>NC_138505.1:8573375-9100875 GCF_964252035.2 Podarcis erhardii | reverse complement strand
ATTGGACTTTTTATCTCCTGGGAAACTGCAGAAATGGAACACTATTTTGTCTACAGAGGTCTCTACACTAAAGGAGACAATAGATTTATCTATTGAAGAATGGAAGGGACTTGACGTAAAGTTTTGTTCCTGAATAACAAAGCCTCTGTAGGGGATTTAGAAGCTTTTGGAATTGGAACATTTTTGCAGGAGAGCAGGAAAAGAAACTAGAGGAAAGTGAGGAGAGAGAATAATAAGAACAACATGAACAACAAGAATTGGACAAAGCTGGAAGTGGGAACATTTGGGACATCCAGATTTGAAAGGTCTAAAGAAACAAAATTGGAGTTTTTACTCTTAAATACAGAGATCTGGATGGAAAAAATGGACCTTTTTGAGATAGAGCTTTTCCAAGATTGGACGCTTGAAACTAAAGATGATCAAAAAGACGGCAAAGACTATTAAAAAGATGGCAAAGTGGACTTGTGAAGGATTTTGGCCTAGATGTGGGATCTCCAGGATGACAACAGGCATTGATGGACATTGGGGAACGCAACCAGGAAAGGGGGGAGGGAAATTTGGAATCCAAAGGGTGTTAAATTATACTTTATTCTTTGTTCTATTTTCTTTTATTTTCATCTGTTCTGCATATTAAAGAGGGGAACTCGTGGAAGGGAGCGGGGTCGATTTTAGGGGATGGAAAAACATTCTTAACATTGGGTTAACTATAATAAGTTTAAAATTTGGGGTAAGAACTTGCTGAATCTATTTGAAGGAATTGGAATACAAGAGGGGGTGGGGTGGGGAAGTCCTGGCAAGATGTTAATGAAAATAAGGTTATAAAATGGATGTTTTATTTCTTTTCTTTTTTCTGTTATATTTGAAAATGTTCAATAAATAATATTTAAAAAAAAAAAAACTCTTAAGCCAGGCTCAAACCATACTTTATTATTCCAGCTTTTGAGCTAACCATCATTTACAACTACGTTTATCATCCCTGACCATTAGGCAAGCTGGCTGGGGCTGATGGGTCCAAAGATATCAGGTGGGCCAGAGGTTTCCCATCACAGCTGTACAGTGGTACCTTGGTTCTCAAATGCCTTGGTTCTCAAACACTGAAAACCTGGAAGTAAATGTTCCAGTTTTCGAATGTTTTCCGGAAGCCGAACATCCAATGCGGTTGTCGGCTATTGTTTCTGGGGTGCCTGCCCCAATCAGAAGCTGCGTCTTGGTTTTCGAACATTTCGGAAGTCAAACGGACTTCTGGAATGGATTAAGTTTGGCACTTTGGTTTTTGCTATATATTTTGCGTTTTTGTTTTTGAGGCTTTTTCGGTTAATTTGTTTTTTTGGTTGTGTGGAACCCAGTTCAGCTACTGATTGACTGATTTGTGTGACTGCGGAAATGGATAAAAGCCCCCCATCCAAACAATGACTATCATCGGTGCAGGTAAGAAAAAATAATGATTTTAATTTTTACCATCTACAATACTGTCTTATTTATTTTATAGTACAGTACATTGATTATTGCTTCCATTTTATGGATCCATGGTCTCGTTAGATAGTAAAATTCATGTTAAATTGCTGTTTTAGGGGTTGTGTTTAAAAGTCTGGAACGGATTAAGCTGTTTTGCATTACTATGGGAAAGCGTGCCTTGGTTTTGGAACGCTTTGGTTTTGGAACGGACTTCTGGGACGGATTAAGTTTGAGAACCAAGGTACCACTGCAACAGAAAGCCCACACAATTGTGACACCCTTCCAAGCTGATCGTAGCCTATCACTTGTATCTTATAATTCATGGGGCAGGGAAGAGCTCACCTCTCTCTCTCTCTCTCTCTCTCTCTCTCTCTCTCCCCCCCCCCATTTTTGTTACTTGTGTCAGATGGCAGCAAGTGGGCATGACCAGTCACTCTGGCAAACCACGCTAGCTTTGCCTTGGCAAGGTGGAATCTGCCTCTGCTTCTTCTATTCTTGGCAGACTGCTCAACAGTTTTGGCTGGATTCAAGCATCACACCCAAAACAAGGCTTGTTTTTGTTTTTTACACCTGAACCTTTTGGGCACTTTCCAATGCAATGCTAAATGCTTCTGGCGTGAGCTGGCGTGAGCTAGAGGCTCCTGTCTTCCTTACTCTTGTGGTGCCTCTGGGGTGGAGAAGGTTCCACCTCTGCTTTTAAACTAGCCAGAGTTCCTTGTTATGCCAGAACTTAGGGAAACACTGGTTAGTTTAAACCAACTGGGTGGTCTACTCTCATCATCCCTAGCATGGCCAATAGTCAGGGATAACGAGAGCTGGTGTCCAATAATATATGGAGGGTTGAATGTTCCCCAACCCTAGTTTAAATGGAGAAAGAAGGAAATGTTCATCAATTCAAGGATTGCAATTACCTACGGATTGCCTTTGGGGCTAGAGCCGAAGAGAAAATTGGGCAGAGCAATGGATGTGACTCTTTACTGAGCTATGGCCCTTCCCTAAAACATAGAGACAGAGGAAGCTGCCTTATACCATCAGACCATTGGATTCACCTTAGCTCAGTACTGTTTACACAGACTGGCAGCAGCTCTCCAGGATTTCGGGCAGGGGGCCTTCTTCCACCCTACTTGAAGATGCCAGGGATTGGGAAGAATGGCAGATGAAGGTGATGGACTATATGGAACTGGCGGAAATGACTGGCAGAATCCGAGACCAGGGAGAAGAGTCGGTAGAAGAAGATTGGAAGAAATTTAAAGACTATCTACAGAAATATTCAAAACAAAAAAATTCCTTCCAGTAGCACCTTAAAGACCAACTAAGTCAGTTCTTGGTATGAGCTTTCGTGTGCATGCACACTTCTTCAGATACACTGAAACAGAAGTTTCCAGACCTTTCTATATAGTGAGAAGGTGGGGAGGGGTATTACTCAGAAGGGTGGTAGGAATGGGTGATTGGCAGATAGCTGTGATGAGCCTGTTGACGACTCTTAACGACTGCAATAGGTCTTACAGGAGGAAGCAAGGGGTGAAAAGGTGAAAAATGGCTTTGTCATGTATAATGAGATAAGAATCCTAGGTCTTTGTTCAGGCCAGGTTTTTCCATTGTTTTAAGTTTGGTGATAAGTTGTAATTCAGCAGCTTCTCTTTCCAGTCTATTTCTGAAATTCCTTTGTAGTAAAACAGCTACTTTGAGATCTTGTATAGAATGTCCTGGGAGATTGAAGTGTTCTCCTACTGGTTTCTCTGTCTTGTGATTCCTGATGTCCGATTTATGTCCGTTTATTCTTTGGCGTAAGGTCTGGCCTGTTTGTCCAATATAGAGAGCTGAAGGACACTGTTGGCATTTTATGGCATACACAATGTTAGACGATGAGCAATTAAATAGTCCCGAAATGGTATGTGTGATGTTGTTGGGGCCAGTAATGGTGTTGTCCGGGTGTATGTGGCAGCAAAGTTGGCATCTGGGTTTATTACAGGCTCTGGTGCCAGTGTCTGTGTTAGGTCTGGTTGTAGTATTATTGTGGGTTAGGAGTTGTTTAAGACTGGGTGGCTGTCTGTAGGCAATGAAAGGTCTTCCTCCCAGAGCTTGAGAAAGAGAACTGTCATTGTCCAGGAGAGGTTGTAGATCTCTGATGATGCGTTGTACTGTTTTAACTTGGGAGCTGTATGTGATGACTAGAGGTGTTCTGTTATTTTCTTTTTTGGGTCTGTCTTGCAGCAAGTTCTCTCTGGGTATCAGTCTGGCTCTGTTGATCTGTTGTCTAACTTCATCTGTTGGGTATTTTAGTTCTAAAAAGGTTTGCTGTAGATCTCTTAGGTGAGAGTCTCTGTCAGTAGAATTGGAACAGATGCGGCTGTAACGTAGTGCCTGGCTATATACAATGGACTGTTTGGTATGTTTGGGATGGTAGCTAGAGGCATGTAGATATGTTTGTCGGTCAGTTGGTTTACGGTATAATACAGAAATATTGTAAAATTAAGGAATGTTAGAAGGATGTTGGAATGAAGTTATGTGGTTTCAGTAGTAATGTTATAAAGGAGTAGTTAAAGATGGATTATTAACAGGTGAGAATTTAAAGTTATAATATATTAAGATAAATTAGTAAGATAAAAGTAAAAATGGAAAGGATTTGCTGAAATAACCGAATGAACTAGAATACGAAAAACGGAGGTGTGAGGAGGTCAGGGAAACAAGTAAATGAAAGACAAGATATGGAAAAGTTGGTTTGTTTTTAATTGTTTTTATTTTATTGTATTTTGTATTTTTGTTTGCTTTTTCTTTTTTCCCCCCTCTGATTTTTGTAACTTTTTTGAAACTTTAATAAATATTATATATAAAAAAAGAAGATGCCAGAGATTGGACCTGAGACCTTCTGCATCAAGTAGATTGTGTACCACTGAGCGATGGCACTCATAGCACATTGGCAGCAGAGGCGACAAGATTAGAGAAATGAGATCACTGTGTTTTGTGCCTGGAAGATGGGAGCTGTGGGGGAAACCACTGGCTGAGTGGTCCATGATTCATATGTTGCTTCCTTTCATAACACATCACACCCGATGCATAATGAATGGTGCAAGCTTGCCCATGAAGTCATGTGTTGTTGTTGCATAGGGACTGGGGTTTGGTGGGTGGGGGAAAGAATGGAGGCAGAAAGAGATCCGAAAAATCATATGGATATGTTTATGGGATTTCAGCAGTGGTGTTTGGAAAGTCATGCAAGGACAGCCCAGACCCCTCGAGGCTCACAGAAGACCTGCCTGTCACTCAGCACCCTTCTCTACTCCGTCTTCCTTTCATTGCTCTACATGTGAATCCAATATTTCTCTCTCTTTAACATAGGAAATGAGGAAACTGAGGACCTCCAGATGTTGCTGTACTACAGCTTCCATCATCCCAGACTTCCTGGGCCTGATGGGAGTTGGAGTCCAGATGGCCCCAACTTCCCCATCCTTGCGAAAGAGAGAAAGAAGAGTTGTAAAGACCTCTTGTCTTCAGGAGCGAGTCTCCTCTAAAGCAGAGGTTGGGAACTATGGGCCCAGGGGCCATACGCATCCCTCGGGGCTTCTCTGAGACCCTCCTCAACCTGCACACCCTCCCATGCCACACCCCTCACTCACCCTGCTTGGCTTGGGGTTTTCCCCCTGGTTATAATGTGCTATGGTTTTCCCAGTAGTGATGTATGTAAGCGAGAGCTGGACCATAAAGAAGGCTGATCGCCGAAGAATTGATGCTTTTGAATTATGGTGCTGGAGGAGACTCTTGAGAGTCCCATGGTCTGCAAGAAGATCAAACCTATCCATTCTGAAGGAAATCAGCCCTGAGTGCTCACTGGAAGGACACATCATGAAGCTGAGGCTCCAATACTTTGGCCACCTCATGAGAAGACTCCCTGGAAAAGACCCTGATGTTGGGAAAGATGGAGGGCACAAGGAGAAGGGGACGACAGAGGATGAGATAGTTGGACAGTGTTCTCGAAGCTACAAATATGAGCCTGACCAAACTGCGGGAGGCAGTGGAAGACAGAAGTGCCTGGAGTGCTCTGGTCCATGGGGTCACAAAGAGTCGGACACGACTAAACGACTAAACAACAACAACAGGAATAACAGTGAGAGAAAGGCTCTTTCCTTTACGCTTTGCCTTTTGGCTTCCTGCAGGAATCCAGATAGCCACTGAGAGACCAGGATGCTACACTAGACAGGGCTTTGCAAGGCTGTCCAACCCTATCTGGAAATTTTATTAGGATTTGAACCCAGGGCCTTCTGCATGCAAGGGAGACACCATGCAGTGTCCCTTTCCTTTTTTTATATACAGTGGTACCTCGGGTTAAGAACTTAATTCGTTCTGGAGGTCTGTTCTTAACCTGAAACTGTTCTTAACCTGAAGCACCACTTTAGCTAATGGGGCCTCCCACTGCCGCCGCGCCGCCGCTGCACAATTTCTGTTCTCATCCTGAAGCAAAGTTCTTAACCCGAGATACTATTTCTAGGTTAGCGGAGTCTGTAACCTGAAGCTGTAACCCAAGGTACCACTGTACAAGCTCCCTTGAAAACTGCTTTCATTACATCCCAGAGGAGAGGGGTAGTTATGTTGTTCACATCATTTTTTAAAAAAGTAGTTTTGGAGGGTCTTCAAGAGACTCTCTCTTGTTATTTGGCCTATGGCCAGTATGGGGTGTTTGAAGGACCATGATGGGGTGGTTTGTATTTCCTCTCCTAGTTTGAGGGTAGCTTCTACTGGAGTGTGGCCACCTCACGAGAAGAGAAGACTCCCTGGAAAAGACCCTGATGTTGGGAAAGATTGAGGGCACAAGGAGAAGGGGACGACAGAGGACGAGATGGTTGGATAGTGTTCTCGAAGCTACCATCATGAGTTTGACCAAACTGCGGGAGGCAGTGGAAGACAGGAGTGCCTGGCATGCTCTGGTCCATGGGGTCACGAAGAGTCGGACACGACTAAATGACTAAACAACAAATAATGTGTCCTTGACCTCTGCTTCTTCCTTGCTGAACAGAGGACAGAGAAGTGTGTCTATGAAGACTCACCTACTGGTCATTGGTAAAACCAGCCACGTTTTTAAAAGTAGTTACATAGAAACAAATAACCTTGATCTATTCAGGAATGGGGAAACTGTGGCCTTCTAGACGCCACTGGACTCTGGTTTCCATCATCCCTGACCACTGGTCAGGCAGGATGGCACTGATGGGGAGTTCAGCAACATCTGGAAGGACACTGGACTGACTGGGTAAACATTGCAATGATGACGCTTGCTGTTGCTTCATACATGTATAGCATATTTCACATGAGCAAAGTCTGTTGCATACTTAAAGCAATCCTTATGGCAATCTTGCAGAGCAGACTAGGTAAAATGTTATTTCCCCTAATTGACGGGTGGGAGGGGCGGTGCTGTAGCAGAGATGTGGGGAATGGTACCTGTGGATGAGCTGGCAATGGACTCAGCTGCTTAGCCACCAGGGACCCTGGAGTCCTTTGGAGTCTGGATGCTGGAGGCTAGCGGTAACTCACAAGTATCTGTGGTTCATCCGTCTTCCTCGCTGCTGCTGCTCTGTGCAGCTCTCCTGCGCGACAGGACTGGAATTCCCTCCGAGAGTTAACTATACATACAGCACACACACATACACCCAACTACATGATTAACTGTGATTCCTCTTGGCATGCATGAGAGAGGAAAGGATGTTAAGTTGCCCTTCTACAATGCACACACGGAATGGATTTGCCTGCCAGAACAGGCATTGCAAATCGTATGATCCTCCTCAGGAATGTGACAGAAGTTTATAAGATCAGGAGTGATGTGATGTTGAAGAGAATGTAGTGTGAAATGTTTCTCTCTCTCTCTTTTTCTCTCTCTACTTCCACCACTCCTCCCTCAAAGCACTATCCCTTGAAATAGGCATTTCCTGTTAAGAGAAATGGCTGGATTTCCTTTTAGAGCAGGTAGGGGGAACATGCGGCCCTCCAGGTGTTTCTGGTCTTCAACTCCCATCATTCCTGACCATTGGCCATGCTGCCTGGCGCTGATGGGAGTTGGAGTCTGACAACATCTGGATGGCCGCATGTGCATTTAATATGTGATCCCTGACGGGTTGGGACATGTGTCTAGGAAATAGGTTGGTAGCTTCTGGCCCTCCTGATGTTGCTGGACTCCAGCTCATCATCATTCCTGACCATTGGCCATGCTAGCTGGTGCTGATGGGAGTTGGAGTCCAAGAATTTATGGAGAACCAGACATTCCCCATTCCTTATCTAATAAATAACGTAAAGAATTCTGCTCTGTGGCTTTGTTTAAGACAGTCTGATGGACACACAGGGTTCTTCTCTGTTGAATCCAGTGTCAAGGTTGCTCTACTCCACAATAGGAGATGGATCGTGTTCATGGAGAACAAGACTTTGGGCATTTCATTAGCTAGAAAATGTTGTGTGTGAGGCATCTATAAGGGGAGGGTATCTATAAGGCATCTAATTTTTCTACTGGAAGCTGCAGAATACCCAGATGTTAAACCTGCTGCCTTGAGAGAGTCCACCCTCTCTGGATGATCCCTCATTTTAA
This sequence comes from Podarcis erhardii, assembly GCF_964252035.2. Lineage (NCBI taxonomy): Eukaryota > Metazoa > Chordata > Lepidosauria > Squamata > Lacertidae > Podarcis > Podarcis erhardii. The sequence continues at coordinate 9,092,858 of NC_138505.1, read as the reverse complement.
ATATTGTGGGGTGGTTTTTGTTTTTGTTTTTAATGAATATCTCACTCCCCCTGCAATTCACCTCAAAACAGTTTGCAATTAAAAAAAACCACAAGTAAACATTATGTATTAAAAGAAACCCATCACAGTAACAGCCAAATTATTCTAGGCCTGTAAAGCTCAGCTTGTGCAACTGCACCATTCAGATACTTAGTAAAGGGCCCCTTCTGCAGCAGGAGTGGGGAGCCTGTGCCCATCAAGGCTTGGTTGGACAATGATTCCCATCACCCCGACTGTCAGCCAGGCTGGCCAGGGATAGTGGGAGCTGGAGTCCAGCGATGTCAGGAAGACTGCAAACTCCCATCCCCTACTCAACACTGTCTGCAACTGCCATACAACTGTCCTGTCATAGAAGTCTTGCAAGAACCCAATACCCAGTGGAGGCTGGTCAATTAGGGCACTGCCCCACCAAGCTTAGTGTGCCCCCACCTGCCTGCCTTTTGACTCATAACCAGGCCGGGGTTGGCCCTGCCTGTTGGCACCCTTACTCTCAGTGATGCCCCTTGCAGAACTCAGCAGGGAAAAGGGGGATGGGGACAAAACTATAATCAGTTAGCTCTGCCTGTCATTAGCTCTGGCTCCGCCTACTGTCGGGCTCCCTGCCTTCCGCCCCACCAGCCCCAATGAGCACCAGCCACCAAAGCCAATAACCGCCAGATCACCATCTAGTGCTCCTATCAACCTCTCCTCCATCCTCATATCACTCAGAAGATCCTCCGGCGTTTGCTGGTTCTCCCCTTCTCCCTCTCCCTCTCTTCTTGTTTCCTTCTCTCTCTCTCATCGTCATCGTGCCTGGGGTTATGAACTTTCCTGCAGCTGCCCCTTGCTGGAAGACAGATGGAGCTAACTGGACTGTCAGACAGAGCCAGTCCCATAGAGTTTCCCTGGGGCTATCCTCCAGCTGTAAACAGTCGTGCCTAAGGGGAACCTAATCTCAGCCCCCATCCTGCTGCCCCACTCCGCAGCCTCTTTCGCCTTGCCTAGTGCGGTTCCTCGGATGGAGGATGGGCAGATAAATGACCTTCCCAGATTCCCCCCTCCCGTTTTTCCCCCTTTCCTTTTTTCTTTTTGAGGAGAGGGAAACTTCAGCATGAGTTGGCCTGTTGAGATGGAAGTCGCCTTGCCCACCCTAAGTACTGGTTAGGCAGGAGCTGGACGGGGCGATCTGGCTTCCACGCTAAGCCATCGGCGGCCTGTCAAATCTCTGCCCAGCTGAGTAACTGACGTATTTTTCAAGAGCATCATTTGGAGACACAATAAAAATAGAAGCTCGTACTCGCGACCGGCAGCGGCTCCCCTCCCTACGAAGCCGAAAGGGCGCACTGTCTGATTCTAAACAAAGCCTCTGCTTTCATTTAGATAGGATGCTAGTCTTGGGGGAAAGGGAGCCCTAAACGCTATAGGGAAAGGAGGGGATTACACTTACTTCTCAAGATCCCAAGAAGGCAGAGGCAGATCAGAAGAGCCATTGAAGCGGGTGGGCGAGGAATCTTCTCCCTCAAAATAAAGACATTGCCTCTGTCCTTACGCGTTCCACACACCCCCTCCAATATGGGGGGGTTACAATCCAAGTGGTGCAGGCGGTTCCGGCAGCTCCTAGGATTGAATGAGGTGTAGGTGTGTGTGTGTGTGGAGGTGGGGAGACTGCAGAGAATGGAGGCTTCTCTGAGTTGTTTGGGGGGGGGCACCGCAATCTCTAACCCAGCCCAAGTTCCTTCTAAGTCGCCCCCCACCTTTCGGCCGCTGTCCGTGGTGCTGAAGTCCAAGCCGGCGCTTCCTCTTTCGGGGCAACGGCGCGCTCTCCGTGGTGCTGGAGCGCTTTGCCACTGTCCCTGGTGCTGAACGGACCGTCAGCCCCGCCGGAGAGCCATGCGCAAAAACCCGGGAGCCCCCATCCACTCACTCACCCACCTACCAACCTACCCACGCCTCGACCTCGCCTGGCTCGCCAAGGCGATGCGCAGGAGAACCTGTGAAGGGGCCGAGATGATGCTCGGGAGGGCGAGGGGGGAGGGAGAGAGAGGCAAGTGCCAGGATGCTCCAGGCTCTCGCTACATTTGGCGTCCTCTCTCTCTATCCAGCGCCTTGGCTCCGGCTGCTCCCCTTGACGCAGAGGCCACCCCTGAGGAGCTGGCGAGCGCTGGCTCTTACGTCCCCGGAACACACGGGCCGATCCAGGTCCGCGGGGACCCATCCGCCGTCTGCCGCTAGAGGCGGAGGACGGGGAGGGGGGGAGGTAGCTGCCCTTTTCCCAGCGCAGGGGAGCGGAAGCGAGTGTCTCAGAAGCTCGGAGGTGAAGACGGACAGGACCACGCCGGCATCCTTAGGACTGGCCTATACCGAGCCCTCCTGATGGAGCGCGTTGCTTGGTGTATATTCAGGATATGGAGGAGAGTAGAAATCTGAAGGATGGAAGAAAGGGCTAAGATATTTGCTTGTATTTAGATGGCTCTCTGTGTGTGTGTGTTATTTCCTTTGTCGCGCAGACATAAAGGTACGGCTATGGGGAGTGGGAGAGACAAAGTCTTAATGCTCTGTAAAGACCCTCTGCCCCGCCTTGTGCAAGTCTGGATGAGCATGGGAGAGAGGGGGGGGGGAGTCCTTCCAGGGGGGAGAGAGATAAAGAAAAATGCATACACGAGGGAAAGAGACGTAGGAAGCTGACTTATACTGAGTCAGACCACTGGTCCATCCGGTTCAGTGTTGTCTACATCAGGGGCTCCCAAGCTGTGATTTGTGCACTGCCAAAGGTTAGCAGGCTTTGTTCAGGGGATCCGAGGCATTGCTGCATTAAATATGTATATTGAGTTTCAAATTGCCTTTTTACTGCTTCTTTCTTTCTTTCTTTCTTTCTTTCTTTCCTTCTTTCCTTCTTAAAATTATTTTATTAAATGTATAACAAACAAGACAGGCAGGGTATTCCAATGAGTCAACAAAAGAGGAAAGGAACTGAGCACGCTCAGGTATAAGGTAAGGAGATGAAAGGTATAAAGAAAAATACCTGAAGAAACTTGTACAGAAGAGGCAACACGGCAGCATCACAAGATAAGACATAAACAGCAGATCAAAAACTCATATAATAAAAAAGAGCGCCGGATGAAATTGTATTTGGATGGCATTTGCCATCCGTGTGACTGTGTCATTAAGTAAGCTACAAAAACCCACTACAGTAGACAGTTCAGAGAGTGTGCTTACCCTCTGAGAACCTGGAGTGGGTGGGTCAGTTATCTGATGTGGCTATAAATAAGGCTTTTTAAAAAAAAAACCAGCTTGCTTTTTAAATTTATTGTATTGTATTCTATTGCCTTACCATTTTAATTCTGAGATACAATTAGAAATCAGCTAGCACAGCCCATTTCAATTGCTTCAATGGGCAGAAATTTCATGATGTGATACACCAAGGCAGTTGAGCAATATCCAAGTAGTCCAATAGTCTACAATGACCAGCAGCCGCTCCCCAAGGGCTCCCCAGGGGATGTTTCCAGCCCTACCTGGAGATGCCGGGGATTGAACCTGGAACCTTCTACATGCCAAACAGGTGCTCTAACACTAAACCAAGGCCCTTCACTGATGGGACACTCAGTTATACTGTGTCAGACCACTGGTCTCTATAGTTGAGTAGTGTCTACTCGGCTCCAACTGATAGTAGCTCATTCCCAACCCTAGTTGCAGATACTGGAGATTGAACCTGCATGTAGTGCAAACACTCTACCACCCAGCTACAGGCGGAATCTGTTACAGTATATGCATATCTTCTTCTTCTTCTGTGGCGATCCCTCGTAGCCGAGTAAGATTGTCTTCCATAAACACAGTTTTAACAATGAGTCCGTAAGTGACTGTGGAGGCCAATTCTGGATTCACACGTCCTTCCACGGTGGGGACATTGGTTTCCGGGCGGGAGCTGATCATGGTGTGGATTTGCCAAGCGTGCCTTCCTCCTACCACGTTTCTCCCTTGCGTCCTGAGTTCGAGTGTCGTCAAAGCCCATGACACCTTTGGTAAAGGCTGTTCTCCAACTGGAGCGCTCACAGGCCACTGGAGAGAACTATATACTTCCCACCTTGTAGTGTGTGAGAACCAGAAAGTGGGGGTGGAAGGGGAGAGATTCCCTCCCTGTTTATTGTAGGAAAAGGTATTCGCTGTGGTCAAGTATGTACAGTAAGCATGCAGAATGGATAGGTTTGATCATGTGCAAGAGGTCCCATGAGTGTGATTCTGGGTACCTGCACAATAATTCCTGAAGCCTACATGCATCGTTTTCTGTGTCTGTGTGTGTGTGTGAGAGAGAGAGTGTGTGTAACAGGATGATAGTTCTGTGTGCGTCATCCTTCCATCCACTGATGTTGGAAAATTCAGGACTGAAGAAAAGAAAGAACTTCTTTTTGTAGTTAAACTATGAGATTCCCTCTGGCAGGAGGCAGTGATGGGCACCAACCTGGATGGTTTTAAAAGATTTGACAAATTCATGGATGAGAGGGCTATCAGCTGCTACTGGCCAGTGGTCACTCCTCTGTTGGAGGCTTCATGCCTCTGAATGCCAGGTGCTGGAGATCACAGGCAGAGTGATTCAGGTCCTGCTTGTGTGATTCCCAATGGACCATCTTGCTGGCCATTGTAACAACAGGATGCTGGAGTAGACTGGTCATTGGACTGATTCAGTGGGGTTCTTCTTATGAGTGAATAAGCCACGGTTGTACAATCTGTATCAACACTCCTTTCCTGTACTGTATGGCTGCGCTTCTGGTGTGGGAACTCAAGAGTGGTACCTCAGGTTACAGACGTTTCAGGTTACAGATGCCACTAACCCAGAAATATTACCTCAGGTTAAGAACTTTGCTTCAGGATGAGAACAGAAATTGTGCCCTGGCGGCGTGGCGGGCGGCAGGAGGCCCCATTAGCTAAAGTGTTGCTTCAGGTTAAGAACAGTTTCAGGTTAAGAACGAACCTCCGGAATGAATTAAGTACTTAATGCGAGGTACCACTGTATGACTTTAAGTGTGAGAGAGTGTATGTGTTTGAGTTGTGTGAGCCTTTGTGTGGGGTTAGCTGCACACGGGTATGTCTGTGTTTTTAAGTTAAAGGTAAAGGTTCAGTTGTGGCCGACTCTGGGGTTGCGGCGCTCATCTCGCTTTATTGGCCGAGGGAGCCGGCGTACAGCTTCTGGGTCATGTGGCCAGCAGGACTAAGCCGCTTCTGGCGAACCAGAGCAGCGCACGGAAATGCCGTTTACCTTCCTGCCGGAGTGGTACCTATTTATCTACTTGCACTTTGAGGTGCTTTTGAACTGCTAGGTTGGCAGGAGCAGGGACCGTGTGTTTAGTTGGCAGGAGCAGGGACTGTGTGTTTAGTTGACTCCATATGCTTTTTTGTGGAGAACCGATTGGAGAAAGGAGAAACTGAAACAAAAATTGACATGGTCGCACATCCTTAACACACACACACACGCACACCGTGACAGCAGAACAGTGCATTTAATCTCTCAGTGTGCTTCCCTGGCGCGCACATACCATTTTGCGTGCTGTCTTGTTTACAAACACGAAGCCTTCCTGACTGAGCAGGTGACTGGAACACATCGCACTCCACTCTGCCCCCCAAACCACCTAGGGTTTGGCCAGGAAGAGGAATGTGTGGGGAGTGGGGGCTAGACTGAAACCAGCCAAATTCAAAGCAGGCTCCATTTAGGTCAGTCAGGGCTTAACCCACAAACAAGGCCTGATGAATGCCTGGGGAGGGGGCTGGCTGCTGGAGTGGGGGGGGGGGAGGCAGGACACAAGAACACATCAGCCAAGAAGCCGCCCAGATGAACAGCCTGGTCTTTGTTTTCATTTAGTTTATCGGAAGCATCTACACACCTTCATACAAATACACCCCAGGGCAGTTCACAAGAAGAAATGTCCATTTCTTCATGAAAGCATTACCAAAATGTAATAATAATGCATCTGATGAAGTGATCTCTAGTTCTTCAAAAGCTGATGCATATGAATGTGATTCCTGCATTTAGCTAGCTGTGATTTCTTCGATTTTGCAATCTTCTTTGCCCAAGCTTTCCAGGGCCCAATATATATATATATATATTATAAATTCATATGAACACCCATTTTGCAAGCTTTTATATATTTTTACACTACTGTTTTCAATGTTTCATGCTGTATTTCTGTTTTAGTTTGAACAATATTTTTGACCCCGTTTTTATGCTTTGAGATTTTTAAAAAATAAAAATGATTGTTATGTGTTTTGCGGGTGAGGTTGGGGCTCAGTCCGGATATCATCTGGGGTCCTCTTCCAATATACGAGAGCAAGCTTGCCAAAACAGGTCCATTATCAAGTTAACGGCTGGCTAGTTAAGTGCCACGATTTAACATCCCCAAAGAAGTCGCTCTGTTGCCATAAACCAACTCAGTGGGCTTCCACCCCCCGCCTTTCTTCATGAACTTGCCAGCGTTGTGTGTGAGAGCTGAAAAGTGGAATGCTAGAAGCTGCAGACAGAAAGACTGTGCTTCACTCTGTCCTGGATCTAAAACTGTGACCAATGGAACAGCAAGATCTGCTGAGGTGTTATTGTTGTGAGCCCCTCCACCCTACGCTCAGGTTGTATGTATATCTATCTACCTATCCCAAATGTGTCACAGTCTCCTCTTGTTCCAAGGAAACTGAACCCTGGGCAAGTGCTGGAACCGCTGGAGTTTCTCACTGCTTGGAGATTGGGGTGGTATGTCACAATAAGAAGCAGTTTGTAAATGCTTTAAATTCAAATAAATCAATAAACCCACAGCACAGTCCCACCAAGTCCAAGAGAAGCTGTCTCCACATTTTACATTCCTTGTTTCTTTTGGTTTCATTTTAAAAAAATTATCTTTTTAAATTAAATTTTCAAATTTACGAATTCTTTTAAAAACACAATCACAACAAATCTCTCCTACCCGTTGATTTCCAATCCAACCTTCCATGGTATTGTTTTATGCCCTGATAAAGCTGCTATGTTGCTTACATTTTATCCATCAGATGTCAAGGAGATAAAAGAACTACACAACTTTTAGAAGACATCTGAAGGCAGCCCTGTAATGGGAAGGGTTTTTATTTTAATGTTTGACATTTTACAATGTTTTTATATGTGCTGGAAGCCGCCCAGAGTGGCTGGGTAAACCCAGCCAGATGGGCAGGGTATAATCAGCATCACCATCCATTATATACGTTAATTCCAAATGGTTAAACTACAGATTCTCATCTTTTGCTATACTTCAAATCCTGTATACCATGGTAATTTTTTTCCAAATGGAAATATTACACAATGGCAATGTTTTGCGGAATATTTGAAGGTTCCCTTTGGTTTCAATAGCAAGGTCAACAGCCGCGTTTCTCAAGTTCCTTCCCTGCTCGCCCCCCTCCCCACCCCATTCAAGCAGCTCCCCTCCCTCATCGGAAAGTCAGGAGGTCAGGAAAGGCAGGCGCAAGGGCAGCCATGCAGATGGCGTCTGGCATTTGCTCTTCTGTTCTAGCCAGGCGTGATGCTCTGGGCCAGAATGCCTGTCCATGCGTGAAGAGCCTATGGAACAGAAAGGCAGGCTGCACAGGGGGGTGAGGGGAGCTGGAAGAGAAGACAGCGCTCTCCTAGTTAGCTGGACTAATGGCTTTGTCTGTAGTCAGCTGCAGGAACCGAGAGGCGGCATCTAACTCACCTGCTTTGCATGCAGAAAATTCCAGGTTCAACCCTTGTCGTCGCCAGGTAGAGCTGGGAATGCCCCCTGCCTGAAACCCCGGAGAACTGCTGCCAGTCAGTGTAGGCAGTGTTGAGTTTGATGGGCCAATGGTTTGATGCTTTTTAAGGCAGTATCCCGCAGGACGCAGGTGGCGCTGTGGGTTAAACCACAGAGCCTAGGACTTGCCGATCAGAAGGTCGGAGGTTCGAATCCCTGTGACGGGGTGAGCTCCCATTGCTCAGTCCCAGCTCCTGCCCACCTAGCAGTTCAAAAGCACATCAAAGTGCAAGTAGATAAATAGGTACCGCTCTGGCGGGAAGATAAACGGCGTTTTCGTGCGCTGCTCTGGTTCGCCAGAAGCGGCTTAGTCATGCTGGCCACATGACCCGGAAGCTGTACGCCGGCTCCCTCGGCCAATAAAGCGAGATGAGTGCTGCAACCCCGGAGTCGGCCACGACTGGACATAATGGTCTGGGGTCCCTTTACCTTTAAGGCAGTATCCCATGTCCCCTTTTTTGGAGAAGGGCCATAGTTCAGCCGCAGAACATCTGCCTTGCCTGTAGAAGGTCCCCGGTTCATTCCCTGGTGTTCTGGTACATCTGCTGACATCTGTGCAAGCGCAACAGCTGTCTCAAATATCCGCACCTGGGAAGCGGCTGCGGTGTGTGTTTTCAAACCAGGTGGAAGCTGGTTTGAGGGGGAAATGCTTTAAGTGGGTCAAGAGGATCACAGTGCCTCAAGGACCGACTCTCTCCACGTGAACCTACCCAGACCCTGAGATCACCTTCTTTGTGTACCTCCTCCACGTTGAGGTCTGGAGGGCGGCAACACGAAAACGGGGCCTTTTCTTGCAGTGGCTCCCTATTTGTGGAATGATTTCCCCAGGGAGGTTCAGCTGGCGCCTTCATTATACACCTTTAGGTACCAGGAGAGAACACTCCTCTTCAACCAGCCCTTTGGCTGGTACCCTTTTAAATGTGTTGTGGGAGGGGGGAATTCTTGGTTTGTTTTTATTATGTATTTTGTGTTTTGTATATTGTAATTTTACGTTGTGAACCACCCTGAGATCTAGGGATGGAGGGTGGTATTTTATTTTAACAACAACAATTCTCAAGAAACTATGGCATAGATACGCATTGTGGCTCATGTCATGTATACATGGCGTCACATACCGGCAACAGGAACCCACTGGAGCCAGAGTTATGTGTACACAGACTCAAGTGTTGCCACTGTAGAACTCAACAGGGAGCTCTAGCACCACCTACTGTTGGCCTCCCTGCCTTCTGCCCTACCAGTCTCAACAGCCACCAGCCACCGCTGACTCTCTCTGAGTGTGCGATATACACTCATTTGTATCCTTTTCCCGCCAACCACAGTGCTCTGATGATTCAGCATCCCTGCCTTTAATAATTCACAATCGCCCGAGAGTGAGACGAGCATTTAGCAGGGGAAGCGAGAGCTGGATGATGAGTCAAGTCTAATAAAAGAAGTGGGGGGGACATTGCAAGGAATACAAATGTTGTCCTCCTCCTCCTCCTCCTCTCTCCACCGCGTCCTCCCTCCAACCCCACCCTTATTGTGTTTTGTTTGTGTTTTCTTCTGGCCCTTGATGAAGAGCAGTTCCTTCCCTGAAGTTTCTTCTCCAAACAGCAGATCCAAGAACAAGGCAGGAGTCCATGTTGAGGTTGAGAGGGCAGGGCAGCTCCTTCCACTCAGTCCTCTCAGAATGCGCAGGCAGATCTCTCCCCCATAAACAGTTTGGCCTTGGGATGTGATTCCCCGCACCCCAATATTTTTGTCTAGTGCTTCTCCTGCAAATTTCCCTCTGGGTGTGTTTCAGACACACAGAGAGATAGAGAGAGACCGGGGGGGGGGGAGAGAGAGAGAGAGAGAGAGAGAGAGAGAGAGAGAGAGAGAGAGAGAGAGAGAGAGAGAGATGGGGGCCCTCTCAACACAATCAGGGTGGCCAGATGCCCAATCTAAATTATTAGATACAGTGGTGCCTCGCAAGACGAAATTAATTCGTTCTGCGAGTTGTTTCGTCTTGCGATTTTTTCGTCTTGTGGAGCACGGATTCCCTGGGTATTAACGGTTGTAAGAAAAAGGAAACAAACTCGCAAGACGTTTTTGTCTTGTGAAGCAAGCCCATAGGGAAAATCGTCTTGCGAAGCGACTCAAAAAACGAAAAACCCTTTCGTCTTGCGCATTTTTCGTCTTACGAGGTATTCGTCTTGCGAGGTACCACTGTAGATAATTTATTACGGTTGGAGACCAGCTTATAAAACACACTTGGGAGTATAATCCCAGAAGGAAAACAAACATTTAAAACAATGTACAACAATAAATTTGACATTTATAAATGCGATAAGCGTATAGACACTTAAAACTTTAAGATAAGCTACCGCAGAGAGGTGACCCAGAGTCACCCATGGAACTGAGTTTGGGGGTTTTCTTAACGAACTAGTTTGAGTCGGGGGATGGTCTGCACCTACAGATCCGTACACAGAATCTGGCGACCATCTGGGTCGTCTTACGATCTTTGCCTAACAGGAAAAGGAAACCCGCCCCCTCTTTTTTTAGTATTACGAAGACTGTTCATGCAGCTTGCAAGCTTCAGCCTGGCAGAAGCTGGCTGCAAATGATTGCGTAGTGTCTCTGGGGTCAGGGTCTGTTCCCCTCTGCTCCCCCTCCCCCTCTTCCAATTAACCTCCCTCCAGCATAATGTGAATCAACCACAGTACCACAACCTTGTTGGCATCTATAAAGGTCACACCGCTCTGTGCCAGCTGCGTACTTTGGTAATGGAGTTTCCATGTTTGAGGGCAAATGCGCAGGGCCCTTGGAGTGGGGGGCGGGGAGAGAACGGGGCCCAGGGAAGCACTTTTGGAGTGTGCCTTTCCGCTAAGGCGTTTCAAAGGGAAACAGCAAATTTCGCGTCTCCAGGATTGATTCATCAGGGAAGCCTCCTCAGTGGCCTAGAAACATGTTCTAGAGAGGCTGGCAGATGTGGGAGATGTCATTAGTTTGATTATGGCAAGCAAGGAAGAATTGATGCGTTGACAGGTTCTCGTCATTTCGCCATCTGTAGAAGAGTAGCAGTGTGAGGAACGGGATGGGGGGGCTGTTCTTATTCGCTTCGGACAGGGGTGCCTCTCTCCTTGAGAGCCAGTGTGGTGTAGTGGTTAAGAGCGGTAGTCTCGTAATCTAGGGAACCGGGTTCGTGTCTCCGCTCCTCCACATGCAGCTGCTGGGTGACCTTGGGCCAGTCACACTTCTTTGAAGTCTCTCAGCCCCAATCACCTCACAGAGTGTTTGTTGTGCGGGAGGAAGGGAAAGGAGAATGTTAGCCGCTTTGAGAGTCCTGAAGGGGAGTGAAAGGTGGGATATCAAATCCAAACTCTTCTTCTACTTCTTCTTCTTGCCCCTTGGGATTCTTCCTTAGCGACAAACCCCCAGGTCACAACCCTCACTAGCCCAAACCCTCCAACATTTCTCTGATGAAAGCAGGGACATCCAATTCAATAACAATGAATAAAAATATTTAATAATATATATTTCTCTCTATCTAGCTCTATCTAGCCTAGCCTTTCCTGCAGTAAGGAATCTGGGCCTGGGCTTTGCCATCTCAGACTTCAGGCTCCTCCACTCCAACCAATTCCCTGCCCCTAGAAAGCCAGCACATCAGGGAAAGGGCCAACTCTCCTCCTGAGCACACTAGATTTCTATGTGTGGGGTTGTTGTTGTTCCTACAAAGGAGCACTTGGTGTGCACTACAGGTCAGCCATGTGCATATTATGTATTGACCCTGGAAGAGGAAGCCGTCCCCCACCTTGCAGCAATGTACTACCCATTTTCACACCCTACCTGAGTGGGCAAGCTAGCAGCTTGAGTGTGAAGAACAGAAATATGAGGTTTGTTCAGCTTCTATTGAGACTGATGCACAATAGGTGGCAACCCAGCACATATGCATTAATGCTTTAGTCCCATACACACGATCCCTTTAATGCACATTAAGGTAAAAGTAAAGGGACCCCTGACCATTAGGTCCAGTTGCGGACAACTCTGGGGTTGCGGCACTCATCTCGCTTTATTGGCCGAGGGAGCCGGCGTACAGCTTCTGGATCATGTGGCCAGCATGACAAAGCCGCTTCTGGCGAACCAGAGCAGCGCATGGAAACGCCGTTTACCTTCCCGCCGGGGCGGTACCTATTTATCTACTTGCACTTTGATGTGCTTTTGAACTGCTTCCCCCTAAAAAAATCCTGGGAACTATAGTTTTCCCCTTTGCAAGGCTACTATTCCCGGCACCCTGAGCAAACTACAGGTCCCAGGATTCTTTGGGGGAAGCCACATGCTTTAAATGGGTAGTGCAAATGTGACCTTCAGGTGTCAAACCATGTTCCAATGTTCTGTTTTCACTTGTTTGTATATTACTTTAAAATTGCAAGGTTCAAAAACTATAGTAAAAATCTCCCCTTCAGCACCCACAAAGGAGCATTTGGACAGTTGAAGTGCTCGCTAGAAAACGCTGTGGTTACAGTGTTTGTCGCCTCAGTGAGGAAGTGGCCTTTCTCTCGAAGCACAAACGGTGATGAGGGAGGAATCTCCGTCCTTGGTATCCATGGCAACTGGTCCAGAGAGTCCCCCACTGAACCACCACATGCATTTTTCAACAGACTCCATGCACACAAGCAGACAGCTGGCTTGTGAGCAGCAAAAACAGCTGGAGCAGACACCACCTCTCGCCAAGGGCACTTCAGGGTGGCGAGAGAGGCTGCATCTCTTTCAGCAAGGCCCGAGGCTAAAGGACCAAGAGTGTGTCTAGATCGCCACATCCTGTTCACCGTCTTTGGTGGCCAAGTCTTCACTGGGAACGAGCTAGCTGCCTGCATCTTCCTCCATGCCCTCGGATGGATTTGCCAAGAGCTGAGGGGAAAAGATGCTGTTTCTGGTTGGAACTCCCTCACAGATCTGGTTCAGCACTGCTGATCTCCACTTCCAAAGCTACTTAGGTCTTGCAAAGGTCTGCTTAGTTGCCAGGCGTTACATGTGAGCCATTCAGCTGCTCTGGTTTAACAACCCCCTTCCTCTGACCTTAGACTCCACCCACTTCCTCATTACATAGCCTGTATTATTGTTGTTGTTATTGTTATTGTTATTACAGTGGTACCTCTGGATGCGAATGGGATCCGTTCCGGAGCCCCGTTGGCATTCTGAAGCGAACACAACCTGCGTCTGCGGGTCACGATTTGCTGCTTCACCGCATGTGTGTGATGTCATTTTGAGCATCTGCACATGCACGAGGACGAAACCCGGAAGTAACACGCTCCATTACTTCCGGGTCGCCGCGGAGCACAACCTGAAAATGCTTAACCTGAGGTATGACTGTATTATTATTATTTTACAGTCATCAAGGGAGTGTTAAAAATATGTTCTGTCCCTGGAAGGAATCCAAATGTCTTCCTAGAGCAGGAATAGTCAACCTTTTTATACCTACCCACTAATGCATCTTTCTGATGGTAAAATTTCCTTTCCGCCCACCAGTGCTCGATGGAAGGAGGATTCAGCTTGTGCCGTAGAACCCTCTACCGCCCACCTAGAATCCTGAAACGCCCACTATTGGGCGGTAGGGACCAGGTTGACAACCCCTGTCCTAGAGAACGCGAAACAGACTCACAAGAGAAAGGCACAAGACAGGTTTGGTTTAGCTAAATAGAACCCCAAACCTTGGCTCGTGCCAAAAAGTAAGGTGGCTTGCTTGCATTATTGTCCAAAGCGCTCTTATACAGTTCAGCAAAGCAAATCCCATGTACAAATCCGAATGTAACATCTGTAGCTGCTTCAGCACAACCGAACTGCAAAACTGGTCTGAGCTGGATTTCTTCTGCAGGCTACTTGTTTTTCTGCTGATTCATTTTAAAGAGGCGGGGGCTTCCTGCCCCTCCTCCTTCAGCAGGAACGCAGCTGGTGAGATAAGAAGGCCTCCAAAGGCCTTGAGCATTTCTAAGCAACTAGCATCGAATTCTAGGGCTGGGAAGGGACCCCAAGGGTCATCCAGTCAACCCCCCTGAAATAAAACCTGCTGTAGCTGTAATCTAACAGAAGCCAAAGTTGATACAGTATACGAATTTTCCCACATTCTCTTTGTAAACTGTTGCTAAGAGGAGAAACAACTTACAGTGCAATCTTATGCCTGCTGTCTCAAGAGAAGGTCCCATTGAGCTTAAGGCACTTACTTCTAGGTAAGCATGCATAGGCTGCAATGCTAACTGTACAGCCTAGGAAGTAATGCAAATCCTACGGATTTCAGAGGGGCTTCGTTTGGAGTAGCCAAGCAGAGAGATAGGTGTGCACAATAACATTATAAAAAAAAAAGTATGATATTTTAAACAGCTGAAAATAAATGTTCGTTTATTACACAGCAGACCGATAAACGCCATTAGGAGCAAGATTATAAAATCAAGACCTGGAGAAAAAGAAAAGGAATTTGGGAGAGTGCAGTCTGAGTGGACCACCAGGCCCTGCACAGCACCTTCTGAGTGTCTTTATTTTGTTTTGAAGTGTGTATTCCTGATTTGCACGGAAACCCTGCTCTAGAAACTGTATAGAGGCAGAGTGGTCTATTATAAATGAATGAGTAAGGAAGGGAGCCTTCCTGACTAGAGGCAGTCTACCAGCTTCTTTGGAAGGCGGCAATAAAGAAGGAGGTAGCCAGGCCTGATAACAGGAGGGCCTCACATGCTCCAAAAATAAACAGCACATCCTGTGGTAATCCCTCGCTATGACGTCACCGTGAGGCTTGAGGGTATTAACACCTAGGGATTCTCGCCATGCCATTGGCCACTCATGCCCTGACGTCACCAAAAAGCTGCCCGTCAACCTCCCCCATATTTCCTGGGAGGTACATCTTCTTGCGTCACATCGGAAGCAGCCAATTGCGAGGGAAGTTCTCCAGGATTCCAAACTGCGCCCCCCCCCCCCCGCTTTTCCCATCCCACTTCAGGGCAAGAGCTATTTCTCCTTCATTTCCGCCCGTTTCCGGGACTTGACTTCCGTTTCCTGTCCGTACATATAACACCCGCCCCTGGGTGTTTGTTCCTGCGCGGGTAACATTCGAGTCTAACAACACCGGAACTTCCGGTGAACTTGGGAAGTCATTTTAATTCTCGAGCTGCGCATGGAGTAGCGTAGAGCCGCTCTAGGCAAAACCGGAGGCTTCTCTACGGCCGCTTTTGGAGCCGCTCTATACCTTACATTCTCCATGGTAGAAGTACCATTTTCTAAATAAAGCTCCCCAAGTCACCCAAAGGAGGAGCAGCTGATACTTCTGTGAAGCATATTGGAAACACGACATTCTGGCCCCTTTATGAAGTCGCGCTACGGCGACGCTCTAGGGCTCACCACCTCTGTGGCCGAAAGGAGAGAAAGAAACGGGCATTGGGATGCCACTTCCGCTCGGGCCCGGAAGCGCCCGTCTCCATGACGACGGCGCCGTGCGTGCGGCCGCGCGGGCCTCCGCCGTCACCTCCTGCCGGCGTGGCTCCTCCTCTTCCTCCCCCGCCCGCGCGCCGATGGGGGGAGGAGCAGGATGCGGGTCGTCACTTCCGACTGCGGGCCCTTCCCGGCCGCCATCTTGCGGTGTGGGGGGACGCGGGGGGCCCGGGGGCCGCGGCGGGCCGCTCGATGGGAAGATGCAGCGCACGGGGCCGGGCGGGGCGGGGCCGGGCGCCGTGCTGGGGGCGGGGCCTGGCGCCGCGCTGGGGGCGGGGCCGGGGCGCGCGCTGCTGAGGCGGGAGCTGCGGCTCCTCGAGTCCATCTTCCACCGCGGCCACGAGCGCTTCCGCATCGCCCGCGCCTGCCCGGACGAGCTGGGCTGCGAGTTCCTGCCCGGCCCGGGCGGCGGGGGGCCCGTCCGTATCCATGGCAACATCACGGTGAGTCCCCGGGTGGGGGGGGGAGGAAGGGGCGCCTTCAATTGGGCGGGAGACCCTCGCCCTCCCTCGGGGGCGGGGCTTGGAGGAGAGTGGGGGGATGGGGCGGGGCGTGTGGAACCGGGGCGGGGCATGCAGGGGCGGGGCGGGGCGTTTTCTGGAAGGGGCGGGGCGTGTGGGGGCGGAGCTTGGAGGGCGGGGCCGTGGGTGGGGGTAGTTGGCAAGGTGCAAGAGGGATCATGGAAAGCCCCTGTGCAAACCTACCAAAGTTGCAAACTTGGCATATTGTGGTATCCTGTGTTAACACCCTGGCTGCAGTGGAGGCGGAAGCCCCGTTTTCCATCAGTGGCATGTAGCCTCCAGGTCAACATTGCACGATCTAACCCACTCACCCTCTGCCAGCCCACTTCCAAGCGAAAGCAAAGACTTGCCCTGCCTTTGCAACTGCGACACAAACTCCGTGGGTTGGCAGAGGAGGGTTGGAGGGATCCTCCCTCCGCCAGCCTACTCACTCGCCTGCGTGGACTTTCTGCTCGCCTCTGATGACCACGCTGGGGCTTAAGCACAATGCGGGCAGCTAGGAGGCAGGGGGTTTCCCTTCTTGAACACTTCCGCGACATGAGAACCCAGTGGGGCCACCCGGTAAGCCAAATGTTGGACAGACAAAAGAAAGTAGTTCTTCACACAGTGCGCAAATGATGGAATGTAATACGGACACCAAACTGGATGACTTGAAAAGAGGATTGGACAGATTTGTGGAGAATAAGGCTATCAAGGCTAGTCACCATGGCTATATTTTCCTTCCCCTGTGAAAGACAGTATGCCTCTGAATTGCCAGCTGCTGTTGTGCCTAAGTCCTGCTTTTGGGTTTCCCAGGGGCACCTGGGACAGAATGCCAGGACAGACTGGCCTTTGAGCCTAATCCAGCAGGTTTGGGAGACCAGCCTTGATTTAGCAGGGGAGATGTGAGTTATATGGGGCAGCTGCCAGGGTAACACAGTGTGCAGCATGTAGCCGAAAAGGGGTGCAGGCTGCAGCATGGAAGCAGAGGTGCAGGACAGCCCAGGTGCTTTCATGGCCTAGGTGGAAAAAGATGGGAAAGGATCAGGATCAGGCAAAGAGGTGTCACTATTTTGCTTTTATGACTCTACTCTTCAGCCCCTTTTGCCTTCCTTAATGGTTTAGACTAGAAATACCACTTCAGAGATCTGGGGAACATGTAGCCCCTCAACCCTGACCATTGGACATCTTGGCTGCAGCTGATGTGTGTTGGAAGGCCAACAGTATCTGGAGGTACCAGCAGGATCTCCAGCTCTGGAATAACAGATGCCTGGGTCAAAAAAGCAAGGAGGGTTGTTATCTCAACTAAGACCTTAGACTTGAGACCCCTTGAGATTGGACTGGCAGACTTCATTATGGCATCGAGTTAGTCCCTAGCTGCATGGCTTTAATGTTCAGAGGGCCACAAGAACCCTGGCAGGTAGAATAACATTGCTTGCCCGTGGGAGCTGAAGTCAAGTTATTTAGATCAAGATTGGAGAACCTGGTGCCCTCAAGGTATCATTGGACTCCAATTCCCATCAGCCTCAGCCAGCATGGGTGATGGGAGTTGTAGTCCAGTGACATCTGGAGGACCATAGCGTCCTCATCACTAGCATAATGGGCCTGTGGCAGGAAGTTGCAGAGGAATGAAGCAGGAACAACATGGTCATATCTGGTTATCTCTGTGAGATGCTGCCTATTGCTAACCCCCTCGGTTTCCCCGCCTTCTCTAGGAGTCTTATCCAGCTGTCCCCCCAATATGGTCCGTGGAATCGGACGATCCCAACCTGGCGGCGATCCTGGAGCGGCTAGCAGACGTGAAGAAAGGAAATACGTTGGTGAGGCGGAAGAAGCGCCAATGTCTTTGGGGAAGGAGGGGGAGCAATTGAGCTGGAGGAGGCGGGTGAGGGGTGATCAGCATTCCTCCTTTTTCCATAACTTTGTTCTCGTTGGCTTCCTTCTTGGGTAGCTTCTGCAGCACCTGAAGCGGATCATTTCCGATCTCTGCAAACTCTACAACCTTCCCCAGCATCCAGACGTTGAAATGCTGGACCAGCCTCTGCCTGCTGAGCAGGTAAGCCAACCTTTTCGCTCCCGGCAAGGCTCCTGGGCCAGGTGGCATTCCGCTGTCATGGAGGCTGCTTGAATGGGCACAATTGGTTCTGTGTTTATTTCTGCCTGTCCGGCACGTTTCCTCTGTGCAAAACTTCTTCAGGCAGTAGCAGAGTTCGCAGCAGTTGCTTCCGTGTAAGGAGAAGGAAAAGTCCACACCCTGTTCTTTCTATCTAACAGCGTTTATTTACATCAAGCAAAGAAACAAAGAAATCCACCCGGACACCAGTCACAGGTGTACTAAAATAGGTTCCATATAGGAAGGTGTTAGGAATCAATGCCCGAGGCCACTCCTGACTGTTGCCTACGCAGCAAAGTAGCAGAGTAGTGCTACTCTGGTAGACGTGGGATTACAGGGAAACACAACACGCAGGAAAAATCATTCATAGAAGTTTACTAAGGCATAAGTTCTTTGTCAAGAGTCCAAATACAGCATAGCTCCTCTTAGAGCAAAAAAAAAAAAAATCCAGTTTCAGCCTAAAAAGACGCCACACAAATATAAATGCAAAAATTTAAAGGTAAAAGAAGTCAGTTGAAGAATGAAGAAAAAGAAGGAGGAGAAAGACTGCTCACTGGGCCACAGATAATACGCTTCCCTGTGGCCTTGGTACTAAGATAAGGCACACAGTTCAAAACAACAGCTGCTTGCTTTGAGCCAAATGGAAAGTTACAGACCTGCTAGAACTGCACTAGCGTGTTCCAGCTTTTATTGGCAGCTTCTGCAAATACATAAAACTTCACTCCATGACAGAAGGGGCTGTGGACTGTGCTTTATGATGAGTTCCATATTGTCTGTACTGACCTACAGCAGCAGTCCAGGGTTTCAGATCTTTCCCAGCCTTAGTTGGGGATGCTGAGAATTGAAGCAGTGACCTTCTGTGTGCAACCTGGCAGACAAACATTAGAATCTTCTTCTTTTAAAATAAATGTTATTAATTTTGCAAATAGAAAAATTCAAATAAACACACATTGATAAAGTAACACTATATGTGGAGATTCTCCGAATCTCGTGACTTCCCCCCCACCCCGTCCATGAAGTCTTGTGTTAAAACATCTACAACTGCATGTTCGTTTGTGCTCCAGTTATTATATCAAACCATATTATCCATGATATTTTTTACACTACAAGTGTGTCAAAATCCTGCTCTGGTTTCCATCTGCTTATGGTGGTCTCCTAAATAACTACGATTCCCCCCCCCATTCTTTTATAAAGTTTTTATCCTCTTGATTTTCAGACATCAAAGAAACTCAGAAACAAACATGAGAATCTTCTGTTTAACCTTTTGTCCAAGCCAAGAAACTATGACTAACAGCTCTGGAATGAGCCACAATATTAAAATATAGTTCAAAGTTGTTTTAATTCCTTGCAGTGCGGTTCATAGGAATGCAGGAAGCTGCCTTATATTGAGTCACCCAGCTCAGTTTTGTCTACACTGACCGGCAGGGACTCTCTGTAGAATTGCCGGGGTTTGAACCTGGGACCCTCTGCACACAAAGCAGATGTTCTGTCGCTGAGCCGCAGCCCTTTCCTAACTACATCAACTCACAAGTCTACATCCTATTGAATTCCACAGGGCTTACTCCTGGGTAGTTGGGATTGCAGCCTGTGTAGTGTTAATGGAAACGTCCTGGTTTGGTGGCACAAAGTTTGCCTGTGAAAGGCTCATTCATATTTTGACATATTAAGATGAGAGATGATTGTCTGAATGCAGTCGCTTTTATAAAACCTCTAAACAGCTTGTTTTCAGGCTGGCATTAATGTGTAGTGTTTGGAGTAGAGTCAGCCTAACTTAAAGAAGCTGAGAGTTGTTGGGAGGTCTCTATTTCTCTCACTGAGCTACAATTCCCGGAGCAGTTTAGCAGTCTGTCCCTCTTCCCAGGGAAGTCTTGGTGTCACCTAACAGTCTCCCAGTGCTCTTAACAAACTACAGTTCCAGGAACTGGGAACACCATGACACCATTGCAATTTAAACATAGGTTGCAAGAGTGGTCTTACGGCAGTGTTTTCTAGAATAACTCCATGCACCTGTCCTCCTGCTGTTTTGTTCCATAGAGCACACAGGAAGAAGTGTCCTCTGAAGAGGAAGACGAGGAGATGCCAGAGGTAAGGGGTGCATTCCTTTAAAAATTCCCAACTCCTGTTTGCTCAGCCACCTTAATTCCACAGCCATTCCTGAAATGTTCAGGACAGGGGCAATAATAATAATTTTATAACATACCCCGCCCATCATGTGGACTGGAGATTTTAATGCGATAGCGAGCAAGGATTTGGATACATCCATCAGTGGTAAATAGTAGACACATCCAAATCCATAACAGCTTTAAAAATTGGCTGCAGAAGCCTTATGTTAAAAGGTCTATGGAGATACATTTTGGAGACATAGAGCACCCTTCCTATTTAGCATGCAACAATTCTGGAATGGTTCCACGTTGCTAAATTTCTACGTAAGAAATCAACCGTATAGCGTAGCAGCACCTACACCTCGGAACTACCTTCCTTTTGATATTACGACAGGCTCCTTCACGGTACCGTTTTCGGCGCCTGCTATAAATGTTTTTGTTAGGCATGCCATGAGGGAATGTGGCCCTTGGGTGAAAGGAAGTCCCCCCAACCCGCTGCTTGCAGTTGTGAAAGTTGAAGCAGCATGAAACAGACCTGTGTGGCTTGTGCAGCTTTTGATTTCCAAGGAGAGAAAAAGAGAATTCAAAGCTGTCGCGAGTCAGGAATATAATAATAATAATAATAATAATAATAATAATAATAATAATTATTATTATTATTATTATTATTATTATTTATATCCCGCCCTCCCCAGCCGAAGCTGGGCTCAAGGCAGCTAACAACAATCAAACAATCAAATAATCCAACATCCTAAAAACATTTCATTATAAAAATTAATTAAAATCAAATTGATGGCAACCGTTAAGCAAAATTCTGTGCAGATTGCCAGAGGAGGGAGTCAGGCTGTGCCCTGACCAAAGGCCTGGTGGAACAGCTCTGTCTTGCAGGCTCTGCGGAAAGATGTCAGGTCCCGCAGGGCCCTAGTCTCTTGTGACAGAGCGTTCCACCAGATTGGAGCTTCAGCCCAGAAAGCCAGAAAGCCCTGACTCTGCTTGAGGCCAGCCTAACTCAGTCTTCTTGCATCGCAGGGGGGTTGGACTAGATGGCCCTTGGGTCCCTTCCAACTTCACCATTCTATGGCTCTCTTATCGCCCCCCCCCCCCAAGGACACAGAAGAACTTGATCACTACGAGATGAAAGAGGAGGAGCCGGCGGAAGGGAAGAAGGCGGAAGATGACGGCATTGGCAAAGAGAACCTGGCCATCCTCGAGAAAATAAAAAAGAACCAGAGGCAAGATTACTTAAATGTACGTGTCGCCAGGCGGGAGGGCAAGGCGGGGAAATGGGGGGCGGGTTGGGGGTGGAGATGGAGAGGAGGGTCGCCCAGCTGACTTTTCAAAGCCTGCCTCTCCCTCTTTGATGCTGGGAGTGGCACATGGTCGGAGTGCGGCTTCCATGAGCCCTGGCTGTTGGCTGCGCTGCCTGGGGGCTGGTGGGGTTGGAGTCCACCTTGCCAGGAGAGCACCAGGCCAGCCCTGGGCCTGGGCGATAACTTGTCTCCGTTCTGGGGGCAGGGGGGGGGATGGAGTAGCCTAGGAATGGGCAGCCTGTCTTGCTAGCAACATGGGTGTAACAGTGAAATTCCTCCTCCCTCTCGCCCTCTCTCAGGGGGCAGTGTCTGGGTCTGTGCAGGCCACCGACCGGCTAATGAAGGAGCTCAGGGATATTTACCGATCGGCAAGTTTCAAGGGTGGTGAGTATCTAGCCTGGAAAAGCCCTAAGGCGGGGCAGGGGGGGGCAGGGCAAGGACTGGGAGCCTGGCCTTGTTTCTGCTTTTGGGGAAATGGTTGTCATCGGTCAGGAAGAGGGGGGCAGGACTGTTGAGAAACCTGGATTGTAATAAGTAAACTGAGTTGGTAGGTAATGTGATGCATTATTTTCTTGCGGTTGAGTGTCTGGTGTATACCGATGCCTATAACATAGAATTTGAAATTTATTTTGTCACCCCTGTTCGTATTTTTGTGTTGCATTGGTCTTTTCAGTGGGGTGTAGATGATGGAGCAATTGTTTTGTTTGTGGTTTGTTTAGGTAGATATATATTCTGTGGGCTGTGTCCTTGCTCACTCTGCTCACCAACCCTAAATAATAATAATAATAATAATAATAATACTTTTATTATTTGTACCCCACCCGCGTGGCTGGGGTAACCCTGTCATTCTGGGCGGCTTCCAACGTATATAAAAACATAATTACCCCATTAACCTGGAGCCTCCCATTCTGTTCTCATCCTGAAGCAAAGTTCTTAACTCGAGGTATTATTTCTGGGTTAGCAGAGTCTGTAACCTGAAGCGTCTGTAACCCAAGGTACCACTGTATTTGTATGTATACAGGCGACTCCCCACTTGTACGTAATCTACTTGCATGCGACGGCACACACACATGCGGCACTGGGAACCCAGAAGTAGGGAGCACCCTAGAGAGTCCTTGTGGCTTGCAATGAGACCCCGGGGCCCAAAGAGGACATCCTCTTCAGGTTCTGGGGTCTCCCTGACAGCCACAAGGACTCTCTAGGGTGCTAGGGTGCTCCCCACCTGGGTGCATTTCATTTATGCACATGGGGCCTGGAACGTAACCCCTTTGTGAATGGGGAGTTGCCTATATATATTGTGGAAGCCGAGATGGTTTGCTGTAGGAATTTAATTCTGTTTTGTTGGTTACTTTAAGGGTTTTTGTGTGTGTGTGTGTGTGTGTTGTATAGCCATTCTTCCTTTCCTTTCCTTTCTCCTGCGATACCAACTGCTTCTTTCTATTTTCCACAGGAAACTATGCAGTTGAACTAGTGAACGACAGCCTGTACGACTGGAATGTCAAACTCCTGAGGTAAGGGTCTGACTGGTCCTGTGTGGTTGGGCGCTGCACCCTACCCTAAGCAAGATGCCTGGGTGTAGGGGGAGGCCCCGACCACCCCGCCATTCCAGTATGAATCGGGACTTCACACACACTTGAAGACACCTGCTCTGCTTTTTCTTCCAGGCCGGTAGATTGGCAAAGGGATTCCCTCCCCCCTTTCTTTCTCCACCAGCGAGAGAGGCTGGGGCAGAGCACCGTGCAGTGGGCCGCTTCCAGCCAAGCTGGAAAAAATCAACAAAGGCTTACCTGGGCCTGCTTTATTGATTCATAGCCAGCATTTTTATGCAGCTCTTCCAGCAACGACAGCACAGGCTCCCATGGTTCACATGTGCTGGGGCTAAGATAGTCCTTGCCGTCGGGTTCTTCTCATGAAATTAGCTAGTGCTTTGGTGGGTGGAGAGGTTAAAACTTCTCTGCCTATCCCACTGCCTCTGAATATACCCCAGATAACCTCCTCCCCAGCGAGCAGATCTATTTAACCAGTGGAGTGAGGATTTCTGTGTGTGAAAAACACACACAAATATATATATATATATATGTACAGTACAGCCATCTTCTCAGGAAAACTCTTCACAAAGTTCAAGAGGTCAAGACACAAAGACTTTAACAACTAATCCACACCTAATGACCCACCTAAGTGGTACTCAGGATATCACTCAAGAAATCACTCAAGATATCTCTCAGGTAATTAAGGAACAAAAGAAGAAAAGGCACACTAGCCTGGGAACTTCCTCTCTGCCCAGAACATTGGAGGCTATACACCACACCCCCTCTACAGTATTTATAGGAACTCAAACACTGAGATCCTGCTCTGTTCCAGTAACAAGAAGCCGAAAGCACCAGCCTGAAGATGACGAGTGAGACCTCGTCGAAACGTCGCCTAGACACCCCAACTTTTACACGGGAAGACACCCGAGGACACCAAAACCTGCATATATATATATATATATATATATATATATATATATATATGCGCGCACGCTGGTGGGTGGACAACCTGCCCCCAGTGTTTGTTTATTGCACCATAATATCCCACCTTTTTCTCCAAAGAACTAAAGGTGTGGCATACATGGGTTTTCTCTCTATCTCACTTAATCCTCACAACAACCCTGCGAGGTAGGGTAGGCCGAGAGGCAGTGACTGGCCCCAGGTTGCCCCCAATGAACTTCATGGCCGAGTGGGTCTCTGCCATGTCCTACACCACACTGACTCTTGTTTCGGTCAGGAGTGAATCCTGCCCACGGAACAAAAAGGGTCCCACAGATCACAGAACCACAGAATTGTAGAGTTGGAAGGGACCATCTAGCCCAACCCCCTGGAATGCAGGAATACAGTGGTACCTCGGGTTAAGAACTTAATTCGTTCCGGAGGTCTGTTCTTAACCTGAAACTGTTCTTAACCTGAAGCAGCACTTTAGCTAATGGGGACTCCTGCTGCCGCTGCACAATTTCTCTTCTCATCCTGAAGCAAAGTTCTTAACCCGAGGTACTATTTCTGGGTTAGCGGAGTCTGTAACCTGAAGCGTCTGTAACCCAAGGTATGCAGCTGGATCAAACCTGCAGCCTTGGCGTTGTCTGCACCATGCTCTAAGCAACTGAGCTATCCAGGAGAGTTAGAAAGTTAGCCCCCCGCCCCTGGGATAGAAGCCCCCCCCCCACATCTAGGCCAAGGGTGGGGAATCTCTAACCCAAATGTGGACCTCCAGTGTGCTCCATCTGGCCCTTGGGACTCTTCCCCAGGCGACACCTCAGGCAAACCTCTATGTACCTTCCACGCGTGTTTTCGCCTGGCTGGGACGTTTCCTTGAACTCTGGCTGTGCATCTCGCTTGCCTGTTTAGAGTTGTGTGTCGTGACGGTGCGGAGAAACTACCCCATTGTACAAAAGCGGGAGGGAAAAATTGCATTTGTTTCTCCACCTGCTTTGGCTTCTCGTCCAGCCCAGCATGTGACCCCCAAAAGCGGGAACTCTGACCTGGGGAGGGGCGAGTGGCCTTCCTCTGGCCTCGGCTCAGCTTGCCTGCCTCTCTCTCCCAGGGTGGACGAGGACAGCGCCTTGCACAGCGACTTGCAGATCCTCAAAGAGAAAGAGGGAGCAGACTTCATTCTCCTCAACTTCACCTTTAAGGTCAGGCTGGTGGGAGGGAGGAGGTGGTGGCAGCAGCAGCTGATGGCCAGGGTGGGAGGGAAGGGGAGGGCTGCCCGGCAGCCAGCTCAGCCTCTCTCTTCTCCTTTCAGGACAACTTTCCCTTTGACCCGCCCTTCGTAAGAGTCGTGTCTCCTGTGCTATCGGGAGGGTAAGTGCCTGATGATGCCACCGGTGGGATTTGAGTGGCTGCTATTGGTAACTCAGTTTCTTATCAAGGGCGAGGACAACAACCCATGTAAAACCATGCTGTTTTAAAACAGTATTATTATTGCTGTTCTGTTTTGCCTTGCTTATTTTGCGGTATCCCTCTTGATGACTATTTACACACCTGGCACAGTCCACTTGGAATTTCTGTTGCCCAAACCTCATTTGAAACAAAACGGGCTTGTATGAGAGCATTCCGCCGCTCCAGTTGTGCATGCTGTGCGCATATGCAACTCCAAGTCACTTCAGTGGGGCTTGTACTGGTGAGCAGTTCCTGGCAGATTGTGCCTGCTGTATTTTTTTTGCCTTATCCACAAGGCATGAAAACGTCAGAGGATAATAATAATAATAAATAAGAGGCTTTGATGAAATTGATTTACTTTTATAATATTTAATAACTGTCAATACCCATCTACATTAACTATATAAAAATCATATTTATCTTTTTAGAGAAGTCTATAGTACAGCTTTGTGGCCATAAATGTTAAAACTGTAAATCTGAATAAAGGTTGTTTTGGAGAAGACAAGTTATTTCCAAATAAAAAATAAAAAAAATCAGTATTATTTAAATCTATATTACCTCCCTTCTTCTGAAGATCTCAGGGCAGCCAGGACCTAGGAAACTGTCTCATACTGAGCCCAGATCCTTGGTCATCTATCTCAGTATTGTCTACACTGACCAGCAAGTCACTGGGTTTCAGGCAGGGAGACATTCCCAGCCCCTGCCTGGGGAAGCCAGGGATTGAACCTGCAACCTTCTGCCTGCAAGGGGGATGTTCTGCACCCAAATTCTTACAGGACACGGAATTAAAGCCCGGTTAAAGCACTTACCCCTTAATCCTATGCTGCTGGATGCCCTGTTCCCCGGAGGCGACAGTATTTGGACCCTAGTTCTATTGCCGGACAAACTCATTGGGTGTTCCTTGGTTCTGAAGAAAATCAGAGGCAGCCACATTCCCTCTGCTCCATCTAGAGATGTAGAGCCAGCTTCCACCTGCCTCCACCCCCTCAAAGGACAGGCCATCTTAGCTGAGCAGCAGGATTGGTTGTGGGGCAGGAGGCACATTAATAATTTTCTTATTTATACATTAGTATCTGCCATTAGGAAAGGGCTTTGATTGTGAGGAACTGGGTTACTGCTCCCCTTTTAAATGAATTTACACACACACAGAGAGAGAGGCTTTTTGGCTAACAATGGATTTTCCTCTGTCCTTCTCTCCCAAGGTATGTCCTGGGCGGAGGAGCTATCTGCATGGAGCTTCTAACAAAACAGGTGAGCGGCTGGGAGGACTCCCATTTGGGGCCAGGCCCAAGTCCCACTTCTGCAGCAGTTGGGCTGGGGTGTTCGGCTGGCCTGCTGCTCCCTGGGATAGCTCAGTCAATAGAGCACGAGACTCTTAATCTCAGGGTTGCAGGTTCGAGCCGCACATGGGGCAAAAAAGTCCCTGCATTGCAGAGGGCTGGACTAGATCACGCTGGTGGTTGCTCCCAACTCTACAGTTCTATGAAGATTTCCTTTTCCCTCACCTCCTTTTCCCCAGGGCTGGAGCAGTGCTTACTCGGTGGAGTCCGTGATCATGCAGATCAGTGCCACACTTGTGAAAGGCAAAGCCAGGGTCCAGTTTGGCGCCAACAAGGTAACCTGGAGCGAGGGTCGACATATCCCCTGCCCCAATTCTCCTGCGTTGGTGTTGTAGTAGAGGAGTCGGCTGCCAGAGGTTCCAACCTCTGGCAGAAAAGAGCCAGCAAAGCTTTAAAGAGAGTTACAATTCCCCAAGTGCTTTGACAATCCTTCGCAGAGAACTCTGGAAAGGGAATTGTGGGCAATCTCAGCATCCTGAACAAACAGCAGCTCCCAGAATATTTTTTGGGGGGAGGGGGGGGAACCGTGACTGTTCAAAGTGATGTCATGGTACTTTAAATGTGTGGTGTACAATGTGCCCTAGGTCAGTTTTGGGTCTCCAGCTGTTGCAAAACTACAACTCTCATCATCCCTGGCCGTTGGGCTAAGCTAGCGGTGGATCATGGGAGTTGTAGTCCTGCAACATCTGGGGACCTGAGGTTGAAGAACACTGACCTAAGTGACCTTGAATGAGTCACAGACCTTTGCTCTCTTTCAGCCCCCAAGGTTGTTGCAAGAATAAAACAGGGAGGGCAGAACTATGCCCACTGCCTTAAAATACAGGATGTAAAAAAAAAAATGGGAGGGGGGGCAGCTTCCTATGGTCAAACCATGCTTGTCCTAAAATGCCTGATTGCATTAAAAAATGCAAAAACCACCACTTACAAGATATTCAGCACAGTGAGTGCTTTGTGGTTGGAGCAGTGTGGGAGATATAATCTGGCAAAGTTGCCTCTAGGAGTGTAACATTTCCTTTCACGGGTATGTGGCTTTTCAGGGTAATCGTGTTTCTGTGATTTAGAGGCAGGAGCCTCTAGGGCACCCTACGGCTGGGCGATAGCTGGCTTTCAGCTTTGCGATATATTGCCAGCTAAACATTGTGACATACGGATATATCACAATGTCTGAAATAAGGATGGAACTGTGTAGAGGCACTGGCTGGCTTCGCGGTGTTTCCCATGTTTTGATTTTTGTATAGCACACACACATGAAGATTCACGATATATTGCCATTGCACCCATTGTGGGCGATGACAGAAGGGTGCAGAGAGGGCAGCCTTCTTAACATTAAAAGCCATTCTCCGTTCTCCCCTCGCAGAACCAGTACAGTTTGACAAGAGCGCAGCAGTCGTACAAGTCCCTGGTCCAGATTCACGAGAAGAATGGTAAGGACTAGCACCTTGGTTGAAGCGCTTCCAGTGGAAGGCTGAGGAGCCGACCTCCGTTGTTGGCCACTGTTTCTTATCCTCACCTTAAGGGACTTCCAGGCTTAGGGAGGAACAGGTGGGACCCCACAAGTGGCTTTATAAGGATTTAAACCAGCAATTTGAGTTGAGCCCAGAAATTCTGCGAGAGCCAAACAGTAAAGCCATTAATGATAACAACAATACTCAGCAAGTTCCATTCTGTACACCTGGTGTCAGGTGCAAGATAAAATGGGAGGAGCCAAATGTAAAATGAGGTCACGGGGGTGGAGTCAGTGATGCCATGTGAACAGCCTAATCAATGGAGAGACGGGCGGTGTTGCGATTGTTAAACAATTGTGGGAGGGGAGCTCAGAACCCCCTACCTTCTGCCCTCATCCCCTTGTCCTAGGGGCATTCTGTCTATACTGAAGAGTCTCATTGCAGTGGAAGATGGATAGCAGCAGAGCTTTCCCACTCCAGAAAGCTTGTCTGCCATTACTGACCCACCTATTCCCGACTGAGGCTGCCA
Source organism: Podarcis erhardii (assembly GCF_964252035.2). Lineage (NCBI taxonomy): Eukaryota > Metazoa > Chordata > Lepidosauria > Squamata > Lacertidae > Podarcis > Podarcis erhardii. Next base: position 9,064,378 of record NC_138505.1, on the reverse strand, counting down.
CCAGTTTGAAAACCATCCCATGGCAATGCTTGTAGGGCACAGGTGGGTTGCCTGGTGCCCTGCAGCTGTTGTTGGGAGGGTGGCTGCAACATACCCCCAGCAAGGTCTCTGGATCAGGAGTGACGGGAGTTGGAATCCAGCAAGATCTGGAGAGACCCGCAGGATTCCCATCCACTTGGAGAGGATGGCCCCTAGCTCAGTGGCAGAGCGTACGATTTCTATGCAAAAGCCCCCCTGCTCCTCCAGTTCTAGAGGAGAATCTGGGCCTGGGAAAGAGCCTCTGAGCACTCAAGTAAGAAGAGTATTTTGCTGGCTAGACCAGCTCCGTGTGAGGCAGGGGTGGGGAATTGATGTCCTGTGATGTAGTTTTTAAAAAAACAAAATACTGGGTGGTGGGGTTAATTCTGTGCTGGCTGTATGCTGCAAACAGGCAGGCCCAGCTAAAGCTCAGCTGTTTGCAAAAGGACTTTCAAACAGCCCCTCTGAAAAGCAGGGGTTTGAAGAGCAGCACAAGGCAATTTTACATAAAGATTTCCAAATATCTGTGCTTTTTGCATTCCTGACAATCAGGACGCAGCGTTGCCTGATGTGAAGATGGCATCTGGTGATTGACGGGAGGGCGGGGGGGGGGCCCACAAGGGTGAAGAGGTTAAGAATATGTAGGTTGCCCACCAGCAAAGTTTCCCAGCCTTGATCTACAGAAACGGCGTCTGTTCACCTAAACCCCACGTCTTCCACCTTTCCTCACAACCTTTTACTTTGCTCTCAGGCTGGTACACGCCCCCTAAGGAAGATGGCTAAGCATGGAGACGGTCACCCTGGACAGCCTCAGACCGGCCTCGACTTCCCTGCTGAACGCTGTTGCATTTGGATCGCAAGGATGCCTGCTCTTCCTCCTCCTCCTCCTAGGACAGGACACTCACACTCTCCTCCCTCCCTCTTTCTCCACCGCCCGTACTTGCAAGGCAATTTTAGTGAGCGGCTCCAGCGGGGGACTCTTATGGAATTATAAACACTTGCGAGCAGCCGGGCCGTCCCTCTGCTTGGGCTACTGGCTTGGACCCGCGCTAGCAGGCAAGCTGGCAGTCACTCTTATTAAAAACCACACACACACGAAAACAAAACAAACAGCAAAACTCTTTGATTCTCTTGTTATCGCTGGAAGCTACCAGCTCCGCTGCAGTCTAGAGCACCTCTGCCTCTTCCCTCTGCTACGGATTTAATTTATTTTCTTATTTTCATGTACACTGCTTTTTTTTTCTTTTCCTTTTTGGTTACAGTGTATGATGGATGTGTATGGGGGGGAAATGTATCTTCTTTGGAGAACAATTACATTTGTTAATTTGAAGGGGAAGTAGTCTTACCTCTCTGTCTGCAAAGCAGGTGGCAACTCAGGGTAGGTTAAAGGGTGTTGCCTTCCCAAGAGAAAAAAACCCACAAATCCATGAGGTCTAGAAACTTTAAAATCGGTTCCTAAAGATCCTCAGGCTCGTGGAATTGCCATAACTTGCTAGATTTATATTGCGTCTGTGTGACGTTCCCTATGATCCTGACACAATATCTGCACTGTGATTTTGTTTTTCAACCAGGACCAACTCGGCTTAGGAGTCGTAAGGATGGTTGCTTTTGAATCCTCACAGTCCTGTTGTGTTAACTCCTTGTACACAAATTTTGGGTTAGCAATTAGGTGAGGGCTTTGTGGCTTTCTGGTGCTCCAAGGACACCTAGGCCAGACCAGAGCAGCAAACAGGTTTCCACACTTCCACTGTTACTATTCTTTGACTTTACGCTCCTGTGGACCACTTGAAAATTGCCAAGGGTATTTGATTTGATTTTTCGGCCAGCTATAGTGTTCATAATGCTGTGTGATTTTTACTCGTGTTTCAATTGCTCCTTTAAATTTCTTGTTTTGTACTTCGCTCCGTTAGAACTGAAATTGCCTAGAACTGAAATGCAATAAAGTACAAGAAAGAAAGAGAGCAATAAAAATGCAATTAAAAATCTTAACGCAGGCACATCATGGACTACCTGAAAGGAGCACATGGGCCACTGATGGTCTGTGCACCAGTTTGGAAGCCCTTGCTGTAGGTCATATTTTAAAATCAGCAGACCTTGGGGGGGGGGGTAGAAAATCAAAGAAGTGGGGAAACTCAACAGCAAAAATGACTCCAGAGGAAAAAGCTCACCTGAGTGCAAGAGACAATCAGACAATTTCTTCCTCAGCATCACTTTTTTAAAAAGCAACCAAGTTTTAGGTGTACATGTATATATTTGGTTTTAATCAACTAAACTACAGAAACAAGGTGGGAAGAACAGGCTCCAATCAATAGGCAAAATTTCAACATTCCTTGCCTCTTCAAACCCTCCATCTTTGAACACCACTAATATGCAAAATGCTTTTAATTAAGAGACATTTTTTTCCTTCCTGCCGCAACAAGGCACAGTTAAACTGCCTTGTTTTAAACAGATACCGGGGGGGGGGGGAATGCATAGAAACAGGAAGGTGTAGAAAATTAATGCAAAGCGTCTTTCCGCTTACCCCATCTCCCATCAAAAACAATTTACAATCCTTTTTCCCAAGAGCCCATCAGCTTGCTTGTCGGATGTTCTCTCCAGAATTTCTTTAAAGAACTTCCTCCTCCTACTCATCTTTGATGGCAAACTTCAAAATGTGTTGCTGTAAAAAGTTACCAAGATAGACTTAGAAAAAAATATTAGTGTATTTTAAACACACCTCCCCACCCCCAAACACCCATCATGACCCATAGCTCCTGTCACCCTCCAGCCCTTATAACAGGCTGCCCTTGTGGGGATGTTTTTAGGAATTGGATGTAAACACGGGGTTCAGTTGTAATCCAGCTGGTTAAATGATTTTTTCCCCTCATAGAAAAAGCTGTTAGAACTTAACATAATCCAAAGAGAAACTCTTGAGAGTGTTGGTAAATCCCCACTGAGACTCCCAGGCTGTGCTTTAGTTTCTCATGCCTAGTAGATGAAGAATTAAAACAAACACCAAATGCATTAGGTGCACATAGAATTGCTAGGTTTCCAGAGACCCTTTGGAACTCTTGGCGCAGAATTTAGATTCAGGGCAGAGTGATCTCCAACTTGCATTGACCCTCAGAACATGCCGGAAGCGGCCAATGAGTAATTCCCTAAGCTCTGTGTGCTACACAGGAGCTAAAACGCACCAGCAAGCGTAGAGGTGCCCGTTGCATCTCTGCAGGATACCCAGACCTTCCCTCTGCTAGGATGTAAGGGATCAAAGCGTTGCTTCTTTGGGTCAGCCAGTTCTGCAGAGCTTCAGCAGAATTATCCACCATGGGAAGAGATGCCTATTGCAGCTCTGGATGATTCGCTTGTCACATTAAACCACAGTTTTTAAAACCCTAAGAGTTTATTTAACATGAATGAGGAGCCCAAAACTGAAATTTTATCACTGCGCACAAACTGCTCCCAGGAAACAAGCTAATTAGTTTGGCATGAGTACCGTATTTTTTGCTCTATAAGACTCACTTTTTCCCTCCTAAAAAGTAAGGGGAAATGTGTGTGCGTCTTATGGAGCGAATGCAGGCTGCACAGCTATCCCAGAAGCCAGAACAGCAAGAGGGATTGCTGCTTTCACTGCGCAGTGATCCCTCTTGCTGTTCTGGTTTCTGAGATTCAGAATATTTTTTTTCTTGTTTTCCTCCTCCAAAAACTTGTGGTCTGGTGCGTCTTATAGAGCGAAAAATACGGTAGATCTCCCATGAGGAGAGGTTACAACATTTGGGGAGTATTAATTTGGGGTGGGGGAACATTGTAAGAGGTGTCTAGGATAATGCATGGTTTGGAGAAAAGCATACAGGGAGATGTTTTTCTCCCTTTCTCATAACTCTGAGATCAATGAAGTTTGAGTGTTGGAAGATTCAGGAAATATAAATGGAAGTACTTCCAGCAGCGCATTGTTACTATGGAACTCGATTCTGCAGGAATCACTGCCGCAAAGCTTGTAGGCAAATTTGCTGTCACAAGATGTACTGATGGCCCCCAGCAGGTGAAAATGTGAAGGATAAGACTCTCGATGTCCAGTAGCAATGATGTCTGTGTTCTAATCTTGGAGGTAGTAGGCTGCTGGGTACCAGTCGCTGGGAACTGCAAGCGAGGAGAGCCGCTGTTGTGCTCTGGTCTTTGCCAGCTTCCCAGAGACATCTGAAGGAGCGTCTCCACCCCCATCATCCAGCTAGGATGTGAGATCCAGCTTTGGGCATTTCCCTCGCTGAAGTCACAGGGAATGAGGTAGAGGGCCTTCTCAGCAGTGGAATGCCTTCCCATCAGATGTCAAGGAAATCGACAACTATTTGACTTTTAGAAGACATCTGAAGGCAGCCCTGTCTAGGGAAGTTTTTAATGTTTGGTGTTTTGTGTTTTTATATATGTTAGAAGCCGCCCAGAGTGGCTGGGGGAACCCAGTCCGATGGGAGGCATATGGAGAATAAAATTATCATTAGTATCATCCGGTTGGCCACTAGGAGAAGGGGCTGTGCTGGACTAGATGGAGTCATTGGCCTGATCCAGCAACCAGGCTCTATTTTGTCAAGGGTGTTAGGAACTGTAAATGGCAGATCCCACAATTCTCTAGGGCAGACACCCCCAAAGTCGGCCCTCCAGATGTTTCTGGGACTACAACTCCCATCATCCCTAGCTAACAGGGCCAGTGGTCAGGGATGATGGGAGCTGTAGTCCCAAAACATCTGGAGGGCCGATTTTGGGGGTGCCTGCTCTAGGCGAAGCCATATGTGCTAATGGTGGTGATGTGAATATGCAGTTGGGGGTAGGATAGCGAATTGCCTTAAAACAGTGTGGGCTTCCCCTACTGTGAGACAAGGATGTGGGTCAAGGTGGGCTTTTGGCCTCATACAGCGGGACTTTTCTTATCCAAACCTGGGCTTATGGTTTGTTTCTCTCTTGACAAACCATGGGCAGCAAACCAATAACAAACCCTGACTGGTGTTGGTTTGGAGAGCAACCAAAGAGTTAGGGAAAGACGCGTTTCACTTCACCTTAAACCACAGGTTCATTTTCAACTACAGTGGCACCTTGGGTTACAGACGCTTCAGGTTACAGACTCCGCTAACCCAGAAATAGTACCTTGGGTTAAGAACTTTGCTTCAGGATGAGAACAGAAATCACGCGGTGGCAGTGCGAGGCCCCATTAGCTAAAGTGGTACCTCAGGTTAAGAACAGTTTCGGGTTAAGAACGGACTTGCGGAATGAATTAAGTTCTTAACCAGAGGTACCACTGTATGGTTTAACGCAGGTATGTCCAAAGTTCGTTTTGGGGGGGTTAATCCAGCCCCTGTGGCAGTTTATCTCCTGGGGTAAAATCTTAAAAAAGCTCATAAACTTCCAATCCTAAAAAAAGCTGAACAATTTTGGTCGGCCCTCATGTATGCTCACTTCATCAAATCTGGTCCTCTTTGAAAAAAGTTTGGGCACCCCTGGTTAATGTGATATATGAATCGGGATTCTCCGTACAGTCGCTGTTCTGGAGCTTCCAATTTGGAGGCACATCTAGTGGATCGATTTGTGGCTCTCCTCTGCAGTCAGATCATTCATCCTCTGGCCACTTTAAAAATAAACCTTTTGAGGATTCACCCATGTCGATTCAGGGGACAGAGAAGTGGTTCTGTGGCTATCAAAAGTCTGGAAGACGACAAAAAAAAATCATTTCCTTTGTACGTTAACAGTTGCAAGACACTCCTGTCCTTACCTCTGTCTTCCATGGGCCGACCACCTTCCCTTCCAGGATTTTTCTCATCATGAGTTGAGGTGGGAAAACCTCTGCAAAAGAAGAAAAAAGTACGAGTCAAAAGGAATTATTCAGTAAGCAGTACAAGAGGGACTTGCAACAAAAATGCTGCAATATGGAGTCATGGCCTTCCATTCCACTTCTCCAGGGTTTTGGTTTTTGTCTCTGCCTCCCCAAGACACCCAGTTACTGGATTTGGCCAGTGGACGTGGGTGGCGCTGTGGGTTAAACCACAGAGCCTAGGACTTGCTGATCAGAAGGTTGGCGGTTCGAATCCCCACGACAGGGTGAGCTCCCGTTGCTCAGTCCCTGCTCCTGCCAACCTAGCAGTTGAAAAGCACGTCAAAGTACAAGTAGATAAATAGGTACCGCTCTGGCGGAAAGGTAAACGGCGTTTCCGTGCGCTGCTCTGGTTCGCCAGAAGCGGCTTAGTCATGCTGGCCACATGACCCGGAAGCTGTACGCCGGCTCCCTCAGCCAATAAAGCGAGATGAGCACCGCAACCCCAGAGTCGGTCATGACTGGACCGAACGGTCAGGGGTCCCTTTACCTTTTTACCCTCTTCAGATTTTTTTTTTTTATTGGGGGGGTGCAGCGTTGTTAGCAGCTTATCCTACAGCACAAGGGTGAAATTTGCGTTCACCGCTCCACTGACTTTTGCCTTCACTTGCCTTCCTGGAGCGCAAACGGCTGTGCCAAAGGTTTGATGGCCCAGACATCGTCCCTGTCCAGCTTCCGCAGGGAATTAAGCGGGACAGTGGCAGATCGGCCAAAATCCACAAAGAACACTACCGCCAAATCCTCCACCTTCTCCACAACCCAGCACCTGAGAAAGGGAGAGAGGCAAAAGAGAGAGAGAGAGAGAAAGATACCTCTGCTTTTAATTTTCCACCCAGTATTCTGTTCCCAATGAGGTGCAGCCAGGTGTCGCTGGGAAGGTCGCGACCTCCCCTGCTGTAAATCCCCAGCCTCCAGTACACCCAAGGCTCAACTGTGCCGTCATAACTAACAGCCACCTGCAGATATCTCCATTTGTCTTAACTACATGATTTGTTCTCAACCCCAAACGTGCAACGTGTATTTGTTTCCATAATCCCCTCACCTGTTCCAGGCATGGCCTTCATCCCCCACAATGCACTCTGCCAAGCAACGTGTCCCTTGTTGAACCTCTTGCTTTGTCAGAAAGGGTGCACAAGACTCACTTTCCGCCAAGGCCCCGAACAGCTTCTGCATAGCCTGATGGCATTCCTACATTTTTAACAGCAAAAACAGTATCCGGTGTATTTTAGCTCCTGTTGAACGTTCACATACACAAGCAAAAGTCCTCTAGTATTGCATTTCATTTCACTTTTAAGCGGCATACCGTCTTTCTGAATTACTATACATAAGGTATACAAGCTGAAGAAACAACAAAACAGACAGCAATCACACACTCCTGATAATCTGATCCAATACAGTGGTACCTCGGGTTAAGTACTTAATTCGTTCCGGAGGTCTGTTCTTAACCTGAAACTGTTCTTAACCTGAAGCACCACTTTAGCTAATGGGGCCTGCTGCTGCTGCAGCACCATTTCTGTTCTCATCCTGAAGCAAAGTTCTTAACCTGAAGCATATGTAACCTGAAGCGTATGTAACCCGAGGTACCACTGTACAAAGAAGTCCCAATGACTTTGAAATAATTGACATATCAATTAAAGCAATATCCAATAATTCATTGGAATACAATAGTGAACAGTAAAATTAAATATCAGCAAATAATAATCAAACGGGACACGGGTTGCGCTGTGGGTTAAACCACAGAGCCTAGGGCTTGCCGATCAGAAGGTCCGCGGTTCGAATCCCTGCGATGGGGTGAGCTCCCGTTGCTCGGTCCCAGATCCTGCCAACCTAGCAGTTCGAAAGCACGTCAAAGTGCAAGTAGATAAATAGGTACCGCTCTGGTGGGAAGGTAAACGGCGTTTCCATGCGCTGCTCTGGTTCAGCAGAAGTAGCTTAGTCATGCTGGCCACATGACCCAGAAGCTGTACGCCAGCTCCCTTGGCCAATAAAGCGAAATGAGTGCCACAACCCCAGAGTCGGCCACGACTGGACCTAATGGTCAGAGGTCCCTTTACCTTTTTAATAATTAAACAGTTTACACTAATGAATTACAATAAATAATGGTGCAATCCAAATTTCAAAGGTCAGTCCTTCAAGTCCCAAGATGTGTCTCTAATGCTACTCTGAGGATAGAGACAGGCTTCACAAAAGTGGAGGCTAGAGTGTGGGTGACCACACTCAATTATTTGCAAGGCAGGTGTAAAAAGCCATTGCCTGATGGGCAACACAACATCGGTCTCCCCTCACATTTCCACTTGCAGACGCTCCATTTAAAGAAGAAACATTTCAGTTCCTCTAGCCTCCTTTCTTTCACTACACAACGTGTGCAGAGGCCATCAAAAGCAACTTTCTACCATTTGCCCTCTTTCCCGAACGAGGCCAGTGCCATTCAAAGTGCGTTAGAGCTCAATGAACCACCGTCTGTTGCACTGCAGCACATTGTGCGCTTGCGTTCTTTCACTGCTAACAGGGGGCACTAAACTGCTTGGCTTCGCCAGGCTGTATGGAGCCACAATCCTGGGAAGCGGTGGGCAAACAGGCAAGCGGTTTAACGAAAACGAATTTGCGGATTGCACCAACCTCTGTGAGATGGATGGCCCAGAAGAAGGGGGTCTGCGGAACGGTATCCAACACCAGAAGCGCAGCTTTCCCGACAACTTTTGCTATGGAGAACAGCCAGCCCACATCCTTAAAGCAATCTGCTAACATCTGCAGCAAGAACAAAGTTCTGGAAGGAAAGTCACAACATCGATCAAAATATTCTTCTGGTACTCGGTTAAAAATATCGTATTTTTCGCTCCGTAAGATGCACTCCCCCCCCCCAAAAAAAGTAAGGGGAAATGTGTGTGCGTCTTATGGAGCGAATGCAGGGGGGAGGCAGGCAGGAAAAGCCCCCAAGAGCCGCACACAAGCTCTGCACGGCTCTTGCGGGCTTTTCCCCAGGAGGGAGAAGGGACTGACGCGGCCAGTCAGTCCCTTCTCTGTCCTTGTAGAAAAGCCCGCAGGAGCCACGCGCTCCTTAAAGGGTGTATGGCTCCTGTGGGCTGTTGCGGGAGGTGGGGGTATTGCCATGGGGGTGCAGCCCCTCCAGCCGGGAGAGGTTGGGCGCGGCTATGGCTTCTTTAGCCACGTGCAACCTCTGCAGCCGGGATAGGCTGTGCGTGGCTATGGCAGAAGCCAAGACAGCGAGCAGGATGGATCCCGATCACTGTCTTGGCTTCTTTGCTCTTTGGGGCTTGGGGGGGGGGACCCGGGCTTCCCCTGGCAGCCCCAGAAGCTCTTTGGGGCTGGGGGCGGAAATAAGATTTTTTCCCTTGATTTCCCCCTCTAAAAACTAGGTGCGCCTTATGGTCTGGTGCGCCTTATGTAGCGAAAAATATGGTACCTAGCGGGAGAGTGTTAATGAGGGTGAAAGAGGAGAGTGCAAAATATGGTTTGAAGCTCAACATAAAAAAAAACAAAGATCATGGCCACTGGTCCCATCACCTCCTGGCAAATAGAAGGGGAAGAAATGGAGGCAGTGAGAGATTTTACTTTTTTGGGCTCCATGATCACTGCAGATAGTGACAGCAGCCACGAAATTAAAAGACGCCTGCTCCTTGGAAGAAAGGCGATGGCAAACCTAGACAGCATCTTAAAAAGCAGAGACATCACCTTGCCAACAAAGGTCCATATAGTTAAAGCCATGGTTTTCCCAGTAGTGATGTATGGAAGTGAGAGCTGGACCATGAAGAAGGCTGATTGCCGAAGAATTGATGCTTTTGAATTATGGTGCTGGAGGAGACTCTTGAGAGTCCCATGGACTGCAAGAAGATCAAATGCATCCATTCTTAAGGAAATCAGCCCTGAGGGCTCACTGGAAGGATAGATCATGAAGTTGAGGCTCCAATACTTTGGCCACCTCATGAGAAGAGAAGACTCCCTGGGAAAGACCCTGATGTTGGGAAAGATGGAGGGCACAAGGAGAAGGGGACGACAGAGGACGAGATGGTTGGACAGTGTTCTTGAAGCTACAAACATGAGCCTGACCAAACTGCGGGAGGCAGTGGAAGACAGAAGTGCCTGGAGTGCTCTGGTCCATGGGGTCACGAAGAGTCGGACACGACTAAACGACTAAACAACAACAAAGCAGGAGAACATAAATCACAGAAGTCAATAAATGATCAAGGAGTAAAAGAAAGTGCCCAATGGGGTTACAACATTTTGGGCTTGTTCGTTCAGAGAACAAGCAAATGAGAGTCAGGGTGGAGGTATGGAATATTATAAAGGTGTATAAATGACGAAAGTAGACAGCGAAGAGTTTCCCTTTCCTTCTCATAACTATGGAGCTTTCATACATCCAACAAAGTGAAGTATTTGAAGATTCAGGAGGGATAAAAAGGTAGAATTTGGCCTTTGACACCATCGACCATAACATCCTTCTGGACCGTCTAAAGGGGCTGGGAGCTGGGGGCACTGTCATACAGTGGTTCCGCTCCTTTCTCCTGGGCCGGGTCCAGAAAGTTGTGTTGGGGGGATGAGTGTTCAGACCCCTGGGCTCTCACTTCTGGGGTGCTTCAGGGTTGCGTCCTCTCCCCCATGCTTTTTAATATCTATATGAAGCCGCTGGGAGAGATCATCAGGCGGTTTGGGCTGGGTGTTCATCAGTATGCAGATGACACCCAGCTCTACCTCTCCTTTAAATCAGAACCAGCAAAGGCAGTGAAAGTCCTGTGTGAGTGCCTGGAGGCGGTTGGAGGATGGATGGCGGCTAACAGATTGAGGATGAATCCTGACAAGACAGAAGTATTGTTTTGGGGGGACAGGGGATGGGTGGGTATGGGGGATTCCCTGGTCCTGAATGGGGTAACTGTGCCCCTGAAGGACCAGGTGCACAGCCTGGGAGTCATTTTGGACTCACAGCTGTCTATGGAGGTGCAGGTTAATTCTGTGTCCAGGGCAGCTGTTTATCAGCTCCATCTGGTACGCAGGCTGACACCCTACCTGCCCGCGGACTGTCTCGCCAGAGTGGTGCATGCTCTGGTTATCTCCCGCTTGGACTACTGCAATGCGCCCTACGTGGGGCTACCTTTGAAGGTGACCTGGAAACTGCAATTAATCCAGAATGTGGCAGCTAGACTGGTGACTGGGACTGGCCACCGGGACCACATAACACCGGTCCTGAGAGATCTGCATTGGCTCCCAGTACGTTTCCGAGCACAATTCAAAGTGTTGGTGCTGACTTTTAAAGCCCTAAATGGCCTCGGTTCTGTATACCTGAAGGAGCGTCTCCGCCTCCATCGTTCAGCCCAAACACTGAGGTCCATGTCTGAGGGCCTTCTGGCGGTTCCCTCATTGCGAGAAGTGAGGTTACAGGGAACCAGACAGAGGGCCTTCTCGGTAGTGGCGCCTACCCTGTGGAACACCCTCCCTTCAGATGTGAAGGAAATAAGCAGCTATCCTATCTTTAAAAGACATCTGAAAGCAGCCCTGTTCAGGGAAGTTTTTAATATTTAATGCTGTACTGTTTTTAACATTTGATTGGGAGCCGCCCAGAGTGGCTGGGGAAACTCAGCCAGATGGGCGGGGTATAAATAATAAATTATTATTATTATTATTATTATTATTATTATTATTATTATTGGATTTATTCACACAGTGCATAGTTAAATAATGGAGGCAGTGAAGGCCACTACTTTGGATGGCTTTAAAAGAAAACTGTACAAATTCATTATCAATGGCTATTGTTCTCCTGCTACTGTCCAGTACAGTGGTGCCTCGCAAGACGAAATTAATCCGTTCCGTGAGGCTCTTCGTATAGCGGTTTTTTCGTCTTGCGAAGCAAGCCCATTGACAGCTTAGCGGATTAGCGCTATTAGCGGTTTAGCGGCTTTTAGCGATCAGCTGTTAAGCGGCTTATCAGCGGATCAGCTGATAAGCGGCTTAGCGGCTTAGGAAAGGGGGGGGAGGGGGGAAACCCGCAGGAACTCGCAAGACATTTTCGTCTTGCGAAGCAAGCCCATAGGGAAATTCGTTTTGCGAAGCGCCTCCAAAACGGAAAACCCTTTCGTCTAGCGGGTTTTCCGTCTTGCGAGGCGTTCGTCTTGCGGGGCAACACTGTATTTTTCTGATTATCACTTGCTGGGAATCTAAAGTGATTAGAGTTGCTTTTGCATGCAGGAGCTGTTTGTGGGCTTCTGGTTGTAAGAACAGGATGTTGGACTAGAGGAGTTTCCCAGACTTGGGTCTCTAGCTGTTTTTGGACTACAGTTCCCATCACCTTTGACCACTGGTCCTGCTAACTAGGGATGATGGGAGTTGTAGTTGAAAACAGCTGGAGACTTAAGTTTGGGAAACCCCTGGACTAAAGCCAACAGGGCTTTTCTTATGTTCGGCCTTCCAAATGTGCACTTCTCAATTTTTCCTCTGAATTTCACAATGTAGTTCTTCAGCCAAGTGATGTATGCAAAAATGAATATGCCGAGGCAAAGCATGCATAGAAGTGCATATAATCGTGAAAATAACACGACTGGGGAAATCACTTTGAAAAAAAGATATGCATACGGGTAGAAATTTACACCCAAATTTGGGGTGTCTATAAAAAATAACGTTAAAAAATACAATAATAGTTTTGACTAGCATTCGAGTGATAAAGGAACTAAAAGGAGGTGGACCACAATTAAGGATTTATTATGTTTTCAGAATGTATTAGAAAAATTATATAGAAAGGTTTGTTGTTTTGTGTACATTCGAATGTAAGATAAAACATATGCAAAGGGACTTGACAGGAAATCAAGTTGAAGAAAAGATTTTGGAAAATAAAAGGGGGGAAAATATTTGCTTTCATTATTATTATTTTCTGTGCGGGTGTGGGTGTGTGGGTGTCTGCACATATGCATGTTGTTGTATGCAATGTTTGGGAGGAAATAAGACGGTAAATAACAAATAAAATATCGATGTATGTAATTTTTATTTCTTAATTATATTTAGTGGTAGTATGGCTGTATTGTTTTTTGTAACATAAAACCATTCAATAAAAATTATTTTTTTAAAAAAGAAATTTACACCCAAATGCGAATGACATTTCATGACATTTCGTGTTGTTGTAAGATATTCCTCCTCACCTCATTTCCATGGGAATGGCATAAAGGACCTTCAGCTTCGGCGAGTCCAAGGTCTGCATGTTGGCTTTTGGGGAAAGATCTGCCGAGAACAAGACAGGAAGTCAGGGGAAATTAAAGAACAGGCAAGGCTTGAGAGTGGCAGCAGAAATGGAACTGGAACGAAGTCAACAGAGAGAGAGAGAGAGAGCGCGCGCGCGCCTGGTCTCAATATGCTTAGGGGGATCCCAAGGTGAAGAACACCACACTGTCCCATTAAAAACCCCCAAAAAGGGCTGGCCCACCCGGAACTCAGTCCAATGAGGACTGAGCATGCTCAGTAGCCGTGGAATGTTGAGGGTCCGTGCAAAATTCTCCCCGACTGTTTATAGGGGCACTCGGGAACCTGTGCAAGGGAGTTTGCCAGACAACCAATAAGGCAATGTACAGTGGTGCCTCGCAAGACGAAAAGAATCCGTTCCGCGAGTATCTTCGTCTAGCGGTTTTTTCGTCTTGCGAAGCAAGCCCATTAGCGGCTTAGCGGATTAGCGCTATTAGTGGCTTAGCGGCTATTAGCGGCTTAGCGAATAAGCGGCTTAGAAAAAAGGGGGGAAAGGGGGGAAAAGTCAGAAAAACTCGCAAGACATTTTCGTGTTGTGAAGCAAGCCCATAGGGAAATTCGTCTTGCGAAGCGCCTCCAAAACAGAAAACCCTTTCGTCTAGCGGGTTTTTCGTCTTGCGAGGCATTCGTCTTGCGGGGCACCACTGTACCATATTTTTCGCTCTATAAGACACACTTTTCCCCTCCTAAAAAGTAAGGGGAAATGTGTGTGCGTCTTATGGAGCGAATGCAGGCGGGAGGCTCTGCTCGGCGCTCTCTTTAAAGAGCCCCGTGGAGCGTGTGTGTGGCTCTTGGAGGCTTTTCCCCGAGGAGGGAGAAGGGCTGCCCCCAAGAGCCGCACACGCTCTGCGAGCACTTTAAAGGGAGTGCGGCTCTTGGGGGAGCCTTCCTCCCGCTGCCCAGAAGAGGCTTCGCGCCGCTACTTCATAAGCTAGGACACCAAGAGGGATCTGGCTTCTGGGATTCAGAATATTTTTTGTCTTGTTTTCCTCCTCCAAAAACTAGTTGCGTCTTATGGTCTAGTGCGTTTTATAGAGCAAAAAATACGGTAATCTTGATGTCATGTGATTGAAAGGTGGGCAACCCCGCCCACCCGCCACATTTAGCCCGAATCTGATCCTAATATAATAATACCGTATTTTTCCGTGTTTAAGACTATATTTTTTCCTAAATTTTTGAAGTTTAAGGTAAGGGGTCGCCTTATACAAGGATAGTGCATAGTGCGTTTTCTTAATTTTGAGTCCCAAAAAATAGTGGGCGTCTTATACACAGGGGACTCTTATACATGGAAAAATACGGTAATTATTATTAATTAAAGTTATATACCACCCTACATCTGTAAATCTCAGGGCAGTTCACAACATAAAATTACAAAAGAGGCAGGTGCACAGACTTTTGTTTGTGGTGTGGTGTCTGAGCAGAGCCCTTCATCTGATAAGGTGAGCTCCAATTCATCGTTGTTGCAATTACACAACAACAATATGCCCTTCACCCTAAGGTCCCAGGGTGAGTTGCAACAATTCAAAACAGCTTACACTATCGCAAAACGACTTAAATCAAAATGAAAAAGCGTTTAAAAAACAACTCAAAGGCACAGGAGTCTTTGAGTTACTTTTTTAAAGAAAAAAATATTTAAATTTGTTGGTTTGGGTTTTTTTACAGGTGCCATAAGAGACCATTATCATTAATTATTATTACTACCCCCCCACCCTAAGGTGCCATGCATGAGTCACAACATTAAAGCACAGTGTTAAAAACAGTTTAAAACAACTTAAAGATAAAGGTAAAGATAAAGGGACCCCTGACCATTAGGTCCAGTCGTGGCCGACTCTGGGGTTGTGGCGCTCATCTCGCTCTATAGGCTGAGGGAGCCAGCGTACAGCTTCCGGGTCATGTGGCCAGCATGACTAAGCCGCTTCTGGCGAACCAGAGCAGCGCACGGAAACGCCATTTACCTTCCCGCCGGAGTGGTACCTATTTATCTACTTGCACTCTGAGGTGCTTTCGAACTGCTAGGTTGGCAGGAGCAGGGACCGAGCAACAGGAGCTCACCCCGTTGTGGGGATTCGAACTCCCGACCTTCTGATCAGCAAGTCCTTGGCTCTGTGATTTAACCCACACCCACTACAATCCTCCAAGTGAGGTGGGTCCTAAAAACACACACATCAAGTGTCAAAAGCCAGGGTAAAAAAAGTGCGTCCAGGTAAGCGTGTGTTAAATAAGTTTTAAGTTTACAATATCATTCTCATTTCATTTGGCCTGAAAATTTGATTTCTTCGCCCAGCGAGGAAATCACTGTCATTTTGCAGGGTGGGTGGGGGAGAGTGGAAAGCTGCCCTGAGCCCCCAGGATATAGCAGGGAGGAAATAAAGAGGGGAAAAACCCCACGGGTGTAACATACCACACTTGGGTCCGGTCTCTTCCCAAGGGATGGGTTCCAAATCCTGCAATGAAACGTGAGGTTTGGAGCCCCGTCATCCAGAAAAGGAAAAACACCTAACACCTATCGGGAAGCGCTTATTGCTCAGTGGGTAGAGCAGCAGGTCACGAGTTCAAATCCTGACATTTTTAGGTAGGGCTGGGAGAGAAGGACCCTGGCTAAAAACCAGGAAGAGAGCTTCTGCCAGTCAGTGTAGACCAGGCTTCCTCAACCTCGGCCCTCCAGGTGTTTTTTTGGCCTACAACTCCCATGATCCCTAGCTAGGACCAGTCGTCAGGGATGATGGGAATTGTAGTCTCAAAACATCTGAAGGGCTGAGGTTGAAGAAGCCCAGTGTAGACTATGCCAGTCAGTCAGTTTTATTGCACATAGCCAAAGGCTACCACAATGTACACAGAATCATTCAACAATTAAAAAAAACTTAAAACATTTATGTTATCAAGACATTACCTACTCTAAACAGAGCTATAAAAGTACCTTAATATACAAATTAAGACATTAAACAATAAAACAATAAACAATTGTTTAACAATAAACAATAAAACAATAAAACAATAAAATTATTAAAATTATTAAACAATAAAATAAGCTAAAATTATCACATGGCCACTAATATATTAAAAAATGATGTTAATTAATACAGTGTGCAATTATATTCGGAGTTTGGTGATAAGGATAAAATATAGCATGATATAGATAGGGTCAAATAAATTCATCTCCTCTACAGTTGGTGGCTCCTTGGCTATATAATTTGCTCTAATTTTCCTAGCGGCAGTTGCAAAGAGTGCTACACACCAGATCACATACTTATCTGTGTCTGCGAGGAGATATAAAATCATGTCAGAGGGGTTTTGGCCAGGGGACCTTGTCATTATAAAGTAAAGGGACCCCTGACCGTTAGGTCCAGTCGTGACTGACTCTGGGGTTGCGGCGCTCATCTCGCTTTATTGGCCGAGGGAGCCGGCGTACAGCTTCTGGGTCATGTGGCCAGCATGACTAAGCCGCTTCTGGCGAACCAGAGCAGCACACGGAAACACCATTTACCTTCCCACCAGAGTGGTACCTATTTATCTACTTGCACTTTGACGGGCTTTCGAACTGTCATTATAGATGATGCTAAAAGAGAGGCAGGAATATTTACCGGCATCTCTGTGTCCGTGTTTGTGGGCTCGCGGACCCTCCTGTCCTCCGCAACGGCCACTGTTATGCGTCGCCCGTGAACCAGGCTCCCGTTCATCCTCTTGATGGCAAGCTTGACCATGTCGGCGGACGCCAGCTCCAAAAACCCAAAGCTGCGGAGAAGGAGAAGCGACATCAGCTGTTGCGCCATGTTGGCATTTCAATCTCTCCAGAAAAAAAGAGAGCCAGGGAAGGAGAATCGCTCAGCGTGGGCTAAAGACACGGGCTACATGCCCTTCCGTAACCACACGCCAGTGGTGGGCAGGGCCAGGGGCAAAAGTGGGAGGGGCCACCGAGTATATACAGTGGTACCTCTGGTTGCGAACAGGATCTGTTTCAGTTGGCAGCCCGTTTCCAGGATCGGAGCGGTGGTATTTTAACTCTGTTCCCTCTCTCCTGCAGGTATACTCAGTCCAAAACTTTCCCCCCTCTTCTCCTGCCACCAAGGGGGGTTTAGTATTTTTTACCGATGGAAATTTAGTCCTTTCCAATAGGCTTTCCGAGGCTTCAGCTTGCATCCTCATTGCTTCAATCTATTTACAAAAGGGGAAGGTGGACTTCCTGTTTTAGACCTCCCCGTTTCGACACCAAATTAAAGACGTTTAAAAATCCAATTCTCCGCTCTATTCATGGGTAGTTGCTTTAAGATCAAATTGTCCACAGGAAAAAGTCAGTGCTCTCCGGCAACAGCAATGCGGCTTCGCTCCGTGGAAGAAGCAGTCAATTCGAAGCACCGCGCCGCTCACCCCACGTCGCTCCGGATCCCCGAAACCGGGTTTCCCCGCGAGTAGGGGAGGCGCAAAAGGTGCCAGCCAAATCCCTCGTTCACAGGCTTCACCCGCCTGTGATTTTTAGTGGGTCTCCGCCTTCGCCGTGGCGGCCAGACCCAGATTTCCACGAGGCAAATTCCTCCCGATCAGAGGAATTCAGCCATTGCCGGAGGCGCCAACAGGATCTGTTTCAGAGCCCCGTTCGCATCCTGAAGCGAACGCAATGCGTGTCTGGCAATTCACCGCTTCCACGCATGCATGTGACGTCATTTTGAGCACCTGCGCATGTGCGAGTGGCAAAACCCGGAAGTAACGCGCTCCATTACTTCCGAGTCGCCGCGGAGCACAACCCGAAAAGGCTTAACCTGAAGCGACTTCAACCTGAGGTATGACTGTATGGTTTACAAGTCCCAGCCAGACAAAAGCAAGCATGGATGGTACGAAGCAGGTGAGGCGTGGTCTAGGGAGAGCTGCGAGGGCCAGATCGGTCGGCCTCAGGGGCCACAGTCCTCCCACTCTTGGGGGAAAGTGGGAAACAGCAACCTAGTGGGGGCAGCAGGAGGCGTCCAAGTCAAAGGAGGTGGAGCCAGATAAAAGCAGGAGGGGGGCAAAGACCCCCAAAGCAGGCGGGGTATAGTCTCTCCCCATTCTCTTCCTTCATCCTTCATCTGAGCATCACCACAGATGGAAGGGAATGCATTCAGCCCCCCAGGCTATCCGCCCATAATGGGAAGATCTCATAGAATCATAGAATCCTAGAGTTGGAAGAGACCACAAGGGCCATCGAGTCCAACCCCCTGCCAAGCAGGAAACTCCATCAGAGCACTCCTGACATATGGTTGTCAAGCCTCCGCTTAAAGACCTCCAAAGAAGGAGACTCCACCACACTCCTTGGCAGCAAATTCCACTGTCAAACAGCTCTTACTGTCAGGAAGTTCTTCCTAATGTTTAGGTGGAATCTTCTTTCTTGTAGTTTGGATCCATTGCTCCGTGTCTGCTTCTCTGGAGCAGCAGAAAACAACCTTTCTCCCTCCTCTATGTGACATCCTTTTATATATTTGAACATGGCCATCATATCACCCCTTAACCTCCTCTTCTCCAGGCTAAACATGCCCAGCTCCCTTAGCCGTTCCTCATAAGACATCGTTTCCAGGCCTTCGACCATTTTGGTTGCCCTCCTCTGGACACGTTCCAGTTTGTCAGTGTCCTTCTTGAACTGTGGTGCCCAGAACTGGACACAGTACTCCAGGTGAGGTCTGACCAGAGCAGAATACAGTGGCACTATTACTTCCCTTGATCTAGATGCAATACTCCTATTGATGCAGCCCAGAATTGCATTGGCTTTTTTAGCTGTCACGTCACACTGTTGGCTCATGTCAAGTTTGTGGTCAACCAAGACTCCTAGATCCTTTTCACATGTACTGCTCTCAAGCCAGGTGTCACCCATCTTGTATTTGTGCCTCTCATTTTTTTTGCCCAAGTGCAATACTTTACATTTCTCCCTGTTAAAATTCATCTTGTTTGTTTTGGCCCAGTTCTCTAATCTGTCAAGGTCGTTTTGAAGTGTGATCCTGTCCTCTGGGGTGTTAGCCACCCCTCCCAGTTTGGTGTCATCTGCAAATTTGATCAGGATGCCCTTGAGTCCATCATCCAAGTCGTTGATCTTCCTTCATCTCGCAATGAAGGAAGGTGAGGACAGGTGACCCCACCTAGGCCCGAAGTCACCCCCCCCACCAGGCCTCAAAACTGTCCAAAATTCCTTTTGTCTTCTAAAAACCCACAGCTACAGCTTTTCTGTGGATTCTCACAAGATGCTGGTACATAGGCAAAATGTTATTCTTTTATCAGCACGAGAAGGCTTCAAAAGGCTAATGAATAGGCTCTGTCATTGCCAAGAATACTCAGGCCTGAGAACTGACTTTTATCTTATTCTAGTTGCAACATCTGAACACTCTGAAACCCCTTGGCTTCTCACCCCCCCCCTTTCCTGGGAAGAGTCCACAATAGTCCCAAAACAGCTTTCTGTTCATGCTCAGAGGAACTCATGGGCAGGACTCCCGAGGGAGGAGAAAGGGGAGGTAACTGGAATGGAAATATATATTCTGTGCACATGACTGTGAACTCGTGCATGTTTTTGTGAGTTATCACACTTGCTCCTTCTACCAGTTCATGGATGGTAGAAATAAAAGCCTTTCCTCCGAAACTATTCCTTGAGTGTCTGTTGACTCCCATCTCCCTTTCCCGGGCGCAATATTTTTCCCACCCGAGGGCAAAGCCTCATAAGGCTACAGCAAGGCCAAAGAGGATCACCCTCGCGGGAGGGGGGACGTTCCCCAATCCCTGAACGGAGGGTTATCAAAGGTTTCTTCCAATACCTCCTGTTTAGAGCAGGGTGTACCTGGTAAAAGTTGTCTTGTGCTTCTTGACCGTCTTCACGCCAAACTCCCTGAAGGCGAGCGCTAACTCTGTCTAAGATAGAAACAAGAGGGGAAGATTCACAACGGGATAGACACCCCACCCCGAAAATCACTCCCGGGCTAAACCAAGAGAGATCCCTGCAGTTTAGTTACAGCACACAAAGGGATGTATTTAGAGAAAAGTCCCTGAGTTTCAAATCTAAGGCATTGCCTGCACGGTGAATTTAAAGCAGTACCGAGAACTTGAAACAGTCATGGCTTCCTCCAAAGGAATCCTGGGAGGTGGAGTTTTTGTTTAAGGTGCTGAGCGCTAGGTGACCCCCCCCTCACCGAGCTGCAATTCCCAAAGTCCCTTGGGAAGGACTGATCACTCGACTATTCACAGAATCAGAGTTGGAAGGCACCCAGGGGATCATCTAGCCCAACCCCCTGAAATGCAGGAAAATGCAGCTGGCCCTTACAGGGGTCGAACCTGCAACCTTGGAGTTATCAGCACCACACTCTAACCAACTGAGCTATCCAGTAATGCAACGTTAAGGATAATGGTAAAAATTTCCTTAAACGGGGATATTTACTTATGTTAAATTACTGTGTATTTTTAACATGGGTTTTTTCTCCCCTTTGGCAGTAGCCCTCGTGTGATTGGCTGAGTCACATGAGAGAGGCATTCCATTCCGTTGTGACTGTTATTCCAGTAACTGTCGTTTTTTTTAACTGCTTTCTGCTCCTCTCTGTGCGTATGTGAGGAGAATGGCTGCTCTGCTGAGGACAGTGTGTGTCCGTGTGATCTGTCTGAAGTGAAACTGTAGTCTTTAAGGCCTTTCTCACGGGTAGGAAGAGCATTGCTCCCGGGGAAGGGGTTAATTCAGAGAAAGAGTCTTTATTCCTGCTATCCGGAGTACCAGAAAGGCACCTGCGTGATTGATTCACAGCAAGCACACCTGAAAGCATTTTACAAAGAGTTTATATCTATTTTCCAGGTCCTCTTTCCCTCCCCTTTCCCAGGGATTCAGCCTCACGAGTTTTGCACACGTATGTTGGTAGAAACAATCTCCATTCATGATGCAGTATGGGCACCCAACCAAGTGGCCGTGATACATTGCTATGGACATCGGACTGGACCAAGTGATACGGCTAGAAAACAGAAACGTTAATTGGGAGAAACCTGCACAGGAGCTCTCGATAAGGAACAAAGTGAATAAGCATGAGATTGTAAATGTATTCTTCTCGGTTATATGTTTATAAAAGTAGAGTTCTTTTGAATATAAAGAGTCTGGACATTGTATAGTCTTTACAAAGAAGTTACCAATCACCTAGAAGAGTTATTTAGCTTCCTAGCTGTAAGCTACTGTGTTACTTTACATATCATCATACATTTATATATACACACAACATGCAATGCAGGAATCTTTCTGGCCAACGTGGAACTTGAACCCACAACTCTGACATTAAGCGTCTCCTGCTCTACCAACTGAGCTATCCCAGGGGATAGCTCAGTTGTGCATAGTTCTGCGAAGGGAACAGGGGTCTCCTAAACACTCTCAGCACCCTTAACCAACATCATTTCCCAGGATTCTTTGGGGGAAACTGTGACCCTTTAATGTGGCATGGTAGTGTTTAAGTACATAGTGCAGATGGACGGGGTGAAGGTGGGCTAGAAACTGGGGTGGGTGGAGCCTTCTGAGCCAGATTACGCCCACAAAGCTGTACCACATGACTGTGTCACATGACCACGCATGTCCTGGGTTGTAGACAGAGGTAACCTATGCCTGGGTCCCACCTTCTCGCTGGACATTTCCCTTGCCCAATATACATCCTTGTAAGAGAGACACATTTATGATGGGTGTGTTAGTTTAAAGAGGAGGGTTGTAGATGACAACTTAGGTGAAAACCAAAACGTGGAGTATCTAGACCATATCACAGACCCATTTTTCACGGCTTAATATACATCATGAAGAAAAAGGCAGTTGGCGGAAGTGTCCGCAAGAAATATATTCCGAAACAGAAAGCACCAAGCCTCACCTCCTTGATATCCAATGGGAGATTGCCGACAAAAAGTTCAGATTCTTTTTTCTTGAAGGACCCTGGAAGGAGAAAACCAAAGGAATTTTTGAGAAAGAGATGCCTCCCACTCCCCACAAATAAGGGGTTTGGTTTGCCACCCTAAGGCCTCATCTGCAATATACACATTTAAAGCAGTATCGTACTGCTTTAAACAGACGCAGCTTCCCCCAAAGAATCCTGGGAAACTGCAATTTGTTCAGGGTGCTGAGAGTTGTTAGGGGACCCCCCTATTCCCTCCCCCGAGCTACAATTCCCATAGTCCCCCGTGAAGAGGGATTGACTGATTAATCCACTCTGGGAATTGTAGCTGTGCCAGGAGAACTGGGGGTCTCCTAACAACGCTCAGCACCCGTAACAAACTACAGCTCCCAGAATTGTTTGGGGGAAGCCATGACCATTTAAGTGGTATTAAAGGTAAAGGGTCCAGTCGTGGCCGACTCTGGGGTTGCGGCCCTCATCTCGCTTTATAGGACGAGGGAGCCGGCGTACAGCTTCCGGGTCATGTGGCCAGGCTGACTAAGCCACTTCTGGCGAACCAGAGCAGCGCACAGAAACGCCGTTTACCTTCCCGCCGGAGCGGTACCTATTTATCTACTTGCACTTCGTGCTTTCGAACTGCTAGGTTGGCAGGAGCAGGGACCGAGCAACGGGACCTCACCCCATCGCGGGGATTCGAACCGCCGACCTTCTGATCGGCAAGCCCTAGGCTCTGTGGTTTAACCCACAGCGCCACCCGTGACCCTAGTCAGTCACTGTCAGAAGGATGTAGGACCAGATTTGGCCTAATCCCCTGTGAGGGATAAATGTCAGTTCCCAGGATTCTCTGGGGCGAAGCCACGCACTCTAAATGCGCATTATGCTGTGAATGTGGACTAAACTGGCACTTCCTCTGATGGGCTCTGGCTCCACCAATCGCCAGCTTTCGCTCCACCCACATTTGGGCTCCTTGCCTTGTGCCCCACCATCCACCCCTAGGATGTGGGGGGTGGAGAACTCGGACGTTGCGCAGCTGAGCACACTAACCCCCTCGCCCAGTAAAAATGGCTCCGGCACAAGCACAAAACCTCCAGCTGGCCTGCCTGCCACTTGTCGGCTGCTTTCCAACCTGCCTGCCCCAAACGAACAAAGATAATTCAGAGACAGGACACAGCTATAAATAACCGGACAATGGCTTTCTGACTTCTGACCCCAGTGAGGGAAGAAATGTTTGGCCGTAAAGGATTATGCCCTGTTCAGAAGCCTGCAGGCACATTGTGTGGAAAGAAAACCCAGCCGAGAGGGCTGGGAGGAGAAAGGAGCACCGAGGTTCCCGTTTTCCTGAAACGGGTGCCAAAGGAAAACACACACACACACACACACTCCTTAAAAACAGCCCAAGATTTTGCAGCCAGATTGGTTTGGGGCAGGGAACGGGGCATAAATCTCTGCAGGGAAACCAAAATGTTTTTCCTTTTTCTTTTTTAAACTTTATTCCAAAACCGAAAAAGAGTTACAAACATCTAATTCAAAATCCATATTTGTTTTGTAACATAAGCCTATTACATAGTTGAGCAAATTAAAATATACCTAATTACTGTATATAAATTCAATGCGATTAGAAATACAGTGGTACCTCAGGTTACATACACTTCAGGTTACAGACTCCGTTAACCCAGAAATAGTGCTTCAGGTTAAGAACTTTGCTTCAGGATGAGAACAGAAATTGTGCTCTGGCGGCGCGGCAGCAGCAGGAGACTCCATTAGCTAAAGTGGTGCTTCAGGTTAAGAACGGACCTCCGGAACGAATTAAGTACTTAACCTGAGGTATCACTGTATTATATTAGAAATAAAACAAATTCCTTCCAGTAGCACCTTAAAGACCAACTAAGTCAGTTCTTGGTATGAGCTTTCGTGTGCATGCACACTTCTTCAGATACACACACGAAAGCTCATACCAAGAACTGACTTAGTTGGTCTTTAAGGTGCTACTGGAAGGAATTTGTTTTGTTTTGACTACGGCAGACCAACACGGCTACCTATCTGTAACTTATATTAGAAATGTTTATAAATTCCCCTATACCCCCCACTCCCCTTCCCCCATGTGTGATCTCAATTTTTTTCCCTTCTTCCATCTTGTTGTGTTGTTGTAGTTTATTAATTATTCCATTTATTCCATTTATTCTTTTATTATTTCCTTGCTTACCCCTGCATGTTTTACACATTATCTATAAATATTCCAGTTCCGGAACCATATTGCTTTATTGGCCGAGGGAGCTGGCATGTGGCCAGCATGACTAAGCCGCTTCTGGCGAACCAAAGCAGCACACGGAAACGCTGTTTACCTTCCTGCCGGAGTGGTACCTATTTATCTACTTGCACTGCATGCTTTCGAACTGCTAGGTTGGCAGGAGCAGGGACTGAGCAATGGGAGCTCACCCCGTCGCAGGGATTCGAACCGCCAACCTTCTGATCAGCAAGTCCTAGGCTCTGTGGTTTAACCCACAGTGCCACCCAAAAGCAGTAAATAAGGAAATCCTCCACGCCGCAACACTGTGTTGCAGATGCCATTTGTTTATTACTCCCCAGCCCAAACATTTTCAAAAACTGAGCAGCACAAATTTACCAGGATGCCTTGGCGGAGCTGCTTTGACATGCTTCTTCAGAGTTTTGCCATTATTCCTCTCGTTGCCAGGGTTTGACCTGAAAACCAAGTTCAGAGAAACCTCAGATGTCATGTGTGTTGATAGAAGAATTATTTCCAAAGGGGAAAGAAATTGGGTAACACACATTCATCGCAGCAAAATTTGGCCTTTCTCGCACATCAACCTGAGTCATGGTTTATTAAATCATGACTCAGTATTATATGTTTCAACTCAAAAATCCACGTTTATTTGTAATCATACTAGCTCACATTCAGCCATTGCTTGGATATCTAAGGCCTTCTCTGAGCCACAGCTTATCTTCTACCCCAAATACTCACATCTTCAAAGGATCCATGGAGACATCAACCTGAAAAGGAGACCAGAAGTAATTATTATCAATTTAAACAACAACAGCAGCAACCACCAGGAAGAAATAGTTACTGGAATGGCCTTTCATCATTTTCCCCTCCAAGAGCAAATGTGAGTGGCACAGTGCCAATCATTTTGGGAGCAAAATGGAGCCACCAAAAAACAAGACAACATTTTCTAAATACTATGGGGTAAGGGCTCATTAGGTAAAAATATTTAACCTTGTGGTGGTTACTAACAGTCATTATGTCACCATAAAGTTTCAAAAATTTAAAAGGAAAAAATCCCAATAGTTAGCTTTGCAAGTATTAAGAAAGAAAACCCACAAAATTGCCTGACAACAACCTTTCAGGTTGTAAAAGAGATGTGAGGAATGTGTGGTCCTCCAGATGTTATTTAACTACAATTCCCATCTGGCCCAGGAAGCATGGCCTCTGTGTGTGGTCATATTGCAAATCGTAATAATGATCATCATAATAACCAAAATAACCATAATATCCTTTTCGTGGTACACATGTTTTACAAGCCCAGCATCTGGGCACAGCCTTAGCTCAGTTGCTTATTTTTGATCAGCTAATTAGAATAGCAGAATAAGAGAATTGTCGTTGGAAGGGACCCCAAGAGTCATCTAGTCTAACCAGTGGCGTAGCGTGGGTTGTCAGCACCCGGGGCAAGGCAAGTAATTTGTGCCCCCTAACCCGTGGATTTGCGCCCCCTAACCCGTGGATTTGCGCCCCCTAACCCTAACCCCCAGATGTTGCGCCCGGTGCGGCCAGCCCCCCCTGCACCCCCCACGCTACGCCACTGAGTCTAACCCCCTGCAAAACAGGAATCTGTTGCTCCAAACTGCATTTTTACTTTGTAGTGTTGCAACTCCCTCTGGGGCCAAAGGAACACCTCTAATGGGTCACAGGTTCTCCACCCTAAGCAATGGAGAGAGGGGGAAAGGGAGAAGGAAATAGGGTCGGGGGAGGGACTGGAGATAGAGCAGGAAGCAAGAAATTAGACTCCCCATGATCGTCCCCCTTCCAAGGCGAATTAAAAACAGAGATATCTAGCCATTTCAGGAGAAGAGGAACCCACAGCGTCAAGGGCCAAGGCAACCTCCCCACGCTTTCTCTGGGGCCATACCTGAGCCGCGCTGCAACGCTGGCAGGGCGGCGTGCAGACGCAGCTGCCGTGCGCGCTTCGAATCCGGAATCAATCCGCATTTCTCCGTCCCGCAGGACTTTTATTGGAAAGGGAGAGTTGCAAAACACGGATACCAGGGTGCCGTTTCGGTTAGCGCTCTTACCAGCAGGTCCCCCAGTCCTTGCTGGCTAAAGCGCAGCTGCAGCCCCCGCGCCATGTAATGCAAGCAAGGGAAGAGATTTTTAATACCGCCGCTCCGCTCCTTTTATTCAATTTAAATAGTGGCGCGACAGATCTTGCAGCTGTAATGGATTGCGGTGCGCCGGTTTTTTGTTTTGCAGAGGCGGGAATGTTTCTCCGCGCCGGAGTTTCTCGTGCAGGAAGAGCTACTTTGCAAACGAGAGACGTGCTTGCAAAAAGGAAAAGGAAGAAGTCCCTCCCCGCTCGCCAGGGCAATTTTAGATTATTATTTTTTTTTTGCGCGAGGGACGCGTGGCTTTTAAAAACTCTTAAATGGAGGTTTTTGCAAACGCGCCGTGGACCCAGTGAAATAATTTCGCGAGGCAGATCTGGGATCACCCAGCCGGGAAAGCATGAGACGCTTAAATCCCATGTTGAGTAAAAAATTCCTGTTTCGCAGGGGGGTTGGACTGGATGACCCTCGGGGGTCCCTTTCAACTCTGCAATTCTTCGATTCTAATTAGCCGATCAAAGCAAAGCAAACGAGCGAAGGCTGTGCACAGATGGCTTGGCTTGTAAAATATGCAGAGCACAATTCCAGAGCAGGCCTTTTAAAATCAAAGGCAGTGCCGGATTTATGTATAAACTAAACAAGCTATAGTTTACAGTGGTGTCCAAACTTTTTTTCAGAGGGCCAGACTTGATGAAGTGAAGGGCTGTGGGGGCCGGCCAAAGGGACAACCAAAGTTTTTGACCTTTTTTAGGATTGAAGTTGTTGAGGGTTGTTTTTTGTTTTGTTTTTACACCAGGAAATAAACTTCCAAAGGGGCCAGATCCAGATTAGGCCCCCCAAAACAGACTTTGGACATGCCTGGTTTAGGGCCCCTCTCTCTTGGGAGCCCCCGAAAAATTTAAAGGGGAAAAAACTGGATGTACATTTCTAAAATATAAGATAAAAAACAAATAAAGTAAAACCTACTTACAGCAATAGTGTTTTGTGTTGCGTAGATACTTATTAGGTCCATAAATGGTCATACAGCATATATTCAACACAAAAAAAGTGACAATTTCTTGTTGATCAAGGACAGCTGGACATATAAAGGGCCTCATTACCTTAGTAGCTTAGGGCCTCATCAAACCTAAACCCAGCCCTGCTCAAAGGATAATAATAATTTTTATACCTCAATCAAGGGTCACAGGGCACTTTACAATATAAAAACACAAAAATACATCCCATAGTAACAAATGAAAACAATAATCCTCACACATAGTTTAAAAGGCCACAGATTGTTTATGCAGCCCAAGGCCTGGGAGAAGAGGAAAGTTTTTGCCTGGTGCCTAAAGACATGTAATGAAGGTGCCAAGTGAGCCCCATTGGAGACAACAATTCACATATAGGGAGCCACTGCAGAAAAGGTCCTGTTCTCATGTTGCCACTCTGGACCTCTCACAGAGAAGGCACACAAAGAAGGGCCTCAGATGATGGTTGCATGTCCCAGGTCAGTGCATGCTTTTACTCGGGAGTAAGCCTCATGCGTGGCAGTGGGATTTGCTCCTGAGATTGTCGCTGTGCCGAAACCCAATTGGGTTTCCCAAATAAAACCATGCATAGGATCGTGGCTTTCCAAGACAGGATCCAGAATTCAGCAGCACGGTGGAATTTATAACAAGAAAACGTTGTGTCAGATTTCACCCACCCTGTCCCTCTTGCTTACTCGCGAGCAAGTTCTGTATAAAATGCATTCAACGTGCATTTAATGAGCATGAGTTCCCACAAAAAATCCTAACAGCTACCATTCCCAGCACCCTTAACAAACTACAGTTCCCGGGATTCTGTAGGGGCGAGTCATGTCCTTTAAATGTGCATCGGGTGTGCTTTAAATGTATGCAGCGGATGACAACATTTTGTTTTTAAATAGCACTTTTGGAGTCCCCAGTCTGGGCTCATTTGTAAAAGCTCCCTCCTTATCTTTCTGCATTACAGTCTGTGGCGGCGGCCAGGAAGAATGAATATGTACAATGCTTTGAATAAATATGCATATTTTAAAACACGAACCACTTAGGAAAGAAATTAATATGCTGGTCCCTTTACTATGGTGATTATCAATGGCTAGAGATGGATGTGTTTTTACAGAGATTAACAGGCTGCTATAGACAGAGATTTAAAAAGAAAACAATCTTTAGAGCTTGCTCTTCATTGAATCTTTTCAATCCCAGAGCAGGGAACAAAGTATTAAAAAATTAGGGGTGGGGGTGGGAATGGCAATATGCAAAACTTTTGATAGCATGTAAGACGGATCCAATAAAAGACAAAAATAACCGTGCTGTCGTAAGGTAAACAAGCAAAACTACAGTGTCAAAAATGAAAATTTCCAGTTTAAGCAAATACGTAAGTAACAAGAAACAAACACAATATATTGGGAGCCTTTTGTGGTTTACTGGTTCAAGTGTGTTGGACTAAGAACCGGGAAATGGATGGACAGACAGATCTGTACGTGGATGTGTGGACACATACAAATCAGTCCATTCATTCCCCCCCACCATACACTGGAGCGGCTGGGGCAACCCAGTCAGATGAGTGGGGCAGCGGCGTAGCGTGGGTTGTCAGCACCCGGGGCAAGGCAAGTAATTTGCGCCCCTAACCCCTAACCTGCCGCCGCTGCCAGCTTCTTCTTGCTGCTGCTTGGGCTGGGGTATTTACGGTAAGGTAGCCACGGCGGTGGCGGCGGGTCCGTGTCAGGTGATCTGAAGCGAGTTGCCGCTGGCGCTGCCGCCCAAACGACGCCGCTTGCCCGGAGGAGGAGGAGGGCAGAGAGGCGAGGAAAATGCAACATGGCCCAGCAACTGCAGCTGCAGTGGCGGCGGGGCTGTGAGGAGGGGCTGCCTGGCGCGCCCTCCGCGGCGAGCGCTGAGAGCCGCTGCCTGCCGGACGCCTTCAGCCCGGACGCGCACACAGCTCGTCGGTCCCGCAATACATGGGGCTCTGCTACAGCCTGCGCCCGAGGCTCTTCGGCGACTCCGGAGGCGGTGAGCGCGCCCCCCCCCAGATGTTGCGCCCGGTGCGGCCAGCCCCCCCTGCACCCCCCACGCTACGCCACTGGAGTGGGGTACAAATAATAAAATGACGATTATTATATGAATAAACAGACACATGCATCTGAATGGATGGAAATGGAAGACTGGAGAGGTAGATTTGTATGTGGGTGGATGGGCAGGTACGAATCTGTCTGTGGCTGGATGGATGGATGAATTGGTATTGTACCTCGATCAATGGGCATGGACGGACGGTTAGACCAATTTCGACATGGACGGCTAGAGGCAGACCTAGACATGGAGGGATGTGCGAACACAGACATGGATGGATAGACAAACAGAAACATATATGGATGACCGACAGACATGGACATGGGGGGACATGGATGTATAGACAGACTTGTATAAACATGACTGGACCAGGTGAATAGACAGAAAGTCAAACAGGGGGATGTTGAAGAGGCAGACATGTTGCATTTAGACAGACGAAAGGAAGAAAGTGTAGATATATATGAGCGTGATGAAATATATATGTGGATGGATGGAATATATCTGTATGGAAGAACACATGAATATTTGTACATGAAGTGATGGATGAGAATATTCATGGGTGGATGGACAGAAAGAACCTGCCTCCAGTGTTACAACTACTTAGAGTAAACCCCTTGGAACTGATGGGCATTCTCTTGAGAATTATAGGATTAGAACTACCCAAACAGTATAGTTGTTTGCTTTTTATGCATGCTACTACAGCTGCAAGAATGTGATTTGCCCTGCAGCTGATGGACTATATGCAACTGGCCGAGATGACTGGCAGAATCCGTGATCTGGGAGAAGAGAAGATGGAGGAAGACTGGGAGAAATTCAAGATGTATTTACAAAAACATTGTAATTTGGTTGAATGTTAAGAAGGATGCTAGATTATAAAAAATTGGCCACCACTAAACTAGATTTAAATTTGATGATAAGTGAGACTAAAGAAAATATAATTTTTTTTGGAAGAAGTGCTAGATTATATTTGAATGAGTGGACATGAGATTGTAAACAAGTTGATAATTTGTTTGGAAAAAATTTTTAACGATGTAAATGGGAGCGGGAGACGTGAGGGAGTCCAAAGAAGTGATGAAATTGTTGTGATAGAAGTAAGATCGTTTATTATTTGTGCATTTATATTTAAAAACTTTAATAAATATTTATTAAAAAAAAAAAGAATGTGATTTGCCCAAAAGTGGAAAGATGAAGAGGTCTCGACGAAAGATTGGATACAGAAATTAATGGAGTATGCAGAAACGGCGAAACTTACTGGAAGAATAACAAATAAAGATAACAAACAAACTCTTTATAAAGGAATGGAAGTGGGTTATTGTGTATTTACAAGCAAATTGTAAACGGATTAAGACATTGGCAGGATTATTGCGAAAACCTGCAGTGTGTGTGTGTGTGTGTGTGTGTGTGTGTGTGTATGTGTGTATATATATATATACACACATACACACACACACGGGAAGACACCCGAGGACACCAAAACCTGCATTCCTGTACCCGTGAAAATCTACGAAAGCAAATATATATATATATATATATATATGAATGAGATCTATATCAGAATAGACGAATAAAAGAATAAGTTAAGATAATTTGGAGCATGCAGGAAAAGATGGGAGGGGATGTAAGGAACTGCAGGAGGTGGGGGAAGGGAGTCGAAATCGAAAATGTTAAAATCTGGCAAAATAATATAAATGTATATAAATGAAAATAATAAGAAAAGAAACTGATGGGCATGACTAACTCGATCCATTAATTTCAAGGGGTTTACTTTGAGTTGGAGACAATCTATAGGAAAGGAGGAAGAAAGGGGAGGATGGAGAAGTAATGTTTATAATTCACCACGCAACCTTTTTTTTTGTAAAGTGCATGTTTACTAAATTTCAAACCTTGAAGAAAAGCTGGCGTACAAGCCCCGTGAAAACGCGCAAGTTGCGCGCCCGGGCTCCGCTCCTCGCCTCTCTCTTCCGCGCCCCGAGGCCGGACCCCTCGCGGCTCTCCAGGCCGCCCCCTCCGGATCTGGGCGGGGAGGCTTCTTGCCAGAGCCAGCCGCCCTCTCGCCTTCCCTGTCCGGCAGCAGCGGCGGGAGAGGCGCCTTGGGACGGCGTGGAAAAGCAGCGGCCGGGGGTCCCGTCGAGCAAAAGCAGGTAAAAGCAAAACCAAACAGCGGAGCCCGAGGGCGCCATGGGGCGACCTCACCCCAGGGCTGGGTAAAGGAGAGGGAGGGATGATCCTTTGCTGCCCCCTTCCCGCTGTGTAAAAGGATCCCCCTCTTGGAAAGACCCCTTTCCATGCCCCTAATAGCCTTGAGAGGCACCCGCCTCTTGTTTTGTGGCCCCCTCCCACCCCCAGAACCAAGAAGCCCCACTTCTGCCTGCTAGCTGGATCTCCCACAAATTATTTTTCTCCCCTGCCTCTTATTAGGAAAAGTCTATGTCTTTTTTCCTTTCCAAAAATGAAAATTTAAGACCCCTTCTGTCTGCTGCAAAGGGTTTAGGAGATATAACTTGTTTGATCTCACCCCCCCCCCAAAAAAAGTGGGGAAGCACTAGTTGCCCTTCCTTCCAAAGCCCCTCATAGTTAAAATTTAAAATTCTTACTACTCTGACTCCCAGCTCACCTCCTTGTTGGCAGATAGAGAGAAAAGTTGTCTACCCACTTTTTGGGGGGGGGCTACAGAGCTGGGCAAATGAGGCATTAAAAGGGGGCCCCGGGGGTCCTCCACCTCAATGCGCTCTCCCAGTTGCTCATATTGTTGGATGAGTGTTATATTTCCGTAGGTGTAACTGTTTTACCGATCCACCCAAATTGATGCTTCCCTCTCCGCTGGCCAGTTCTGCTTCCTTTTAAACTCCTTTACTATTCAGTTGGAAGTGGTGGCTTTTAATTCCTTGGGAGAAAGAGGAATTGGGCAGGACAAAGGTGACCAGGTATTGGCCCTAATCCTGGCCAGCTCCTCACCTCCTTTGCCCAGGGAATGCCTTTCCTATCCTTTGGGTGCTGGGCCTCCCCTCGCCTCTGGCCGCCCTTCTCCGAGTTACGTGGCTGGGTTGTCAGGGGGCGCGTGGCCGGTTTGAGGCCTCCATCTCAGGCTCCCAAGACCGCCTGTGTCAGCCCTGGCGCAGGCCTCCGTCCTTTCCCCAGCGGTACCCCAAACTCAGCTTCTCCTTGACCCCTGCTGCCGTCTGGTGCCCTCTCCCCCCCCCCCATGGCTGCCAAGTGGTTCAAAGAGTTTCCGTCCAGCCTGAAAACGGTTTCGGAGAGAGCCAAGCCGGGCAGTGCCGCCAACCTTGGGAAGCTGTGCAGTGCCTCACGCAAGAGCCTAGGTCCTCCCGAAGCGGGCACGGCGGCTTCTCTGCCCGGGAAGAACCGGAAAAACTCTGCTACTGAGCTGGGCGGCCCGCGGACCCTGCTTCTGCCAGGGAAAGATGGCGGAAGCAGCCGGCTTTCACGGGACAACCTCCAGGGCCTGCTGCAAGCCGCCGCGGGGAAGATGCGCAAGAATTCGCGGGTGGATGGGGCCCCCACGGACGAACCGGCACGGGGGGCGCCCAAAGGCAACACCGGCTGCGGGACCTACATCAACCGGCTCATCAAAGTGGATGCTCACGAGAAAAACGGAAAGAACTACCCTGGGAGCGCCCCGAGTCCCACTCTGGTTGCAGCTCCCGAGTCAGAGAAGGCTAAACAGGAGACGGTAAGGATGCTGCTTATTCCGATAACCTTTCCATGGTGGTGCCAGCATATTCCCATTGGACAGGCTTATAATGGGTAGGCCGCATTTATTCTCCATGCCCTTTCTCAGTTGCCAAAAGAAGATGACCTTCTAAGAACTCTCTGCCTATACCAACTTGACACCGCTTAATGCCACTTTTGGTTTTGCTACCCAATTAACCTCGAGGGCACCCCTCGCCCTAGCATCCTTTCATCTGCCGTGGATGTGCTTCCAATTCCTTTGCCTCTCTTCCACTCCCTGCACAAGCTAATTAATCACATTAAAAAAAAAAGAAAAAGATATAAGCAATTGCTTGATTTGTGAGAGCCTTGATGCTACGCTTAATTTAGCTGGACTCAAAACCACCATGTTTCTTGTTATGCAGAGTGAGAATAAGAGGCGAGGAAGAGAGTGGGTGGCTCTTTGAGCTGCCCGACGTCGGAAGAGAAGGGCGTCCTTAGTTCAGGGATGGGCTCAGGCTGTCGGCTGCAGATAGAACGTGGTGGGAAATTATAAAAGGGCTCCTTAAAAGCAAAACGAAAAGCCTAAAATAATTAATCTGCTTTCTGGGGTTCCGTTTTGAAGGACGTCCGAACAGCACTTTATATGAGAGGAGAAACTCCTGCGGTTTTTAATCCCGTATACAGAAATATAAATAGTTCCGTTCTTTGTTTGCACAGCACCATCAGTGTACAGAATTTATAAGCAACCTCCCCAGAACTTCTACTTTATGTAAAAATCATTGTTGTTACTTAAATTCTGAGGTGCTCCTGTCATTTATGGGGGGTACTATTGTCATTGGTCCTTCTGTTTACAATGTTTGGGGGAACGTGCCAATCATTACATGGCCAAAACAGCACCAGCCACACACAGCAGGACGGTGGCAGCAGGTTTACCTGGAGGTGGGTCTCGAGCTTTGCAGAAGGAAACAATAATCTTTAGAAAAAGAGGGTGGGGAAGAGGCAGAAACTGCTGAATGAGGACTGAGCATGCTCAGTGGCCACAGAAGACCTGAAAACATGAGGAGGAATGGAATGGAGCACCTGAAAGGGGGCATGGCTGGCTGACTGGCAAGAACCCAGAACAAGCACACTCCATACCACAACATTTTGTTGCAGGCCCCGCTATCTATTAATTTATTTGTAATTTAGGTGATTTATACGCTGCCATTTGCACGACAGGGTGCTTTACAATAAGACACGTAAATGAAAAACAAGGAAACCACCAAAATAGTGCCGTCCTTTAAAAGAGGGCAACCTTTTCCCAGACCAGGGGGTGTGGCTTGGGGAGGGGGTGTGGCCTTAGGAGAGTTTCCTGGGAAGAGGAATGGATGGCTAAACCACTCTGGGAAGGAAATACAAGGGCAGGAGTCTCCAAACAATTTTCAGCACCCTGAACAAACTACAGTTCCCAGGATTCTTGGCGGGGGGAGCCATGGCTGTTTAAAATACTATCATAGTGCTTAAAACATAATGTGCAGACAGGGCCTGGAGTGGGATGTTGGCCACATGAGAGGAGCCACACACAAATATGCATTTCAGGGGGTTGGACTAGATGAGCCTTTGGGTCCCTTCCAGCTCAACAGTTCTGTGAAATAAGCCTCACCTGATTGCTTAATGTTGACTTTGCACCCCTTCCCTTTGCCGTCAAGGTTATTATCCTGGAAGATTACGCCGACCCGTATGATGCCAAGCGCACCAAGGGTCAGCGAGACGCCGAGAGGCTAGGGGAAAATGACGGCTATATGGAGCCATACGATGCCCAGCAGATGATCACCGGTAAGTGTCCAGGCGCGTCTGCTGGGGGGGGGGGAGCCCTTAGGCGGCCACGCCAGCCTCAAAATCCCGAGACGAGGGGAGAGTTGACATCACCTGCCCATGTCCCTTTCTGGAGTCCGTCCGTCCGTCCATGCCCTCTTGGCGACATCGAACGGAGCGTGAGACAGCTTAGCAGTTTGGAAAACTGGAGCCGCCGTTAATTGTTCCAAAGAAAGGTCATCTTTTTAACGTTTCCTTTCTCGACACCCTGAGGGGTGGAGGCAAAGAAACCTGGCAGGCCTTGGTTTGCCAGCCCAGTTGTTTCAATGCCAACGCCGCCACCTCACTCATGACTGACTGATCAGTCAAATGCAAGGTTTTTTGAGGTGTCTCGCTGGAGGAAAATTCTTGCCACGACGTTTGCTGCCGAATCCTTGCTAGTTTGTCATGAGAACCTTGTTGTTGTCAAGAATTCTGGGACATTTTCTTTAGGGTTCATATGGGTTCTTGGCTAGGACCAAGTTGGCCTTCATAGTTTCCCTGTGAGGACAGAGGCTGCACCCTATAGAACAAAGGTGGAGCATCCATGGCCCTCTAGAGGCGGCTGGGACCCTGGCACCCATCATCCTTGACTATCAGTTTTCCTGTGTTGTTGTTGTTGTTTAGTTGTGTCCGACTCTTCATGACCCCCTGGACCAGAGCACGCCAGGCACTCCTGTCTTCCACTGCCTCCCACAGTTTGGTCAAACTCATGTTGGTAGCTTTGAGAACACTATCCAACCATCTCGTCCTCTGTCGTCCCCTTCTCCTTGTGTCCTCCATCTTTCCCAACATCAGGGTCTTTTCCAGGGAGTCTTCTCTTCTCATGAGGTGGCCAAAGTATTGGAGCCTCAGCTTCAATTTTCCTACCAGTTTTCAGTTTTTCTACCAATGATTTCCTGCTTCCCGACTTCACATCATTCAAGTGCCTGGTCAGTTACCAGATCTTGTGGCAGGGAGTCCCACAAGCTAAGCTCTGGCTGTGCAGAAAAAGCGGTTCCATTCACAATGGCTGGGGCAATGGTTTAGCCATGATTGAAATACAGGGGTGTGCAGTGCCAGATGTATGTATAAGCTAAACAAGCTATAGCTTAGGGCCCCTCTCTCTTGGGGGCCTCCAAAAAAATTTAAAGGGAAAAAAACTGGGTGTACATTTCCAAAATATAAGATAAAAAACAAATAAGATAAAACCTACATACAGCAACAGTGTTTTGTGCTGTGTAGGCTCCTATGATGTAAGTGATGGGCCCCGCCTGCTAGCCTGCTCCCTAAAATATCACTGGTTTACTCATTTCTATATCAATTACTTTGATAAAATACATATTTTGTTATGTGCAAATGGCTTTAGATACCTATTAGGCCCATTAATTACCATATAGCATATATTCAACACAAAAACAGCGACAATTTGTTGCTGACAAAGGACAGCTGGACATATACCATATCCAGCCCTGTGGGGGTGTATAGAAACTAGTCTACTATACAAAATTTAAACCTTTTGCCTTCCCACTTTTGCCCCAGGCCCCACCCACCACTGCTAGAAGCGCCTATGTGGGCATGGTTTCATGTTATTAAATTCAGATTTCAAGAGGCCTGAACCCCCACCGATCCCCTATTTCCCACATTGTCAGTGTGAGGTTGGGACCCCTTGACCCACCCTGCTGGGGGTCACTCGCACCCCAGCTGCTCCTTTTCTCTTCCCACCAAAATTAAAACAAAACAAAACAACTCCCCCACAACCTTATCTCTCCCAGCAGAGAGGCAGGAAAGGAGAGAGCTGGTTTCCTGACCCAGATTTCTTTTTCCCGTTAGACCCCCCCTCCCCTGCCCCTCAGCCGCCACCAGATTTGTGCCCTGTCTCCCAGCTGTGCCAAAAATTTGCTTTCTCAAATTAAAAGCAGCATGCTTGTTTTACAGTAGCTAACTTTTATCTCAGGTCATCTTTTTTTGCAAGGTCGCTTTGCAAGGGCAGAGAGAGTGATGGAATATTATGGTGCTTTTTGAGCGCATCTGCAGCGTGCGTTTAAAGATCATGGCTTCCTCCACAGTGAATACTGTGACATTTTTGCTCCTACCAACTCTGGGAATTGTAGCTCTGTTGAGGGGAAGAGGGGGTTGCCTAACCAAGAACTACAATTCCCAAAGGAAGAAGGGTTGCTTGTTAAAAGCAGACCCTCCAATTGTCCCTATTTTCCAGGGACAGTCCCGGGTTTATAGAAGCCATCCCGGTTTCTGATTTGATCCCAGAATATCCCTCTTTTCTTTAGGACGTCCCTATTTTCATCAGAGAAATGTTGGAGAGGACGTGTCTATTCTCACTGATGAAATGTTGGAGAAAATCCTGAGAAAAGTCATTTACTTCTCTCAGAGTGATCCTCCAAGTGCCCCTATTTTCCAGGGACAATCCTGGATTTACAGAAGTCGTCCCAGTTTCAGATTTGATCCCGGAATGTCCTGCTTTTCCTTAGGACATCCCTATTTTCATCAAAGAAATGCTGGAGGGTATGGAGTTATGCAAACCGCCCCCTCCCCCCGAGCCAAGGAGATAAGTAACTATATAACCTTTATAAGAAAACTGAAGGCAGCCCTGTATGGGGAAATTTATAAAGGTTTTATTATGTTTTTATATACATTGGAAGCCGCCCCGAGTGGCTGGGGCAACCCAGTCAGATGGATGGGGTATAAATAATAAAATTATTATTATTATTATTATAGAATAGGGCATCCTTATTTTCATCAGAGAAATGTTGGAGGGTATGTTAAAAGCACGCTGAGAATGGTAGCTCTGGGATTGGAAGTTTATAAAGTTTTTATTATGTTTTTATATACGTTGGAAGCCATCCCGAGTGGACGGGGTATAAATAAAATAGTAATAATAATAATAATAATAATAATAATAATAATAATAATAGTAATAGTAATAATAATAGAATAGGACATCCCTATTTTCATCAGAGAAATGTTGGAGGGTATGTTAAAAGCATGCTGAGAATGGTAGCTCTGCACAGTGAGCGGGGAGAGGGGTTTCTTAACAACTCTCAGCACCCATCGCAAGCTACATTTCCCAGGATCCTTTGGGGGGGAAGCCATGACAGTTTAAAGTGGTGCAATTTACTGCTTCAAGTGTGTGATTCGGGGCCTTATTTCTAACTTGCTCGAGTCAGTTAACACCTGAGGGGCCTCATTCTGCCGCGTGGGGCCCTGGAGCTCTGCGACACCCCACCCCACCCCAGGCCCTGCCCTGACGGACCCCTGCCTTTTTGTAAAAACAAACAGGCCTCAAACGTGGCCGGTTGCCTAGCAACCAGCCGGATGCCTGCCCTGGGCTCTCAGGCCCGTGGCGTTCCCACCCGGAGCTGACACAGAATAACAGGAAATGGTAGCACCGGAAGCCGGAGGCGATGTGGGGCATTGTTGGTGGAGGTGGCGTCCGTGCGCAGGATATGGGCGCTTTTACCGCAGACGCTGGTTTCGAGTGCGAGGGTTTCCCACATCCTACATTCGCCTCTCCTGGTTTTGACCCACCGCAGGGTAGGAGACAGTCCAGTCCTTCCCATCAAGAACAGAGGAAGGCTGATTTGCACCGAGTCAGTGTTGCATGCACTGGCTGGCAGCATCTGTCCAGGATTTCGGGCAGGGAGTCTGTTTGTCTCTCTCTCCCAGCCCTCCCTGGAGATGCTCCCGGGATTTGAACCCGGGACCGTGCAATGCAGGCAGTGGCGTAGCGTGGGTTGTCAGCACCCGGGGCAAGGCAAGTAATTTGCGCCCCCTAACCCGTGAGCCAGGTAGGGGCAGAGAGCTGCAAGTGCAAGCGCGCCCCCCACCCCAGATGTTGCACCCGGTGCGGCCGGCCCCCCCTGCACCCCCCATGCTACACCACTGAATGCAGGTACTCTCCCACTGGACGATGGCTCTTTCCCTGGAAATAAAGGGAGTTTCTAGTCCTCATGGTTTCACATAAAGGGTTGATTTTAACATCATAGCCAGACACTGGAGAGACCTGTCAGCATGGACCAATGGTACCAAATAGTATGGGAAACAGCCTCCTTAGAAAAACTAACCAATAAACTTTAAACTGACACGGGGACAAATGGAAGAAGACGCCTATGGCTCCCCTTTATCACATACACAGCCCAACAAGACGACGACAAGAACCCACCAACAGCATCCAATATGGCTAACCTGATTCAATAACAATAATAATAATAATAATAATAATAATAATAATAATAATAATAATAATAATAATTTATTTATACCCCGCCCTTCGCGGTTTAGAAAACCGGGCTCCACTCACACACGAAAACAAAGTTCATCACAGCTGGTCACAAACAGACAACCACATCTGAGGCCAACCCCAACCTCTCTTACCACCAAAGGCTCACAAGCGAATAGCAAAGAACCTGCACAAGCGACGCGGACACAAAACCCCACACATACATTAAATAAAATACAAACATCGCTACCGGACCCAAGCCCCACTCACCATTCCTCCCTCCACCTCTTTCCCCCTTTTCATCCTAATGTAACACTAATGCAGGGGTCAGCAACGGTCCACGAGTCGCCCCCAAACTGAGCCGTCCGCTCAGTGAGTCCCCGCGCGGTGCGCTAAAGCGGCGCAGCTTGGAGCAGGTTTTCACTTCCGCTGCGCCGGAAATCGCATCTGCGCGGACTCAGGTGCCAAAAATTGCATCTGCAAATGCACAGACGCAGTCCAGCCCACGGAGCGATCTCCACGGGAGTGAACTGGCCCAGGCAAGGTAAACCTTGCCGAGCCCTGCACTAACGTCTCAACGAACGAAACTGATCTGTAGAAAATGTAACTTGAAAAAAGGAGACATTGCACATACGTTTGCAAACCAGGAAATCTTTAATAAAAAAAATACGTTTATAATAATAATAATTTATTATTTATACCCCACCCATCTGGCTGGGCTTCCCCAGCCACTCTGGGCGGCTTCCAAAAAAATATTAAAATACCGAAATACATCAAACATTAAAAGCCTCCCTAAACAGGGCTGCCTTCAGATGTCTTCTAAAAGTTTGGTAGTTGTTTTTCTCTTTGACATCTGGTGAGAGGGCGTCCCATAGGGTGGGTGCCACCACCGAGAAGGCCCTCTGCCTGGTTCCCTGTAACTTGGCTTCTTGCAATGAGGGAACCGCCAGAAGGCCCTTGGCGCTGGACCTCAGTGTCCGGGTAGAAAACCCATAAAGGGTTGGTTTAAATAGGAACGTGGGAAGCTTTTAATCTCAGGCTTGGTGGGTTCAAGCCCCATGCTGGGCAAAAGATTCCTGCATTGCAGGGGATTGGACTAGATGACCCTCGGGGTCCCTTCCTAGATTTTGGGAAGCTGCCTCATACAGAGTCAGTCTCTTAACTTTGCCTCACCCATGTTTTGAGTTCTGAGGAGAAAACCAGATGAATCGGAAGCAAGGAATTAAAAAATCTTTACTAGAATACTGTACTAGAGTACATAAGCGGACAGGTCACAAAACGGAAGCAATGTTTGTTCTAGGAAAAATCAGAATCGAGTGGAAAGTATCATGGAATGAGAACCCACGAGGCATTGTTCTAGCTGTTCCCTGCGACACAACCCATTTCATGTTGAGGAATTAGGCATAAGAGAAACCTAACAGGGTTGCTAGCTTGTTCACCATGCAGTCCTGGAACTAAGTGCATCTCTGCTATAAAATTTATTTAAAAAAAAAAAAAAAACTTTTGTCTACTTTGTCTGGCAGCAAAGGACCCATTAGATTGAATAGGGTACATACACACAGAGAAATTGCTCTTTTTCACTCACTCGCACTCACACATATGCATAATAAAGGCAAAGGACCCCTGGATGATTACCGTATTTTTCGCTCCATATGACGCACCCGACCATAAGATGCACCTAGTTTTTAGAGCACGAAAACAACAAGAAGAAAATTTTTGACTCAAATGTTGTACTAAACTATTTAAAACAGCAAAGCGGGCGGCTTCTGTCCACTTTGTTGCTTTTAAGCGAGCCACGGTATATAATGAAGAGAATGGAAAAAAGGATAGACATTCCATTACAATGTAGC
Organism: Podarcis erhardii; assembly: GCF_964252035.2. NCBI lineage: Eukaryota > Metazoa > Chordata > Lepidosauria > Squamata > Lacertidae > Podarcis > Podarcis erhardii. The sequence goes on along the minus strand of NC_138505.1, from coordinate 9,023,462 downwards.
TCTTTTCATTATCACTGCGAAGTCAGTATTGGCAGCGGTCACATAAACTAAAATTTGAGCATTTTGCTGTTATTAATCAAGAATGGCAATAGTCCGGGAGAGAAACCAGGGCTGTGCAAATGAGAAGTGCTTGGAGTATAGAGGAACAGCAAAGAGATAAAATGATTGCGCTCCAGTTCCTAAATCTGTGAAGCTTTCTCAAAACAGGCATGGTTGTTTTGAAAGGAAGATTCAAAGAGTGGGAAATGGAGTGATTGAGCAAAGAGTAGAGGAGGAAAAGAGGGCAGATATATAGCTTCCATTCAATACCAAGAGAACACAATGTTTTTGGTTTGGTATAGGTGGTCTGTACTTGTAAGAATGTGTATAATGAATGATAGATTTGGAGTGGAATATCAGTGCCTCTTTTCAGCAATAAAGATTAGCTGCTAGGAACATGGTCCACACACAAACACACAGGATGTCCGGTTATAGCTATGCAGTTTAAACTGTTACTGAGCCAGATGCCTGCTCGGTTTTAGCTGAGCTCACCATTACTGGTTTGTGGAGATTCTTTGCATGTATTTATGACTATTTCCGCAAAACTGCTACTTGAAGAAATCCCCAAACTTAATATTTTTAAACTTCAAATGGAGCTCAGAATCTAGTCAGGCAATCAAGCCTTTGAATTAGGAGACACTGAGATACGGCAATTTGCTGCTCCCCACCCCCAAAGAGCAGCCCAGGAGCACACAGCCTGCCCGCTGCCCCCAAACCTTCCCGGGGCTTCAGGGAAAAGCAGAGGCTGCCAGCAGAGCAGCATGCCCCCCCCTCACCACCCCCAAAGAGCAGCCCAGGAGCGTGCCACACTCTGGCGATTTGGCTCCAGGGACCACACATTCGCTCCATAAGACGCACAGACATTTCCCCTTACTTTTTAGGAGGAAAAAAGTGCATCTTACGGAGCAAAAAATACAGTAAGTCCAGTCAAAGGTGACTATGGGGTTGTGGCGCTCATCTCGCTTTCAGGCCGAGGAAGCCGGCGTTTGTCCACAGACAGCTTTCCGGGTCATGTGGCCAGCATGACTAAACCGCTTCTGGTGCAACGGGACACCGTGACGGAAGCCAGAGCGCACGGAAATGCTGTTTACCTTCCCGCCACATCGGTACCTATTTATCTACTTGTACTGGTGTGCTTTCGAACCGCTAGGTTGGCAGGAGCTGGGACAGAGCAACGGGAGCTCACCCCTGTCATGGGGATTTGAACTACCAGCCTTCTGATCTCTATGCTAAGCATAGAGTGCGCTTGCGCGCGCACACACACACACACACACACACACACACAAATGTGGTACCCAGAGGGGGGGGGGAATGGGTACCTTTTACACAAACGGTGATGGGTGCAGAGAGACCCTGACCTTTCCACCCCGTTTGCCTCCCAGAAATCCGCAGGCGGGGTTCAAAAGACCCTCTCGTCAAAGCCATCTTGCTGTTGGATGAGCCGGTGGAGGCCAAAGGAGACCCCCCTGCTGCTGCTGCTGCTGCTGCTGTTGCTGCTGCTACAACTACAACTATTAAGCGCCAAGGGGCCAAACCGCCACAACTCTATGACACCCCCTACGAACCGGCGGAAGCTGGGCCCAAGCCAGAGGCCCGGCTCCCGGAGAATGACGAGCGGCCGCCAGCTGAGTACGAACAGCCCTGGGAGTGGAAGAAAGATCAGATCGTGAAAGCTCTCTCAGGTAAGAGACAGTGTGCGCATGCGGAGATTAGGGTTGGGCTTGTATCAGGTGGGTTGTATCAGGTTTATTTGCCTGGTCACCTATGGTGAGCTCAGAAATTTGTCCAGGCGACCAGGCAGAGAAGTTTAACCAGAAGCTGCTCTTCTTCTGTTCTGTTTAAGACCCAAATAACTCACGTAAGGGGACGTGGGTGGTGCTGTGGGTTAAACCACAGAGCCTAGGACTTGCTGATCAGAAGGTTGGCGGTTTGAATCCCTGCGATGGGGTGAGCTCCTGTTGCTCGGTCCCTGCCAACCTAGCAGTTTGAAAGCACTTCAAAGTGCAAGTAGATAAATAGGTACCGCTCCGGTGGGGAGGTAAACGGCGTTTCCGTGCGCTGCTCTGGTTCGCCAGAAGCAGCTTAGTCATGCTGGCCACATGACCTGGAAGCTGTACGCCGGCTCCCTCGGCCAATAAAGCGAGATGAGCGCCACAACCCCAGAGTTGGCCACGACTGGACCTAATGGTCAGGGGTCCCTTTACCTTTACCTAACTCACGTAAATCTATGTGTAGATGAATGAATTCCATAAACCTACTCCAGAGGGCTGACTTTGGCACCCACCCATCAGTCGCCGGCCATAATTATGACACCAGATGATCCACAGATTGACTACAGATGCAGTTGATAATAACTTGCAAGTCGCTAGCAGCGCTGGACTCCCATTGGTGGATGTGTGGCGTGTCCGTGAAGACTCTTCCCCTTTCCTTCCAGTGCAGTTTGACGGGCCAGAGAGACCCCCAGCGCCCAAAGATGAGGCTCCAGCACAGCCACGGCAACAGCAGCATCGCCGCCAGCGGAGCTGGCCCTCCAAGATGGTGAAGCCCATGGCAGTGGCAGAGCCAGACCCAGATGCGGACCGTGTGGATCCTTCTCTTGCCTTGGAGAAGCAGCCGTAAGTGTCCAGCAGCCAAAGATAGCCTCAGCACCATGGTGTTGTTATTTAGTCGTCTCCGACTCTTGGTGACCCCCTGGACCAGAGCACGCCAGGCACTCCTGTCTTCCACTGCCTCCCGCAGTTTGCTCAAACTCATGCTGGTAGCTTTGAGAACACTGTCCCACCATCTCATCCTCTGTCGTCCCCTTCTCCTTGTGCCCTCCATCTTTCCCAACATCAGGGTCTTTTCCAGGGAGTCTTCTCTTCTCATGAGGTGGCCAAAGTATTGGAGCCTCAGCTTCAGGATCTGTCCTTCCAGGGAGCACTCAGGGCTGATTTCCTTAAGAATGGATAGGTTTGATCTTCTTGCAGTCCATGGGACTCTCAAGAGTCTCCTCCAGTACCAGAATTCAAAGCATCCATTCTTGGGCGATCAGCCTTCTTGATGGTCCAGCTCTCACTTCCATACATCACTACTGGGAAAACCATGGCTTTAACTATACGGACCGTTGTTGGCACCATAGCTGTTTATATTCTGTACCTCTGCAGGCCTCTTAGAATCCGATAGTCTGGGATGTAGTTCAACATCCCCCAGCATTCATTTGTTTAAAAACAAACAAACAGAAGAAGGCAAGTTGCTGGTCCTCATTAAGCGGCACAAGATTCCTTGCGAATTTCACCAAGTCTGTCTGTCTGTGGGATATTTTCTTTGCCTTCCCTTCCACCCTCCCAGCAAATGTGTTCCAAGTTCTTCCCAACTGAGGAAACGGAATAAATTCAGGAATTATATACTGAACAGGCATGCTTTATTTAAAAAGTCCTGCTTTTATTGTGCAGAATACACATGGTGTGGTCTTATCCTCCCTCCCCTGCTTCTACCAGCCTTTTGAAACGTTGAGATTTGGGGGTCTCGTACGCGTGGGGTACACAGCCCCTCCTTGGAATGCATCACCTAAATTCAGAGCCCTGAAAATCTCCCTTGTTTATTTGAAAAGACAAAAACAAAAGTAAGTTTCTGTCCTTTGGAGTAGAACCAGGAGGTACATTGTCAGAGTTCGCTGGTGGTTATGGAATATGTATAAGATCTGGAACAAAGCTTGCCCGTTTATCATAGGATCTGAACAGCTCAGTTAGTAAGCAGCTGAGTGCTATGCTGTTCCTCACTGTGGACCAGAAGCTTGCTCTGATCTCATGGGACCATTTGTATTCCAAGCTGGAAGCAGTATTCCATTTCCTGGCCATGGGCTGAAGGTTCTCCACCCCTGATTTAGGCAGAATCCATCTGGAATGCTGCAAGTTGCAAGATATTGTCTTGACCAGAGAGCTGAACTAGATGACTAGGGTCCTTTTCCAACTCTTAAGAATCTCTAGTTAATCCGTGTGAGCTCCTACCTGCAGTGTGAAAAGGATGCAACTCAATGGGGTGAGGGAAGACACACAGTCAGTGCTTTAACTCCACTGTTTTTGGGGTATTATTATTTTTTAAACCCAGCCTGCAATAAAAGCCACCTTAGTGTTTTATAAACTGATGAACCCCAGGCAGAGAGCAAAATGAATTGGGGAGGGTTTTGTTCTTCCTTCTTTCTCCAAACACGGAGGCGCAGGTCCATCTCATGAATAGGCTGATTGGCAGGCAGCTTTCAAGGACGGAGAAGGGGAAAGCTTTTCATGCGAAAGCATAATAAACCTGGGAAGTTAATTGCCATGGGATGTTGCTATGGCGACTTAGGATAAGTAGCGCTTTAAAAAGAGCAAGGTGGGGAGGGCAGTTTTGGAAAAATCCATGATAGATAGGGTTATTGACGGCTTTCCACTGAAAGCGAAGCCTCCATGTTTAAAAGCAGGATACCTGGGGCACCCTGGAACGCAGTCCCAATGTTGCCTGATCACTTATGGCGAGTTAAGAAATTTGTCCAGGCGACAAGGCAGAGAAGTTTAATAAGAAGCAGGTTCCTCCCCCCCCCTTTCCTTCTTGTTTAAGACCCCCAAAACTAGTGTAAATATATGTGTGGATCAGGCATCCCCAAACTTGGCCCTCCAGCTGTTTTGGGACTACAATTCCCATCATTCCTGACCACTGGTCCTGTTAGCTAGGGATGATGGGAATTGTAGTCCCAAAACAGCTAGAGGGCTGAGTTTGGGGGTGCCTGGTGTGGATGAATAACTTCCATAAACTTATGGACATTCCAGCACTAGGCATCATTCCGGTGAGCACTGACTGCTTTCAAGCGCCTGAATGGGGAGCCTGGTGCCCGCCGGGTGCCCTTGAACTAGAACTCCCATCATCCCTGACTGTTGGGCCATGCTGGCTGGGGCTGATGGGAGATGAGAATGCAAAACAGCATCAGGCCAGCGGCCCACCTGGGCAAGCAGCAGGGCTTGAGCCAGCGGCGAGGAGATCCCCTTTGGGCTCTGGGAAGGGTCTCCTTGTGAGTAGGAGGTGCAGCTTGGCTTTGCTCAGGCTGCTGAGAGGCGCTGGGGTGAGATATTGCAGTTTTCAGAAGTAGGGGGCCCATGGCTTGGCTTTCAAAAAACGGGGTCTGTAGTACTTTGCTAACTGGGAACCACTGCTCTGTGGTAAGCAAAGCCCTGCTGGATCAGGCCAGAGGCCTGTCCAGTCCAGCATTCTGATGTCATGAGCAGATCATAGATTCATAGAATTGGAAGGGACCACAAGAATCACCTGGTACAGCTTGGCACCCGAACAAATCAGCTCCCGAACGTTGCAAACCCGGAAGTAAGTGTTCTGGTTTGTGAACGTTTTTTGGAAGCCAATGTCAGCATTGTTTTGGGGGCCAATCAGCCAATCAGAAGCCATGCCTTGGTTTGCGAACGCTTTGGAAGTCGATCGGACTTCCGGAACAGATTACGTTTGAGAACCAAGGTACGACTGTACCATTTTCAGTCTCTCCGACACTCGGCACGTCCAGAACGGATTAAGTTTGGGAACAAACCTCCTGCAATGCAGGAATCTTTCACCCAGTGTGAGACTCGAACCCACAGCCCTGCGATTAGGAGTCACCTGCTCTACCAACTGAGCTGACAATAGCCCACCAGGTGCCCACAAGCTCTCGGTCTCTCCCCTCCTGAGGTTTCCATCAACTGGTATTCAGAAGCATTGCTGAAGCTGACCCTCTCCTTTCTCTGCAGCTGGTTTCACGGCGCCATCACTCGAACCGAGGCGGAGAGCCGGCTGCAGCCGTGCCGGGAAGCCGGCTACCTGGTCCGCACCAGCGAGACAGCGACCAGCAAGTACTCCATCGCCCTCAAGTGAGTGCCCGTTCTCCGAGGCAGGAGGGCTGGATGGGGGCAAAGCGGTCTCTGATCTTTAGTCAACTCACTCCCAGATCTCCCTTACCAAGCCATTGGGTCAGTGTTGTCAGCCCAGGCCGGCAGCATTCCTCTCTGCCTCCTTGGGGGATGCCAGGATCAAACCTGGGACCTTCTGCATGCAAGGCAGATCTCTACCACTGAGCTATAGCCCTTCCCTTGAATATAATAAGGTTCTAGTCCTCATGCTTCTGGGTTGGTTTAAAGAGGGACTTAGGAACCTGCCTCATCCCTTTGGTCTAGCAGGCTCAGTGTTGTCTACACTGACTGGCAGTAGCTCTGCAGGGTTTAAAAATGGATCTAACCTGTGACCTTCTGCATGCAGGGCAGGCGTCCCAAACCTGAATCGATGGCCGCCTCTACTTTAGTTAACGCACCACCACCTGTCCAAATAGCCATAGCCGTGCTCTGCCTTGCATTTTGCAAGAAAATTGAGAGAGGGGAACCTGAAATGGGAGCGGGGGCTGCAGGACCAAGGAGGAAAAGGAGATCCATTCAGCCATCCCTGCCTCGTTCTCTACCCTGCCCACCCAGATTCCCGGAATCCTTTCGCCTTTCTGACCTTGCTTGTGTAGCTCTGCCGCCTCCCTTTCCAGGACTGGCTCCTCAGCGGAGGATCGCTGGCCGGGTGCGGCCCACACTTCCTTCCTCAGGATGCTGAGCCCCTGGATTGGAAACAATCGGAGCTGGGAAGGGAAGGGGATTTGAAAAGAGAGGGCGAGGAGAAGTGCTGGGTTGTGGCAGGGGAGGGCTAAGGCACCGAGAAGCAGGCCAGGGACCTAGAAGGGACCCCCTGGCACCGGGGCTCCAGGGGTTCCTGAGCCCCTTTGCATTTCCTGACTCCGTTGCCTAAAAAGAAAAAGCCTATTTCCCTTTTTTTTCTACTTTGCTTAATGCTGATTGGGGACCCTGCCATCCTGCTGGACCCTAATTCCCATCATCTCTGACCTTTGGCCATGTTGGCTGGGAGCTGATGGGAGCTGGAGTCCAAGAGCCACTCTGAGCCCGGCTTCGGCAGGCGGGATATAAATAAATAATGTATTATTATTATTATTATTTATTAGAACGTTGATGAACTACAGCTCCCTTCATCCCAGTGATTCTGTGTTCTGGATCCGGGCCTCACCTGCAGCTACTATTTTATTGGCTTCGTTTGTTCCTTCAAAAGAAAAAGGGTCCATATTGGCACACATAAGAGGTTTTTTTAAAAAAAACAAAAAACAAAAACCCTTTTATTGTAAGAAGTCAATAATATTCCCAAACGACCTACACAACCATCCACACGAGGCGGGATGACATCAAATCCCAGGTGTAGGAGAGGAATACACACACACACACCATATTTATTCGAACGTAATGTGCACCTTTTTTGGCCAAATTACATTGCGAATATTCAGGTGCACATTATATTCGATTGCAAGCTTGAAAAGCACCGCTGACGTAGCGAATAATTTTGGGGGGTCTCAAGGTTTTAAAAACTGAGGTGCGCATTAGATTTGTTGACGCATTAGATTTGCATAAATACGGTGTATATATATCTCGCCTTTTCCATTGATGGGACTCAGCTTACATATACAGTGGTACCTCAGGTTACATACACTTCAGGTTACATACGCTTCAGGTTACAGACTCCGCTAACCCAGAAATAGTGCTTCAGGTTAAGAACTTTGCTTCAGGATGAGAAGAGAAATCGTATAGCGGCAGTGGGAGGCCCCATTAGCTAAAGTGGTGCTTCAGGTTAAGAACAGTTTCAGGTTAAGAACAGACCTCCGGAACGAATTAAGTACTTAACCTGAGGTACCACTGTACAGTCATACCTTGGTTCTCGAACACCTTGGTACTCATACGTTTTGGCTCCCAAACGCCAAAAATCCGGTTTACGAAAGTGTTCCGGTTTACGAATGTTTTTTGGAAGCCAAATGTCTGACGTGGCTTCTGCTTGAAGCTCCTGCAGCCAATCGGAAGCCGTGCCTTGGTTTGTGAACGTTTCAGAAGTCAAACGGACTTCCGGAACAGATTATGTCTGAGAACCAAGGTATGACTCTCATTTTCAGTCTTTCCGACAGTCGGCACGTTTCCTTTTAAAGCGCGAATAATGGGAATAAATCAAGTGGGCTGGGAGTTTCAACTTGGAGGGGGACTAAGCCACAGGTGCCTTTGCACCCAGCAGGAAGGATGGAGAGGGGAGCGGGGAATGCAAGCATCCCGTTCACGCACACCCAATTTTGTCCCCCTCCACGCCCAGGACCAGCCAAGGATGTGTCCACATCATCGTGGCCCAGACCAAGGATCACAAGTACACTCTCGACCAGTCCGGCGGCCTCTTTGACAGCGTCCCCGAGGTGGTGTGCTACTACTCCAGCGAGAAGCTGCCTTTCAAAGTGGCTGAGCATATGATGCTGCGCTACCCGGTCGCTACACCGAGCAAGACCCACTAGCGCCCCTTCTGCCCCCCCCCCATCCCCATGTACACACACCTGGAATCAGAACTGGGATCTGACTGGAGAAACGCTGGACTGGGGAAGGCATACCTTTACGCTCGTGAAACAGCCACGGATCAGCAGCGGATCTTCCCCACATTCTACCCCTCTCTGCTCATGGACTCCCCCCCCCACTTCCCTCCCCCCCCCCAAGATCTCTGGGTTCAGATTTCCTCTGTTTCTCGTGAATCGGCCCTCCCTCCTTTCCTTCTGCACTGTAATTTATGTATAAATAAATTCATTCTGCCACAGGGCTGGGGGAAACAGTGGCTTTCCTGATGTGGTTGGACTCCCAGCCAGTGTGCCTGATAGGGCCTGGAGGAACCATAGAGATGGAAGGATCCTGAGGATCACTTGGTTCAGCTTCCCACGATGCAGGATTATGCAGCTGTCCCGTACGGGAATCGAACCCACAACCTTGGTGTTATCAGCCCCATGCTCTAACCAGCTGAGCTACCCAGGAGGATGGGAGTTAGTCCATTAATTCCCCACTGGTTTCCCACCCCTAATCTAGGGTGACCAATCTGCTGTGCAGATGAAAGGGTGTGGCGGCAGCAGTGCTAACCCCCAGGGGTCCCCATTAAGTTCTATTGGATGTTATAAGGATCTGAGATTCTGTGGGGAGGGGAGAGAATCTCCTCATCTCAGATTCTGTGGTCATCAGGGGCAGGAGGGAGCTTAGGACCCCTGTGCCACCCCCCCCACAATATTATCCACAGTGATCCTCTTTTGCTTTTTCCCATATGAATGAATGGTTACTGTTCATTTCCACGGAGGGAAGACACACCCGCAGCCATATGGGAGGAATTTAGTGCATCGTAATCTAGACCGGTGGCGCTGTGGGTTAAACCACAGAGCCTAGGACTTGCCGATCAGAAGGTCGGCGGTTCGAATCCCCGCGACGGGGTGAGCTCCCGTTGCTCAGTCCCTGCTCCTGCCCACCTAGCAGTTCGAAAGCACGTCAAAGTGCAAGTAGATAAATAGGTACCGCTCTGGCGGGAAGATAAATCCGTGCTCTGGCGGGAAGATAAATCCGTGTGCTGACTGGTTTGCCAGAAGCGGCTTAGTCATGCTGGCCACATGACCCAGAAGCTGTATGCCGGCTCCCTCGGCCAATAAAGCAAGATGAGCGCTGCAACCCCAGAGTCGGTCACGACTGGACCTAATAGTCAGGGGTCCCTTTACCTTTACCTTTAATCTTGACCGGTGCCATCCTCCAAGAAGGGGATGCTGGGCTAAGATGGGCAACTGGCCTGATCCTGCTTTTACGTTCTTAAGACCTGGGGTCATGTGCCCCTTCCTCAGTGTTTTATGCATCTGATGACCAAATATCAACACAGCCCATAGGGTTGTTGTGAGGGGGAAACAGGGAGGGCAAAACACTTGTATGTGGCCACCTTGAGCTCCTTGCAGGAAAAGAAAAGATGGGCTAGAAATCTAATAAACAAACTAATGCTAGTTTTATCCCCATTTTCCTCCTCCCCGGTGAGTTTTGAGGGCAGACCGAAGCTCGTGGGGCAGGGTCTATTTTTCTGCCCTCGCCAGTGACACCTCTGTCTGGTTTGTTGGCTGTGCTTGTGGCTTTCAAGACGGCAGATCGGCTACTTGCAATCCCCCACTCCACGAGGGTGACGACCATCTGGAAATCTCATCTGGGGACCACTTTCGCCTTGACCACAGTGTCTGGTTCCACTTCCTAAGATGGGCCTATGCCAGTACAGTGGTGCCCCGCAAGACGAATGCCTCGCAAGACGAAAAACTTGCTAGATGAAAGAGTTTTCTGTCTTTTGAGGTGCTTCGCAAGACGAATTTCCCTATGGGCTTGCTTCGCAAGATGAAATGTCTTGCGAGTTCTTGCGAGTTTTTTTCCTCCCCCCCCCTTTTTCTAAGCCGCTAACAGCCGTGCTTCGCAAGACGAAAAAAACGCAAGACGAAGAGACTCGCAGAACGAATTAATTTCGTCTTGCGAGGCACCACTTTAAATAGGTGCCACACTTGACATCTCCCAGGGGATGAGAACGGAATCCCCTCCCAACCATCAGATCCTTTCCTTTGCAGACCTCCCTAAGCGCCATTTGCTGGAAAGGAAGGGTACGGATTTAACAAAGTGAGGAGGCACTGCCAAGCTAAGCTTTCCAGGGACTGCCCCCAGAATGTGCTTTTCCCAGGGGGCCCACTTAAACCTGGAACCAATTCAACTACACATCATTGGCGTGGCACTATGGTCTAAACCACTGAGCCTCTTGGGCTTGCCAGTCAGAAGGTCGGCGGTTCGAATCCCCGCGACGGGGTGAGCTCCCGTTGCTCTGTTCCGGCTCCTGCCAACCTAGCAGAATGAAAGCACGCTAGTGCAAGTAGATAAATAGGTACCACTGCAGCGGGAAGGTAAACAACATTTCCGTGCACTCTGGTTTCCATCACGGTGTTCCGCTGTGCCAGAAGCGGTTTAGTCGTGCTGGCCACATGACCCGGAAAGCTGTCTGTGGAAAAACATCGGCTTCCTCGGCCTGAAAGCGAGATGAGCGCCGCAACCCCATAGTCGCCTTTGACTGGAGGTCCAGAGGTCCTTTACCTTTACCTTTTACATCAGCAGTGGTTGGTGGCCGCTGGGAACACTGGTAGGGTGGAAGGCAGGGAGACTGGCACTAGGGGGCACCAGAGCCAATGGGAGGCAGAGTAGACCGATTAGCTGTACTCCTCGCTGAGTTCTACAAGGGCAACACCAAGAGGAAGGAAGAGGAATCTTGACAGTCAACCCCCCCCCCCAGGCCTGGTTGTTGTAAATAAGAAGCCACCCGCTGCTCCTATTTGTTGTTGTTGTTTAGTCGTTTAGTTGTGTCTGACTCTTGGTGACCCCCTGGACCAGAGCATGCCAGGCACTCCTGTCTTCCACTGCCTCCCACAGTCTGGTCAAACTCATGCTGGTAGCTTCGAGAACACTATCCAACCATCTCATCCTTTGTCGTCCCCTTCTCCTTGTGCCCTCCATCTTTCCCAACATCAGGGTCTTTTCCAGGGAGTCTTCTCTTCTCACGAGGTGGCCAAAGTCTTGGAGCCTCGGCTTCAGGATCTGTCCTTCCAGTGAGCACTCAGGGCTGATTTCCTTCAGAATGGAGAGGTTTGATCTTCTTGCAGTCCATGGGACTCTCAAGACTCTCCTCCAGCACCAGAATTCAAAAACTGCTCCTATACACACACTCAAAGCTATGCTCTCATGATTGTTAAGGTTACCAGATGTCTCTGTTTCCCAGGGACAGTCCCCAGATTTACAAATCAGTCCCCATTCAAAATCCATTGAAGTTGAAAAGTGTCCCTGGATTCATTGAAAAAAATCTGGTAACCTTATGTTAAGTAGAATCTGCATGGACAGGGGCATCAGACCTCTGAGTAACATTCGGGGGAAGCAACAGGCATGAGAGGGCTGTAACTCTTTGGCCCTGTAGGCTTCAGTCGCTGTGGGAAATGGGATTCTGGGACTAGATGGCCCTTTGGTTAGGCCCACCTCAGCTTCCCTTACGTTAATAGCTGTGATAGCAATGGAACCTCCATCTGCAGGAGCAGTCTACCTCTGGTCTGATCCAGCAAGGCTCCTCTGATGTTCATACACCTACCTATTTTATATTTTGCTCATCATCAATCTTTATTACGGTCCAGAGACCCAACAAATGGTTACAGAGCAATGCACAATTCAGACAGCCTACCTCCAGGTTAAACAAGCATTTTGTTCAGACTTAAAGATAGGGATCGTTGGTTCTTGCAACCACGATAAAAACTTCACCACTGCTAATGTTCTAGCGTTTGCCCGGTCTTCCAATAGGAACCTGACATAGTGAGCCTCTGATTTTCCCGGGGAAAGTACCAGCAAGGGTAATATCAGTTCAGCCCTGGCTTGCTCGTATTTCGCACAGTGCAGCAAAATATGTTTTATAGAATCGATGTCTTGAGCACATGAGCAAAGTCTGTCCTTATTTTGCTCATGTGTGTGTGTGTGTGTGTGTGTGTGTGTTGATCAAAAACACATAATTCAAGAACATATCAGAAACAGCAAAAAAGATACAGTTAAATTAAATATAAACATACCAAAATAAGGTGCACATTTGGGTCGCTGCATTCACACTAGTATTTGTCACTGAGAATAGCTTTAGTTAGGTAGCCGTGTTGGTCTGCCATAGTCGAAACAAAATAAAAAAATTCCTTCCAGTAGCACCTTAGAGACCAACTAAGTTTGTTATCGGTATCTGAAGAAGTGTGCATGCACACGAAAGCTCATACCAATAACAAACTTAGTTGGTCTCTAAGGTGCTACTGGAAGGATTTTTTTATTTATTTTGAGAATAGCTCGATAATCTTCCAAACTGGAAAACTTCACTCCTAGTGCCTTGAAACTGGGGCAACATCGCCGCCGCATGGCTAAACTGTGTATTGCAGTTCAGAGGCTGAAATGGGAGCCCCCTCCGCCCACCCCACAATTTGGCTTTTAGAAGAGCTTCCGTAGAATCCTTGCCCCCAGCCAATCTTCATTGCAGGAGGAGTGGAAAGGAGAGACAAGAAGGAGGTGTCCCAAGGAAGAGAGGAACCAGGTCTGCGTCTGAGTTACAGGATACTCGTTCTCCACCCTGAGTTAATTACAGATTTCTGAAAATCAAGGATGGGATTCGGCAAGCTGCTTTGTGACACCAGTCCAGTTCTGGGCACCACAGTTCAAGAAGGACACTGACAAACTGGAACGTGTCCAGAGGACGGCAAACAAAATGGTCAAAGGCCTGGAAACGATGCCTTATGAGGAACGGCTAAGAGGGCTGGGCATGTTTAGCCTGGAGAAGAGGAGGTTAAGGGGTCAGTGGCGTAGCGTGGGGGGTGCCAGGGGTGCCGGCCGCACCGGGCGCAACATCTGGGGGGGCGCGAGTCCAGAGGGAAGGGACAAGTTCCTTCCTCCGCAGGGCTCCCCGCCGCCACCCCCAGCCTTGCGCCCTAGCGCGCGCGCGCCCCCCGCCGCCGCCGCTGCGGCTGCGCTCCACTCACTGCTCGCAGGAGGAGCAGCCGCTGCAGCAGCGCCGACGCCGCCACCAACGCCTGGCCAGGCACGGGCAGCCTCCGCACCCCGATGCCGACGCCAGCCCCTCAGCCCAGCCACAGGCGGCGGCTGCTTCTGCCGACTGGGAGGGAGGAGAGCTCCGAGGGGCCTTGCCGCGCCCTGCGCTCTCCAAAACCCTCCGAGAGGAAGCCGGCGGGCGGGCGAGGGTCTCCCGGCGGAAGGGGGCGCCGCTGGCTCCGGCTCTCAGCGCAAGTCTCAGCCGGGGGGGGGGGTTCGGGTTCGGACGGAGCGCGGCTGGAAGCCCCCGGACCAGGCTGGGGGGAGGAGAGGCGCTCGCCAAGCCCGGATCTGGAGCGCCTCAGAGCGCCCAAGGAGAGGAGGGGGTGGGGAGGCGCCCGAGGGGAGGGGGCTTCGGCTGCCTCAGCCTGCGGGGGCTCCGCAAATAATAAATTTAATAAATTCCTGCTGAGCCTTAAGGGGGGGGGTCCTTGGCTCCTTCGCTCGCGCCCAGCCCCAGTGGCGTAGCGTGGGGGGTGCAGGGGGGCCGGCCGCAACATCTGGGGGCGCGCGCTCGCACTCGAGTGCTAAAATCCAGGGGTTAGGGGGCGCAAATTACTTGCCTTGCCCCGGGTGCTGACAACCCACGCTACGCCACTGTAAGGGGTGATATGATAGCCATGTTCAAATATTTAAAAGGATGTCACATAGAGGAGGGAGAAAGGTTGTTTTCTGCTGCTCCAGAGAAGCGGACACGGAGCAATGGATCCAAACTACAAGAAAGAAGATTCCACCTAAGCATTAGGAAGAACTTCCTGACAGTTAGAGCTGTTCGACAGTGGAATTTGCTGCCAAGGAGTGTGGTGGAGTCTCCTTCTTTGGAGGTCTTTAAGCAGAGGCTTGACAACCATATGTCAGGAGTGCTCTGATGGTGTTTCCTGCTTGGCAGGGGGTTGGACTCGATGGCCCTTGTGGTCTCTTCCAACTCTATGATTCTATGATTCTATGACACATCCCATGGAATTGTTTGTGTGTGTTTTCAGGGATGGAGAAAGAGCGGGTCCTCAGTTGCCCTTTAAAAAAAGATAGAATGCTCTTTACTGTGGAGGGTCTGCTCCTAACCATTTTGCCCTGTTGCAGAACAGCTTTATGAGTGTTGTAAACAAAAATTGCCCTTTTCCCTTATGGGGTATCCAAGAGCCCATATAGAGCCCTTACATAGGTTCCCTATTGGTAGGAGAGAATAACAGAGGCCAACCAGAGAATATTGAGAAGCAAAGCAGCTAGTAAGCTTGATCTTTATTGATCTGTAGCAACAGGGTGCTCCCCTCACCCGCAGGAGAGAGGAGGGACCCAGAAAAATGGCATGCAAGGCCTTATAAAAACTTTTGAAACTGCCACCCTGTAGTTCAAGACCACCCCCAGAAACATCATGCCTACATCACAAAAAAGGCGGTCTAAACAGAAATGTAAATATTGCTTTTCTCCTGTCGTTGTTTATCTCCTGTCTGGCAGGTTACTTGATTGGATTGCCTGGGGAGCCTGGCCAGTCTTTTGTAGTGATAAATACTTAGTTCCTGGGCCAGGTCACAGGCTCACACCCTATTCAAACACAGACATACCCTTAAGACAGGATTTGTGAAGGAAAAGACAATGGGGAGGGTTTTCCACTTTAACTTTGCAGAGAAAACATTTGCTCAGTTTAGGAATCAAAATGGTTCCGGGTTGGCTTTCCTGTGCTGATCTATGTATGTGCTTGGTTCGTACACTTATGAACATTACCATATATCTAAGACCATAAAATTCCTATCACATGAGCACCCCTGCCATGCCGTTTCCACAGCGATTCAGCAACACAGCATGCATTGCTTGGGGTTCAAGAACTGGAGTCCCCAAAGCACCCTTTGGGTGTTGGCAGAGCTAAGCATGCAGCTCTTTGCGTCCTGGCCCGATTTACACAGCCTGATATTCCTGTGTCAATTTGTCGGTTCAGTTTGCATGCATTGAGCTGTGGAGAAGCTCGTAGATTCAGCAGGGAGACTATCCATTTCTGGGTAAGGGGATCTTGGGGCGCTGGCCTGGCCAAGACCTCTCCCTGCTCAGGATTCTGCAGGCAGCCACAGCCTGTCCATTGAGACTGGTAGGGCAGTTGTTGTAAACAAAAATCTGCCCTTTCCCCCCTTATGGGGTATCCAAGAGCCCATATAGAGCCCTCACATAGGTTCCCTATTGGTAGGAGAAAATAACAGAGGCCAAGCAGAGAATATTGAGAAGCAAAGCAGCTAGTAAGCCTGATCTTTACTGATCTGTTGCAACAGGGTCCTCACTCACCACACGCAGGAGGGAGGAGGAACCCCGAACAATGGCGCGCAAGGCCTTATATAGCCCTGAAGCTCAAGACCACCCCTCCATACATCATACATACATCACAGAAAAGGCGGTCTACAGCAGAAATCTGAGTGACTTGTTTATCTCATCTGACAGGTTACCTGTTTAATGGTCACTTGATTGGATTGCCTGGGGAGCCTGGCCAGTCTTTTGGAATGATAAATACTTAGTTCCTGGGCCAGGTCACATATCTTAAACGTGCCCTTAAGACAGGATTTGTGAAGGAAAAAGACAATGGGAAGGTTTCCCACTTTGACCTTGCAGAGAAATAATTGAGGTCAATTTGTTCAGGACATTTTTTCTGTGGGGTTTTCAGACATGTGGTTTATATATTTATGTACATCTTTGCTTGATACATTTATGAACATTTATTACATATCTAAGACCTTAAAATTCTTATCACACAGTCAAGGCTCTCCAAGATTTATAAAAATATTGCGAGCAATTGCTGGAGGTGTGGGGAGAGCAATGGAGACATGTACCACATGTGGTGGACGTGTAGAAAAATAAAGAGAATTTTGGGGCCTGATATACGAAGAACTGAAAAAAATCTTTGGAATGACATTTTTTTAAAAAACCAGAAGCGTTTCTGCTAAGTATTGTTGGTAAAGATATCCCGAAAAACTTAAGAGAAATATTTTTATACGCCTGAACACTAGTAGCAAAAAATTGGAAAGGGGAAAATGTTCTGACTTGAATGGGGTGGCAGAATAAGCTACAAGAATATGTGGAAATGGCACGATTGACCAACAGTTTACGGGGTAATTCAAGACAAGAATTTGGAAGAAAAAAAATGGGACAAATATAAGAGATATCTGCAAAAATATGCCGGTGGTTTATCGTCTATGACAGCACTTGATTGACCTTGGATAAAGAAACATATGAGAAATAAGATCAATGGTACAAATTGTTGTAAGAATGTACTGGAGAATATATAAAGAAGAGAGTAATAAATAAAATTATACAACAGGAATTGACAGGAAGTCCAAAGTCCTTAGGATATTTTTTGTTAATAATTTTTGATAAGAATTTTGGTTAACAATCACATAAAAGGTAACATAAATACAGTGGTACCTCGGGTTAAGAACTTAATTTGTTCTGGAGGTCCATTCTTAACTTGAAGCACCACTTTAGCTAATGGGGCCTCCTGCTGCTGCTGCGCCGCCGCTGCACGATTTCTGTTCTTATCCTGAAGCAAAGTTCTTAACCCGAGGTAATATTTCTGCGTTAGCGGAGTTTGTAACCTGAAGCGAATGTAACCTGAAGCGTATGTAACCCGAGGTACCACTGTACAGCAGAAGGTCAAGGTTTATATATAGGTAAGAAAAGATAAAGTATGTTTTTCTTTTCTTTTTTTGTGTGTATATGATTGAAACTTCAATTTACTTTATGAGATGTATCATATATTTATGTACAGTGGTGCCTCGCAAGACGAAATTAATTCGTTCTGCGAGTTTTTTCGTCTTGCGATTTTTTCGTCTTGCGAAGCACGGACTTTGGAAAAGCTTCAAAAATCACCAAAGTCTTCAAAAACCTCAAAAAAGGCTACCACACCGCGTGCTATGAGTTGCTCCTCGAAGTCAAGTCGCAACTGCACCCCCTGAATGCACGGTTTCAAGAAAAAGGAAACAAACTTGCAAGACAAAGGAAACAAACTTGCAAGACGTTTTCGTCTTGCGAAGCAAGCCCATAGGGAAATTTGTCTTGCGAAGCAACTCAAAAAACGAAAAACTCTTTCGTCTTGCGAGTTTTTCGTCTTACGAGGCATTCGTCTTGCGAGGTACCACTGTAATGTATTGGAAGACTATTAATAAAGGGGAGAAGAGACTGGTAGGGCAGAAGGCAGGGAGCTCAACAGCAGGTGGCGCCAGAGGCAAGGGCAAGTGGAGCCCAGCCGATGATGGGCTAGCTTTCTTCCCATCCTCTTGATATTGAGAAGGAAGAAGCTGGCAGGTTGGGGCTTGGACTGGTTGTAAACAAGAAGGCAGGGAGGCAGGCGGCTGAGGCTGGTGGGGCAGTGCCTTCATTGCCCCAATATACCAGCCTCCAGGGTTGCCAGTCAAAACAAACAGTACTGTTCTGGATGACCAGTGGCCTGACTCATTCTGAGGCAGCTTCCTGTTTACATCAAAAATGGGGAACCTCAGGCCCTGGGGCCGAGTACGTTTGAGGTCTCTCTGTCTTACTCAAGGGATTCTCCACAGGCCACCCCCCCCCCACTCCCCAGTTCATACCCTCTATGGCCTCTCTGATTCACTCCCTCCTCATGTTTTTTGCCTGCCTGGAACGTGCCCTTGAATTCTGACCGTGCCTCTTGCTTCTGAAATAAAACAAAATTAAGGTCTTATATATAATGATAAGAAACGTTCATAAATGTACCAAGCAAACACGTACATAAATATATAAGCCACATGTCTGAAGCAGCGCAGGAAAACAGCCGTGAAGCCATTTTGGCTCCCATCCTACCTCCATCCATCCATCCCTCCATCTCTGACTGATCATGGACTTAGGGGACTCAGTCCCTTGGGGAGTTGGGCAGCAAAAGCCAACCACTCCTATTTTTCTATATCACAGCAGACTTAACTTACAATAAGACTAAAAACATTAACACTAAGCATACTATATACAGAACACCACACCAGAAGGAAAGGGAGACAGAAAGTGAAACTCAGGCGCCTTCTAAATTAAAAAATTGTCCAGTAGCACCTTAGAGACTGAAATATACTCAGAGTCGCAAAGTGATTTCATGCTCTTTATTCAGTTCATAGTGGTGAGGAGGAATGAATGAATGTCCCCTCAAAGTATCTGCTTTATATACATTATTTACACAATGGCCTGCACATGATTGGCTTATTCTGGAATTCTACTGTAAGCCAATCAGGTTGTGGATTCACTTATATCTGGAGCATGATTGGGTGGTTCCTGCCAACCAATCATACTGCTGCATTGTTCTAGGACCAATCAGACTGCTGTATTCTGAATCCTATTGTTCTAGGACCAATCAGACTGCTGCAATTTGGATCCTATTGTTCTAGGACCAATCAGACTGCTGCAATTTGGATCCTATTGTTCTAGGACCAATCAGACTGCTGCAGTTTGGATCCTATTCAACTCAGTATATAACAGAGACCAACTAAGTTTGTTCTGGGTATAAGCTTTCATGTGCATGCACACTTCACAAAAGCTTATACCCAGAACAAATTTAGTTGGTCTCTAAGATGCTACTGGACATTTTATTTATTTATTTTGACTGTGTCAGACCAACACGGCTACCTATCTGAATCTAGAATCAGCCTCCTTCCGGCCTCATTATTATAGCCAGAATAACCTTGAGTGAAAAGAGTTAACAGAACCAGTTTAAACCAACGGCTCAGCTTCTCTGAAGGAATAACCCAAACATCAGAAACCTCCTGCCTGCTTCTTGGCAGAACAGAAGCTTGCTGGTTAGTTGGAAACTTGCTTGTGTCACACGGAGAAGCTTTGAGAAGCCTCTTGAATCGGTTAGAATAGGAGAGATACCTACACTTTAAATCAATACTTTCTGTGCCAGAAAATGCAAAACTGACACAAGGGCAACGTTTACGCACATGTGGCCCCCGGAAAGTTGCCCAGAAGGGAAAGTGGCCCTCGATCCCAAAAAGCGTTTCCACTTCTGCACTGGGGGATAAACTTGCTCATCCCTTTCAGCCGAAGAAAGCAAAAGGACACTGGGGGATGATGGGCAAGTTCCCTTGTTTTAAAACCAAATCCCATTTCATTTCATTTGATTAATAGTCCAAGCAATTCAAAATCACATTCTGGGCATCCTGCCATCGTTCCCTTCCTCCTTAGGCTCTCTCAAGGCAAGCTTTCAGCAGCTTCACAATTTTCTCTTGCCTTTTGTTGTTGTTCTTTAGTCGTTTAGTCGTGTCTGACTCTTCGTGACCCCCTGGACCAGAGCACGCCAGGCACTCCTGTCTTCCACTGCCTCCTGCAGTTTGGTCAGACTCATGCTGGTAGCTTGGAGAACACTGTCCAACCATCTCGTCCTCTGTCGTCCCCTTCTCCTTGTGCCCTCCATCTTTCCCAACATCAGGGTCTTTTCCAGGGAGTCTTCTCATCTCATGAGGTGGCCAAAGTCTTGGAGCCTCAGCTTCAGGATCTGTCCTTCCAGTGAGCACTCAGGGCTGATTTCCTTAAAAATGTATAGGTTTGATCTTCTTGCAGTCCATGGGACTATCAAGAGTCTCCTCCCGCACCATAATTCCAAAGCATCAATTATTTGGCAATCAGCCTTCTTTATGGTCCAGCTCTCACTTCCATACATCACTACTAGGAAAACCATAGCTTGAACTACTGTATTTTTCGCTCTATAACATGCACCCGACCATAACACGCACGTAGTTTTTAGAGGAGGAAAATCCGTAGGCATGCCACCTGTAGGCATTCCCTCCACAACACGCACAGACATTTCCCCTTACTTTCTAGGAGGAAAAAAGTGAGTGTTATGGTGCAAAAAATACGGTATATGGACTTTTGTCGGCAAGGCGATATCTTTTTAAAAGAACTTGGATGTTTACCACTAGGGGACATCATTTGCATTTTCTGCATTATTCATTTAAAGCAGCATCATGCTACTTTAACCCGTCATGGCTTCCCCTGGAGAATTGTGGGAACTGCAGTTGAGGGTGCTGAGAATGGTTAGGAGACAAGCTACAGTTCCCAGGATTATTGGATAGAAGCCGTGGCTGTTTAAAGTGGGAATATGTGAGCTTCTTTAACATGCAGTGCAGATAGGGCCTTCTCAACTCAAGACCTGAGTGAGCTTTAATGTTATCCAAGACCTCCATCTGTACTACGCATTTAAAGTGCTACGATCCCACTTTAAGTTTCCATGGCTTCTCCCGGAGAATTCTGGGAGCTGTAGTGTGTTAAGGGTGCTGGGAGTTGTTAGGAGACCTCCATTTCCCCTCCCGGAACTACAATTCCCAGAGTTCCCTGGGAAGAAGAAGGGCTGTTTGTTAAACCACTCTGAGAATTGTAGGTACTTTGCCTGTTTTATCCTGTGAAATGTCTCTCTCTGTTTTGGTGTCCACAACAGCCTCCTGGTTTCCAAATGTGCCCCATGACACCAGAAAGCTGGGGACCGCTGCACTAGACATTATTTCAGGGCAGGTGGGAGAAATGACTTCTTCACACAGCGCAGAGTTAAACTGTGGAACTCCTTCCCACAGGAGACAGGGATGGCCACAAACCTGGGTGGTTTTAAAAGAGAATTAGATCAGTTCATTGTGAGGAGGCGGCTAGGGATGGCTGCCAGCCACAATGTCTGTGCTCTGCTTCCACATTCAGAGGCAGTAATGTTTCCGAATACCAGTCGCCGGAAACCACACTCGGGTCCTGCTTGTAGCCGGTTGGCCACTGTGAGAACGGGATGTTGGAGTGCATGGGCCCAGGCTGCTGACATTGAACCAGATGGACTGATGGTTCAACTTGGGATATAAGGCTGCTTCTTGTGTTCCGTTGTGTGTACTCAGAGAACCATGAGGACTAGGATCTTATTTCAAAGTGTAGGGCTAGAGCTCAGTGGTAAGGCACTTGCTGGAAGTCCCAGGTTCAATTCTTGGCATGATTATTTCTTAAAAATATATCTATATAAAAGGGCTGCAAAGCTCCAGGACCTTTGTCCATTCAGTCTGATTCCTTATACAGTTCTGTTATGTACTGAGTTGAATAGGATCCAAAAGGCAGCAGTCTGATTGGTCCTAGAACAATAGGGTCCAGAATGCAGCAGTCTGATTGGTCCTAGAACAATGCAGCAGTATGATTGGTCCGCAGGAGCCACCCAATCCAGCTCCAGGTGAAAGTGAATCCGTAACCTGATTGGCGTACAGGAGAATCCCAGAATTAGCCAATCACGTGCAGCCTATTGGGTAAATAATGTATATAAAGCAGATATTTTGGGGGAACTTCATTCCTCACTACCATGAGCTGAATGAAGAGCATGAAATCCACACTCGACTCCGAGTATATTTCAAGTTCTGAGCATGGAAATCTAAACTTGCCCCAAGAATGGTCTCCAAAAACAAAACAAAACAAAAAATATTGCACCCCCAGAGCCAGAGAACTTGCCAGCTCCACTCCATCAACACAGACTTCCTCCTGCAAACACTGTGGGCAGATCGGCTTCTGTCTTTTTTTGGTTCCACTCAAGTCACCGAAATTTGCATGGGTTTGTTTCCCCTTCGTTGGTTCACAAATGCTTGAACGTGTCTTCTTCTTCTTCTTCTTCTTCTTCTTCTTCTTCTTCTTCTTCTTCTTCTTCTTCGCAACATTTGGGCACAGAACCACCAGCCCAGCGCCTACACCTCCGTTGCCCCGGTTTTGCGTGTGTCTTTAAGAAACGTCAAAAAACCAGAGATCCAGTTCTCTCTTCCCAAGGTGCTTTTGGGGAAGCAGCCCTCTTGCAACACACAGCCTGCTTTAGGAGAAGTTGGCGGATGCATGGGGCCCGAGATAGGAAGGATGAGTGCACATTTTCGAAGGCTGGTTTCGGAACGGAACAGGCAACGAAACAAACCCTCTTTTAAAAAAAACAAATCAAAAAATTGCTGCAACGGTCTGAGGGTGGGAACGATTCGGCCACGGCATGCCCCCAAAGCATACCGCTCGTGCCTCTTGCCCTGCTTTCCTGGAGAAACAGTTTCTATCCAAATGCGATTTTGGTTTTAAACTCAGTGTAAGGTAGTCTCTGGGACGCGGGTGGCGCTGTGGGTAAAAGCCTCAGCGCCTAGGACTTGCCGATCGAAAGGTCGGCGGTTCGAATCCCCGTGGTGGGGTGCGCTCCCGTCGCTCGGTCCCAGCGCCTGACAACCTAGCAGTTCAAAAGCACCCCCGGGTGCAAGTAGATAAATAGGGACCGCTTACTAGCGGGAAGGTAAACGACGTTCCGTGTGCTGCGCTGGCTCACCAGATGCAGCTTGTCACACTGGCCACGTGACCCGGAAGTGTCTGCGGACAGCGCTGGCTCCCGGCCTCTAGAGTGAGATGAGCGCACAACCCTAGAGTCTGTCAAGACTGGCCCATACGGGCAGGGGTGCCCTTACCTTTACCTTAAGGTAGTCTCTACTGGGACGCGGGTGGCGCTGTGGGTTAAACCACAGAGCCTAGGGCTTGCCGATCAGAAGGTTGGTGGTTCGATTCCCCACGGGGGGGGGGGGGGTCCGGTGCTCGGTCCCTGCTCCTGCCAACCTAGCAGTTCGAAAGCACGTCAAAGTGCAAGTAGATAAATAGGTACCGTTCTGGTGGGAAGGTAAACGGCGTTTCCGTGCACTGCTCTGGTTCGCCAGAAGCGGCTTAGTCATGCTGGCCACATGACCCGGAAGCTGTACGCCAGCTCCCTCGGCCAGTAAAACGAGATGAGTGCCGCAACCCCAGAGTCGGCCACGACTGGACCTAATACATTTCCAAGCACAATTCAAAGTGTTGGTGCTGACCTTTAAAGCCCTAAACGGCCTCGGTCCAGTATATCTGAAGGAGCGTCTCCACCCCCATCGTTCTACCCGGACACTGAGGTCCAGCACCGAGGGCCTTCTGGCGGTTCCCTCACTGCGAGAAGCCAAGTTACAGGGAACAAGGCAGAGGGCCTTCTCAGTAGTGGTGCCCTCCCTGTGGAACGCCCTCCCACCAGATGTCAAAGAGAACAAATACTACCAGACTTTTAGAAGACATCTGAAGGCGGCCCTGTGGCGGCCCTGTTTAGGGAGGCTTTTAATGTTTGATGTCGTACAGTATTTTAATATTTTTTTTGGGAAGCCGCCCAGAGTGGCTGGGGAAGCCCAGTGTGGGATTTGAACCCATTACCCTGACATTAAGAGTCTCATGCTCTACCTTACGGGTTTCCCACTGAGCCACTGTGAGAACAGGATGTTGGACTAGACAGGCCATTGGCCTGAATTGGTGGGGCTCTTTTCTTAAGTACAGTAAGGTAAAGGTAAAGGGACCCCTGACCAGTAGGTCCAGTTGTGGCCGACTCTGTGGTTGCGGCGCTCATCTCGCTTTATTGGCCGAGGGAGCCGGCGTACAGCTTCCAGGTCATGTGGCCAGCAGGACTAAGTCGCTTCTGGCGAACCAGAGCAACGCACAGAAACGCCGTTTACCTTCCCGCCGGAGTGGTACCTATTTATCTACTTGCACTGTCATGCTTTCAAACTGCTAGGTTGGCAGGAGCAGGGATCGAACAACGAGAGCTCACCCCATCACGGGCATTCGAACCACCGACCTTCTGATCGGCAAGCCCTAGGCTCTGTCTTTTAACCCACAGCGCCACCCTTTTACCTATGCATGTAAAGGCCCCAGGTAGGGGCTGTGAGAGACCCTCTGTCTGAACCTCTGGACAGCCTCTGCTAGTTAGTGTGCAGAAATACCAGTAGGTCTGACTCAGTATAAAGCAGCTCCCCAATTCTTTGCGGGAGGCCACAAGCTTTGAATGTCTGCTGCGGACATGACTTAACTTTCCGCCGCATGAGTTTTGAATTATGCGAGCAAACCGGGGCGGCAGCTCAAGAAACAGATCAGCCAATGAGGCCCTCTTCATATTTTGGACCAACCATCATCAAGGCCGCTCCTGTACTGATATCAACATTGCCTCTGGTTTCCTCTCCTGCAGAGATTGTTTTTTTCCACCTATTTCATTCTCCACTGCTGCTTTTCCATTCCGCTTTTGGTGGTGGGTTCCGCGGTTTGACATTTCCGCTCCCTTGCTTGCAGAAGAGTGGGCCAGCGTCGAAATCCGTAGGAAGAATTTACGCACCTGCAATGGCGCTTCGGGTTGTTCCACCTATTAATAGATGGCCGGCCGTGTAGCTTCGCAGAGAGGCAGATGCAGAGAGGCTGAAAAAAGTCCCTGCTTATCTCGCTCAACTCGAAAGTTGAGTCAGCCAGGTTGAGAACGAGGGCTCTGGGGCTTTCCCTGCCTCAGAGGGTGATTCTGTCACAGGAAAACCACAGCCAGGTGGTACCAGATTTCAGCGAGGGATCCCCTATGTCTTTCTACCAGGGAGTTGCAACTGGACGAAAAACCAGGGAGAGTATGAGATTTTAGAGGTGCAAACCTGCCTTGAGTGTTGTTTGTCAGACTGTTTTCTTTCTTTCTTTCTTTCTTTCTTTCTTTCTTTCTCTCTCTCTCTCTCTCTCTCTCTCTCTCTCTCTCTCTCTCTCTCTTTCTTTCTTTCTTAAAATACATCTTAAAAGTATGCACCCACACCCCTTGATTGTATGAAAAAAACCTCAAAGGAAGGGGGCACAGCCAAAGTACAGCGAATTTACAGATTATGATATGCGTTAATGCGAACTGAAGTTAATTTTTGTAGCTGTGGTATAAGGGATTTTATCAAGAATGGATTGTATTTGGTTTCAGCAACAGTCTGGAGGCAGAATTAAAGGGAATCGGACCCTGAAGTACAGCACGTGGGAAGCCACTTGGGACACAGGTGGCGCTGTGGGTTAAACCACTGAGCCTCTTGGGCTTGCCGATCAGAAGGTCGGTGGTTCGAATCCCCGCGACAGGGTGAGCGCCCATTGCTCAGTCCCTGCTCCTGTCAACCTAGCAGTAAGTAGATAAATAGGTACCGCTCTGGCGGGAAGGTAAACGGTGTTTCCGTGCACTGCTCTGGTTCGCCAGAAGCGGTTAGTCATGCTGGCCACATGACCCGGAAGCTGTACGCCGGCTCCCTCGGCCAATAAAGCGAGATGAGCGCCGCAACCCCAGAGTCAGCCACGACTGGACCTAATGGTCAGGGGTCCCTTTACCTTTACCTTTACCTTTACCTTGGTTTACAACCATAATCCGTTCTGGAGGTCCATTTGTACACCAAACAGGTTGTAACCCAAGATGTGCTTTCGCCAATGGGGCCTTCCAAAAAAAAAAATTTGTTCGTAATCCAAAAAAATAATAATGGGTTTCTAAGCCAAAGGCACCACTGTAATTGGCTATGTAATTGATTTGTATTTGAATTGGTACTGCTATTTGGTGTTAAGATAATATGGCGCATATTGGATTTTTGTGATTGAAAATTAATAAAAAATATTTAACAAAAAAGAAAAGAAAATAATCTTATGTACCAAAATAATCTTATGTACCAGCTCATGGGGTGGAGGCACTCTCTGGCCCCCGCAAAGCTTTTAAGCTGGGGACTGAGGCCCTTCCATATCTGGCGGCGACATCAAGTGACGTCGGGTGCAAGCCAGAGCTCATGCTTATGGATCATAATAATACAAGAAGAGGTTGCAGGTTCAGGCCAACGGTTTATTCAAGTCCAGCATCCTGTTCTCACGGGGGGGGGGGGGGACCTCATAGCGGTTTACACAAATAATAGAACAATTATCAATGCAAGCAGCTATTAAGAACATTAAAAAAAAATTAAACCAACTATACACTTGAAACAGATGAAAACACAGGTCTAAACAAAAATGCAAAGGTGTTTGCTTTGTTTTTTAAATTCAATTTTTATTGGTGTTCTATTACAAAATCAGTCATAAAACATTTGCAAAACTTTTAAGCTTTAGACAAAATACATATTTTTTTTATATAAAAAACTGGGTCTTCGGAGGGTATGATACAAGTAATATGTTTTAGCAATACTGTACATAATGATGCAATCTTACAATGAACTAGGTAGATAGGTTTTGATTTGCACTTTCACCAATAACTTAAAACAGGTTTGTGCGCTTTTGTGTCATGTCCAAAGCACTTACTTTTTCAAAATAAGGCAAAAATACAGAAAAAGAGGAGGAATAAAAGCAAACAATAAAAAAGGGGTTTCCTGCCTAACAATCTGCATTGTAAATTGTATAAATGCCTCTCTTCCATGTGCTGAGTGATTTTTAAAGCTCAGTTCCTAACCCTATTTATCAATGCCATACATTAAAAGCAAAGCTGATGCACATTTAAAGCACATGACTTCTTTAAAAAATATATTAAAGCCCCTCATGCTGCTATAGTTCCCAGCACCCATCGGAAACTACAGTTTGGGGGATTCTTGCGGGGGAAGCAACTATGGCTGTTGAGAGTGGTATAAGAGTGCTTCAAATGCATGCCCTCCAACATTTATCCGATGAAAATAGGGACGCCCCATTCCATAATGATAATTTTACGGTTTACTGGGTCACCCCTGCCACTCTGCACAGCTTCCAACATACAGGGGTACCTCGATTTTTGAACGTCTCCGTTGACGAACGTTTCCGAACTCGAACGCCGAAAACCTGGAAGTAAATGCTTCCGTTTTCAAACACGCCTCGGAAGTCGAACGGCTTCCGCTGAGTTCAATGTTATGTATTGAATTTGCAGACCACCCTTTGCCCCTCGGTTTCCAAACGTTTCAGAAGTTGAACCGTCTTCTGGAATGGATTACATTTGAAAACCGAGGTACCACTGTACAGTCATACCTCTTGTTACGTTTGCTTCAGGTTAAATCTTTTCAGGTTGCGTCCCACGGTGACCCGGAAGTAATGGAATGGGTTACTTCGGGGTTTCGCCACTTGTGCATGCGCAGACGCTCAAAATGATGTCACGCGCATGCGCAGAAGCGGGTTGTGTTCTGCTCAGGTTGCGAACGGGGCTCTGGAATGGATCCCATTTGCAACCAGTGGTACCACTGTCTATAAAGGTAAAGGGACCCCTGACCATTAGGTCCAGTCGTGACCGACTCTGAGGTTGCGGCGCTCATCTCGCTCTATAGGCCGAGGGAGCCGGCGTTTGTCCGCAGACAGCTTCTGGGTCATGTGGCCAACATGACTAAGCCGCTTCTGGTGAACCAGAGCAGTGCACGGAAACGCCGTTTACCTTCCCGCCAGAGTGGTACCTATTTATCTACTTGCACTGTGATGTGCTTTCAAACTGCTAGGTTGGCAGGAGCAGGGAACGAGCAATGGGAGCTCACCCCGTCGCAGGGATTCGAATCACTGACCTTCTGATCAGCAAGACTTAGGCTCTGTGGTTTAACCCACAGTGCCACCCGCATCCCTTACCACTGTCTATAAAAACATAATAAACATTAAACGTTTTTAAAAACTTCCCTATACAGGATTCCCTTCAGATGGCTCTGGGGTCGGATAACTCCCTATCCTCCAACATTTCTCCAGAGGAAATAGGGACGTCCTAAGGAAAAGCAGGACATTCCGGGATCAAGTCAGAAGCTGGGATGGCTTCTCCAAATCAGGGACGTCCCTGGAAAACAGGGTCTGCAAATTTATGGGGCAGGTGTAATATGAGGAGACAAGGCAGTTGGCCTGGAGAGCAGAAAAGGGGGCATTCAAATGCCCCATGGGATTTCACTTCCTTTGTCCCTAAGTGGGGCACGAACTTCCTCTGGAGCTGTTTATCGGTGAGGAGGGACCGAAAAGGAGAACTGGAAGATGGAGGGAAGCAGCTGCCTGGACCGGGGGTTTCACCACCAGTCCTCCACCTCATGCGCTGCGAACCTGCCGCAGGCCCCCCCTCTTCCCTCAAGATTGCTCAACTCTTTTCTTCCTCTCTTTCTTTCTCACGGGCCAGCACAGCCAGCTACGCCAGGAAGAGAGAGAGAGACAGAAGGAAAGCTGGGCCCCAAACAATGCACACATTTGAAAAGGCCATATTTTACCAGGGGATGCAATTATTAGTCCGCTAGCAGTTCGAAAGCACGTCAAAGTGCAAGTAGATAAATAGGTACCACTCCAGTGGGAAGGTAAAACGGAGTTTCCGTGCACTGCTCTGGTTCGCCAGAAGTGGCTTAGTCATGATGGCCACATGACCTGGAAGCTGTACACTGGCTCCCTCGTCCAATAAAGCGAGATGAGCGCCGCAACCCCCGAGTCGGCCACGACCAGACCTAATGGTCAGGGGTCCCATTACCTTTACCAATATAATTTTGGAATGTGGCTTCTTTACGAGACACCACCCAAGATATCGTAACCACATTTGGCACAACGGTTCCAGAAACCAAAGAGCAATCCCCCATGTTTGGATACAATTCTGGACACCAGTTTGATGGCCGACTGAGCCATTTGAATGGTCCCTGGTTTTAGCCACCGACTTCAAAATGGCTCTGATTTTCACCGCCGGTTTCAAAACTGCAGAGAGTTTTTGGTTTCTTAGACTACCCGGAAACACTCCTAGACTGCAAGCGTTATCGTCACCAAACACCCCTTTCCCTTCTGCACTGTGGCCTCGCTCTCTTCCTGCGGTGGCAGGATGAATTGGCAGAGTCCTGATTTAGAAGGGTGACCGTACCACTTCTGTGCAGAGAGCGAGGCATCAAGAAATCAACACGCAAGGGCAAGGGTGCAGCTCAAATATTCCTGGAGTGTCTCAAAAAGCCACTCGTTCTGAAAATCAATAAGCTAAGCCTTTAAAAAATGTCTTTCCTTTCATTTTCCCCTGGGAGGCTGTTATGCTAGCCTGTTAATTTTATTCATGGAATCCATTTAACACATTTATAAAAGTCTTCGCGGCCTCAGGGGCTACCAAAGCAGCAGATGGGAATAAAATTAACCTTCAAAATGGAGACTTTTGCAGCCCTTTAAAAGTATAAACAGTTTTATGGTGGCACAAGCTTTTTCGGATTAAAACTTAACATCAGCAGATGCCTAAATTGGCAGATGATGCAAATGGCAGGGCCATGCAAAAGCAATGTTGCAAGGTGGAGTGGGCTCATGTTCAGTGTGTGCCGGCCATGCCCTTTTACAAATACTCCATTACGTTCCTTTGCCTTGTTTCCCCCTCCTCCACCTGACCCTCTCAACAGTTAGCATGTCATGCCTATTGAATATACCAAGCCCTTTGGGGAGCCCAGAAAGGGCAGTTATCAGTCAGTGTAGCGTGAGAACACCCTTGTTGTATTTGGGGATTTCACCCTCTTGGGGTCAGTCCCCCCAAATAATTTTCAGATTTCTACAAACCCTGGGGCTCCTGCAAGCTTGCTAATGCTTTGCACTTCTGAGTGCCTATTTGCAGACCCACACTTAAGAGAAGGAGCTTGCTATTTTCATATATTGGATACAGCTCCTCATGCACCAGAAGTAGAGAGAATTTGTAGACAAGTGTGGGGTCCAAAGGCCGTGAAGCTCAGGTGGTACAATACTGCAATGTGTCTACACAAATGTACACAAGCTACGCACAGCAGTGGTTAAGACAGGAACAAATTGGCAGCCGTGCCATCGTCCTAGCTTTGCCCTGCCGATTTAACGCATGTAGTGCATTTATGTGGAAAGAAAACCTTGATTCAGACAGAGTCCAAAATGAGTAGCGTCAAACTTGCTGAGGGCAGCAGTTTCCTAGGGCTGGCACTCACTGGCCTTTGAAGTTGTTTGCTAGGCACAGGGTTATGAGAAATCTGTTTACCTTGGTGGCATCGGACCAGACACTTTGCTGAGCTGGTACCTGAACGTCACGCCGATTGCTTAAAGAGCAGTGATTTCCGGGCTGTTCGCCCAGGGAAGGTTCAGGTTTGGAAAACAAGCAAGGCACTGTTTGTGAGCAGCAGGGAGCAGGCAGAAAAAGAAAGCGAGGGGTTGCTCCTTATTGCAAAACATAATTTCAGGGTGGGGTGGGAGAGTTAAGAAGCCACAATGCCATCTGCCCAGGGTACAACAAAAAGAGAAGCGAAAGAAGAAGTTATGCCAGGCATACTCAAAACAACCTCTTAAGCTCCATTAGGCCCTCTCCTGAATTGGCAGCTTTAATTTAAGCAAAAAAACCAAAGTTGCTAGTCCCTTTCGTTTGCGGAAATATATAAGGAAAATGTGTCCAGGCAGCATATACTCACAGAGGAGAAATGCAATAAATTTAAACTTGTGGGGCTACCTGGATATCTTTTCTTTTTTTCCCTGGGCGGGAAGGGGGTAAGATTGCTGTTTTGCAAACCATTCCCTCTCTCCTCAGGCCGAAAAATCTGCCTGGGGGGCGGGATGTTGGGGAAACGAACATGAACGAATCTGAACGGCTCTTTGGCAGAGCCTTCCTTGGCTGGCATCACCTCCGGCGTTTTGCCTCCCCATAACCTCTAGATTCATCACAGTCTCCAACATGGGCAACATCTGAGACACAGGGACACCTTTCACCCAAGCAAGCAGAGAAAGCAGCTAATAGCAAAAAAATAGTCTGACGCTGTGAACTTTAGAAGAAAAAAAGTAAATATCATTTCTGTTGTGCTGCGGCAGGGGAAAAAAAAAGACAGAGTAATGCTGGGTTTCGTAACATCCCAGAGCAGCAAAGTTCCCCGTTGGAGGCAACGAGTTGGAGACTTGTTTACATTGCAGAAAGATTCCTCCCTTTCCTCTTTTGATGCACAGCAAGGACTGTGGGTAACAAAGCCCCTCGCTTTCGAAAGGCCAAATCTCTGTTGCCCCCAGCCAGATTGGGGCCATGTTTCTTCCTGCACAAGACCAGTGGAACAGCCTTGTGTGTCGCACCCACGACTCAGGGACCGCACACATGCTTTTTGTGATGGAGGACGTTTGCTGTTGTGCTCAGGTCCTGTTTGGGGCTCCCCATTGGCACAGTTGGCTGGCCTTTGACAGAACAGGATGCTGGACTCGGCCTTGCGGGAGCTCCTGCTGTTCAGTCCGAAGCCTTTCGCATGGTAGGGCAGTGAGAAGGACAATTCTGGGACCGACAGTCCGGCTCAGCTAAAAGGCAGTTTTGCACCCACTCTTTCCAATACATCATAGGACTCTGACTGCACCGGCCCAACCATAATGTAGGGTTAGCTGGCTGCCTTGGGGGTGAGTTTCCTGAGGGGCAGGAAGCAGCACCAAATCCCCAGAGGACTACCTGTCTTCTGCCCCCTTCAACCAGGAAAGAGTTGCCAGACAGATCAGTTCCTTTGCGTGAAATCAGGGAAGACACGAAACGGCACCTTGTCCCGTGGCTCCGCTTTGCGTACAAAAGCCCCCTGGCCCAGTCCTTTGCTTCCCTAGGCTCGGAGAGACTCCCTGTCTGAAACCCTGGAGAGCTGCTGCCAGCCAGTGTAGACAATACTGAGCCAGATGGAGCAACAGTCTGGCTCGCCAGAAGGCACCGTTCCTTTGAATCAGGTCACAAAATGTCCTGGGCCAGCCCTGGAATCTGGCCTGGATGCCCTTCCTTGGCATGTAGAAAAGGGCCAACGATTGCTCAAAGTGGTACCCAAAACCACTTCCTCCATCATCTGCCGCTTCGGGGATGACAGCTCCTCCGACGGCAGACCTCCCCGACTTCATGAATCCAGGAGGACAGACACTTCCTGGAAAGAACTTTCAAAATGTTGGGACAATTTGTTGTCGGTGCCTCCAACCGTTTTCTCTGCCAGCCACAGCAGTGGGCCGGAAGAAACCTTGTGGCTGTGCGCATCCCCGTCACAGAACCCGGGCAGGGACTTGGCATATCTGCAACCACCATCTTCAGTTTCAAGGACACTTGAGCTCTTCCTGATGAGCGGCGAACAAAATCCTGAACGTGGAGCATCTTCTGAGCGGCTTGACTCCGGACGGAAGAGCAGACACCTTTCCTAGATCTCAGTAGCGTGGGCCTTGACGTCAGCGCTACTTGATGCTGGTACGACCCAAGGGACTCTCAACGATGTCCCAGGCGCCTTGGTTGTGTTCCTGACTCTCCACATCCTTCAGGGTACGTACGGTGCCCACATGCGGGGACGCTGCGGCACCCAATAAACTCCCTAAATCCGACGTCTGTCGGCTACTACGGCATCAGGAAATAGTCCGCGTTTGAAACATCGTAGGGGCTGTTCTCCGGGATGCTCGGGGTGTCGACAGAGCTCTCGCTGAAGGGCGAAGCCGGAGGGGAGAGAAGAGGAGATGAACTCAGAGGAGGCTCAGGAGCCATGAGGGTCAGGGAGTGTGGTGGGGCGGTGCTGGATTTCTCTTCTCCGCAAGGCGACATCCCCCATTTTTTCTTGTACCTGAAACAACAAAAAATTGCAGGTTTTGAGATCACGTTTCTACCATCACATCCACAGGAAGCAGTGAGGACTGCCCACTTGGATGGCTTTAAATGCATTTATACACCCTTAAGAAGGGACGCAGGTGGCGCTATGGGTTAAACCACAGAGCCTAGGACTTGCCGATCAGAAGGTCGGCGGTTTGAATCCCACAATGGGGTGAGCTCCCGTTGCTCGGTCCCTGCTCCCCCCCCCCCAACTCCCGAAAATTAGGTGGTCTTCCTCACCGGAGAATGACTCCAACGACCAAGATGCCAACAATTCCAGTCACGCTTACAGCCATGATGAGGAACAAGTACAGAGGCGTAGAGGCAGCATTTTCCACTAGAAGGGACAGACAATCAGGGAACACAGTTAGGTCAGGACGCCCTCTTCATTTCCCACAATGCCTCCAGCTTTGCACCTCTCTGGGCAAAGGCAGGGACCCTCAAGTCCAGGGTCCAAATGCGGCTCTCCCATCTGGCCCTTGGCCAGGTTGCCTAGCAGGGAATTCGGCCCTCAGTCCAAAAGAGACTACTGTGGGGCATTATGGGAAATCAAAATGGAATCGAATTTGCATTTGTGCCCCATCTTTTTCTCTAAGGAGTTCAAGGTGGCATCCATGACTCTCCCCCTCTTCCTTTAATCCTCACAACAACCCTGTGAGTTAGGCTAAGCTGAGATACAGTGTCTGGCCCAAGGTGACCCACAAATAGGGAGCACGGCTATCGCCTGCCATCACCACTAGGGAAGCCTACCTGCCAAAGATCTTTGCTCCCATCACCCCCAGCCTTTCGCCCGGGCGATGTCCCCGTATTTTTTGCAGCCCTTGGCATGTACAAAAAGCCACCTTTGTACAAGTGAGGCCACGAAAGGTGGCCCACTTACCTGTCGGCTTACTCATGACAACAGGGAGCTCAGAAGTGCACTTGGGCTTAACGGTGCTGGCAAAAGGATCAACCTGCAAGAGAGAGCAAAAAAGAAAAGGGATGTGAAATATACTTGGATTTCATGCTCTTTATTCAGCTCATAGTGGTGAGAAAGAATGGAAGTTCCCCCAGAATGTCTGCTTTATATACATTATTTACACAATGGGTCCCACGTGATTGGCTAATTCCGGGATTCACCTGTAGACCAATCAGGTTGCGGATTCACTTCCACCTGGAGCTGGATTGGGTGGCTCCTGTGGACCAATCAGACTGCTGCATTCTGGACCCTGTTGTTCTAGTACCAATCAGACTGCTGCATTCTGAATCCTATTGTTCTAGGACCAATCAGACTGCTGCATTCTGAATCCTATTGTTCTAGGACCAATCAGACTGCTGCCTTTTGGATCCTATTCAACTCAGTACATAACAGGCTGAGTGCAGCCAACTCTGAATAGCTGCATCTCTCCATTTAGACAAGGAACCCTCAGTGGTCAAAAAGAGGAAGCAGGGTTTATTAGGGGCCAGCGTCTCGGAAACAGGGGCTGTACCTGCTGAGAGGGGCAGCTGGAGCCTATGAATTTTGCTAGTGGAGCTGTTTTGAATGCTTGTGGCGGGCTTGGATGGGTTTTTGACCTTTTAAAAATTCATTCTCTCAGAATATTTTAGTTGGTGTGGAGGCTACAGATTTCCTGAGTCATGTAATAAACAAAAATCTGCCCTTATTCCCTTATGGGGGGGCACAAGAGCCCTTATAGAGTCCTTTGTAGGTTCTCCATCGGTCGGAGAAAATAACAGAAGCCAACCAGAGAATATTGAGAAGCAAAGCAGCTCGTAAGCCTGATCTTTATTGATCTGTTGCAACAAGGTGCTCCCCTCAAACACAGGAAAGGAGGAGGACCCCGAACAAAGGCGTGCCCGCCCTTATATAGACATTTTAAATTGCCCGCCCTGGAGTCCAAGACCACCCCCAGAAACATCATACATACATCACAGAAGGGGTGTAGCTCAAGATAACCCCCCAGATACATCATACCTACATCACAGAAAGGGCGGTCTACAACAAAAATCTGAGTGCACTGTTTATCTCCTGTCTGGCAGATTACCTATTAATGGTCACTTGATTGGATACCCTGGGGAGCCTGGCCAGATTTTTGTTTATTACAGTCAGAAGGGTGTCTTCATGAAGAGGATTGGGTTCTGGCTGCATTATTATTATTTATTTATTTATTTATTTATTATTATTATTATTATTATTATTATTATTATTATTATTATTATTATTCACCACCTTCTAAAGCTCCATCTCAAGGAGATTTGCACATAAGAAAATAAGAAAGAGTTAAAAACACAAAAACAGCCAAGATATTTAAAACAGCACCAAAAAGCTAACAAGCGGAATGGGTCTTGTGGCCAAGACCCATTCATACAACTGGGAAAGCCTGTTTAGAGCCAGTGGGGTGGTAGTGGAAGCAGGGTCAGACTAGGACCTGGGAGGGGCCAGGGTTCAAATCCTGCCCCTTGGCTATGAAGCTCACTGGGAGACCTTGGGTCAGTAGGCCCCCTTGAGCTCCTTTGAGGAAAAGGTGGGATATAGAATAAATAAAATAAATTGTAGCCCTAGAAGGGGAATAGTGTGTGGGTTTCCTAACAACTCTCTGCACCCCTAATGAACTACAGCTCCCAGAATTCTTTGGGTGGAAGCCATAACCGCTTCAAGTGATGTGGTACTGCTATAGGGCCTTACTTTGGAAAATTGAGAAACCAAAATGAACAGATTATCCATTCTCCACCCACCCCCGACTCCGCTGACTGGGGTTGGTGAGAGCTCCTGGTCCACCCACATCTGGAGGGCCACACCTGAACTTCAGTGACAGGTGGGTAGACTTGGGTTGAAATTTAGGGGGAAAACATTGATAGTAAGTGATCTATAAGTCCCCTCCCTCTAATGTTAGGATTTTATGAGCTGCCCCCAACAGACAGTGGAAGTGCAGGAACTCTTTGGTTGTTTTTGAAACTACATCAGAGACTGGAGCGGGGTATATATGGACCGCTTGCAGGGAGGGCGTTCCAGCGCTCTGGAGCCACAACCCAAAAGGCCCTGCTTCTCGTGGGAATTACTTACCTCTGAGGGGACCAGCGTGGTTTCTGAGTCGCGGTCCTTGGTTTCTGAAATGGCAAGGAGAAAAAGAAGGGATTGAATAAAAAATATATCTGGGGCGAGGCACAGAGAGAGAGAGAGAGATGCTTTGTTGGGCTGTGGACAAAAATCTATCTTGAAGCTAGACCCACATGTCCATCTCCTCAGAGGCTAGGCATCAGTGGCTCAGGCTTGTGTATGTGTTCTGCCCACCCCATATAAATATATATTTTACAAAAGTACAGTGGTGCCTCGCAAGACGAAATTAATCCGTTCCGTGAGGCTCTTCGTATAGCGTTTTTTTCGTCTTGCGAAGCAAGCCCATTGACAGCTTAGCGGATTAGCGCTATTAGCAGTTTAGCGGCTTTTAGCGGATCAGCTGATAAGCGGCTTAGCGGCGTAGGAAAAGGGGGGGGGGAGGAAAAAAACCCCGCAGGAACTCGCAAGACATTTTTGTCTTGCGAAGCAAGCCCATAGGGAAATTCGTTTTGCGAAGCGCCTCCAAAACGGAAAACCCTTTCGTCTAGCGGGTTTTCCGTCTTGCGAGGCATTCGTCTTGCGGGGCACCACTGTACCACTTTGCAGGTCCAAAATACATTTCCCTCAACTCCTCAGGAACTACAGCCAGCTTCCACACAACTGATATTAGGGGTCGGGTGGTTTTCGTGCCAAAAAGCAAAGCTGGGGAACCTGTGCGCGCGCCCACTAGATACCCTTGGACTCCAACTCCCACCAGAACAGCCTGCCAGAACGGCCAATGCTTCGGGGATGATGGGAACCAGAGTCCCAGCAATATCTGGAGGGCTGCAGGTTCCCTAGCCCTGTCCTAGATGCATGTCCCAACCAATCAGGGATTCACATGTTAAATGCACTTACAGAGGTGTAAAGCAGGGAAGGGGAGCCCGTGACCCTCCAAACTTCCATTAGACCATTGTTTCTTCTAGCTTAGTATTTTCTACACTGACCCGCAGTGGCTCTTTGGGGCTTTGGCATGCAAAGCTGATGTTCTGTGGCTGAGTTACAGAACTGTTAGGAGGCCTAAAGGCTACAGCTGAGCCAGCTCTGACCTAGCTAACCCCTCATTCTGCTCCTTGGCAGGTTGCAAAATGGCGGCCCTTGTGGCATGCAACATCACAGAAAGCAGTCAAGTACATTTCCTGTTTGCCCAGAGTGGACACACAGGGGGATGTTACTCCAGCCAGGAGGACTTCCTGCCACACCTGTTTGGAGCATCTTTTCCCTGCGTGTGACCAGGTAGATGGGCATGACCCTGGGAGACCCTATAAAGGCCTAGTCATGCAGCCATCTTCCCTTCTCCTTTCGCCTTTCCGCCTCGTTCCGTCTTGATGTTTTTGCTGTCTGCTAGCTCTCAGCCAGCAGCACATGGGCTCAATCCCATATGGTTAATGGCATTTTACCATTGTACTGTGGAGAGTGCATTAACTTATGGTCTGTGTGTGTGGTTTGGGAGCTGCATGGCCAGGAAAAAAACAGTGCAGTCCAGGGTTGTAAAGACTGCAGAGAGAATAATTGGGTGCACTCTTCCCACCTTAGATCAAATCTATGCTGTCAGGTGCCATAAGAAAGCTGCAGAGATAGCGCAGGATATTATGCACCCCAGAAATATCTCTTTCAGCTTCTGCCTTCGGGAAGAAGGTACAGGGTTATAAAGACCGGGACTAGCCACTTGAGAAACAGTTTCTACCCAAATGCAATTCTGGTTCTAAACGCAGTATAAGGAGTCTCTATAGTATATTGTGGGGACACGGGTGGCGCTGTGGGTTAAACCACAGAGCCTAAGACTTGCCAATCAGAAGGTCGGCGGTTCGAAACCCCGCGACGGGGTGAGCTCCTGTTGCTCGGTTCCTGCTCCTGCCCACTTAGCAGTTCAAAAGCACGCCAGTGCAAGTAGATAAATAGGTACCGCTCTGGCGGGAAGGTAAACAGCATTTCCGTGCGCTGCTCTGGTTCGCCAGAAGCGGCTTAGTCATGCTGGCCACATGACCCGGAAGCTGTACGCTGGCTCCCTCGGCCAATAAAGCGAGATGAGCACCGCAACCCCAGAGTCGGCCACGACTGGACCTAATGGTCAGGGGTCCCTTTACCTTTATAGTATATTGTATTTTAAAATGGGGTTTCAGAGTTTTTAGGGGTTTTTGAATGTCTTATGTAGATTTTTCAATTTCATTGTTCTGTATGGGACAATGACAATAAAGATATCGTATCGTATCGGGATGAACCCACACTCTCTTCTGCAACTACAAGCTAAAGCCTGCCTTCAGGATCATAGAATCATAGAGTTGGAAGAGACCACAAGGGCCATCGAGTCCAACCCCCTGCCAAGCAGGAAACACCATCAGAGCACTTCTGACATATGGTTGTCAAGCCTCTGCTTAAAGACCTCCAAAGAAGGAGAGTCCACCACACTCCTTGGCAGCAAATTCCACTGTCGAACAGCTCTTACTGTCAGGAAGTTCTTCCTAATGTTTAGGTGGAATCTTCTTTCTTGTAGTTTGGAACCATTGCTCCGTGTCCGCTTCTCTGGAGCAGCAGAAAACAACCTTTCTCCCTCCTCTATGTGACATCCTTTTATATATTTGAACATGGCTATCATATCACCCCTTAACCTCATACTGTGAACTGAATGTAAGTAAACTTCCTGTTTTTCTTAACAGAAGACTGTTGCGTCTTTATTCTTTTAAGAGGGAACAAAGGGGATTTACCAGGAACAAATCCAATCTGGACAAGCCAGACCGGATTGCTTAACTCAAGAGATTCAAACGAATCTACCAACTAGTTTCCTGCAATATACAGGGGAGTATACTCTGCTACCAGCTCACTAGCGTGAGTGAGGAAAAACAAATACTTAATCAATACAGTGGTATATCTGGTTGAGAACAGGATCTGTTCCGAAGGCCTGTTCGCAACCTGAAAAGAACGCAACCTGCGTCTGCGCACGTGCGGGTGGCGATTTGCCGCTTCTGCGCATGCGCGCGGCGTCGTTTTGCGCGTCTGCGCATGTGCGAGCGGTGAAACCCAGAAGTAACCCTTTCCCGTACTTCCGGGTTGCCACAGGATGCAACCTGAAAACGCGCAACCTGAAGCAAACGTAACATGAGGTATAATAATAATAATAATAATAATTTATTATTTATACCCCGCCCATCTGGCTGGGCCTCCCCAGCCACTCTGGGCGGCTTCCAAAAGAATATTAAAATACTATGATACATCAAACATTAAAAGCATCCCTAAACAGGGCTGCCTTCAGATGTCTTCTAAAAGTCTGGTAGTTGTTGTTCTCTTTGACATCTGGTGGGAGGGCATTCCACAGGGAGGGCGCCACTACCGAGAAGGCCCTCTGCCTGGTTCCCTGTAACTTGACTTCTCGCAGTGAGGGAACCGCCAGAAGGCCCTCAGTACTGGACCTCAGTGTCCGGGTAGAACGATGGGGGTGGAGACGCTCCTTCAGGTATACTGGACCGAGGCCGTTTAGGGCTTTAAAAGTCAGCACCAACACTTTGAATTGTGCTCGGAAACGTACTGGGAGCCAATGTAGGTCTTTCAAGACCGGTGTTATATGGTCTCGGCGGCCGCTCCCTGTCACCAGTCTGGCTGCTGCGTTCTGGATTAGTTGTAGTTTCCGGGTCACCTTCAAAGGTAGCCCCACGTAGAGTGCATTGCAGTAGTCCAAGCGGGAGATAACCAGAGCATGCACCACTCTGGCGAGGCAGTCCACAGGCAGATAGGGTCTCAGCCTGCGTACCAGATGGAGCTGGTACACAGCTGCCCTGGACACGGATTTAACTTGTGCCTCCATGGACAGCTGTGAGTCCAAAATGACTCCCAGGCTGCACACCTGGTCCTTCAGGGGCACAGGTACCCCATTCAGGACCAGGGAGTCCTCCACACCTGCCCGCCTCCTGTCCCCCAGAAACAGTACTTCTGTCTTGTCAGGATTCAATCTCAATCTGTTAGCCGCCATCCATCCTCCAACCGCCTCCAGACACTCACACAGGACTGTCACCGCCTTCACTGGTTCTGATTTGAAAGAGAGGTAGAGCTGGGTATCATCCGCATACTGATGAACACCCAGCCCAAACCCCCTGATGATCTCTCCCAGCGGCTGCATGTAGATGTTGAAAAGCATGGGGGAGAGGACAGAACCCTGAGGCACCCCACAAGTGAGAGCCCAGGGGTCTGAACACTCATCCCCCACCACCACTTTCTGAACACGGCCCAGGAGGAAGGAGCGGAACCACTGTATGACAGTGCCCCCAGCTCCCAGCCCCTCAAGACGGTCCAGAAGGATGTTATGGTCGATGGTATCAAACGCCGCTGAGAGATCCAGCAGAACCAGGAAACAGCTCTCACCTTTGTCCCTAGCCCGCCGGAGATCATCAACCAGTGCGACCAAGGCAGTTTCAGTCCCATGATGAGGCCTGAATCCCGACTGGAAGGGATCCAAATGGTCCGCTTCTTCCAGGCGTGCCTGGAGTTGTTCAGCAACCACTCGCTCAATCACCTTGCCCAAGAATGGAAGATTTGAGACTGGGCGATAGTTGGCCATCGTGGCCGCATCTAAAGATGGTTTTTTAAGAAGTGGTTTGATAACCGCCTCTTTCAGTGGGTCTGGGAAGGCTCCCTCACGGAGGGAAGCATTCACCACCCCACGAAGCCCATCACCCAGTCCTTCCCGGCTAGCTTTTATAAGCCAGGATGGGCAAGGATCAAGGAGACAGGTGGTTGGTTTCACTCGTCCAAGCAGCCTGTCCACATCCTCGGTGGTAACAGATTGGAATTGATCCCATGCAATTTGACTAGACAGGACTCTAGCACTCTCCCGCCCCGGCCCTGCTCCCACGGTGGTGTCTACCTCTTCCCGAATCTGAGCGACTTTATCTGCAAAAAACTTTGCAAAATCATTGCAGGAGATCATGTGGCCCGTACTGGGCCCCGATGTAGCAGGTGGTTCCGCTAAATTGCGGACCACCTGAAAAAGTCTCCTGCTGCTGTTTTCTGCAGATGCAATAGAGGCGGCGAAGAAAGTTTTCTTCGCCGTCGCTACCGCCACTTGGTAGGCTCGACATTGAGCTCTAACCTGTGTCCGGTCAGCTTCAGAATGAGTTATCCGCCACCGGCGCTCTAGCCGTCTCAACGATTGTTTCATTGCCCTCAGATCCGTGGAAAACCACGGGGCTCTCCGGGCTCCATGCAATCGGAGAGGGCGCTTCGGAGCCAAACAGTCAATAGCCCTGGTTAACTCCGCATTCCAGCGGGCCACCAGGGAATCGGCTGAAAGGCCATCAACATGGGATAAAGCATCCCCAACCACTCTCTGGAAACCATTTGGATCCATTAAGTGGCGGGGGCGGACCATCCGAATCGGTCCCACCTCCCTGCAGAGGGGAAGGGTCGCGGAGAAGTCCAGTTGCACCAGGAAGTGATCTGACCATGGCACTTCTTTTGTTTCACTTTTAGTTAGTGTCAGATCACCAACATCCGTAGAGGTAAACACCAGGTCCAAGGCATGTCCGCGGCTATGGGTTGGGCCAGACTTATTCAGGGACAGCCCCATGGAGGCCATGCTTTCCACGAAGTCCCGAGCGGCCCCTTGTAAGGTCGTGTCGGCATGGATGTTAAAATCCCCTAGGACGACCAAGCTAGGTGTCTCCAGGAGAACATCCGCCACGACCTGAAGCAGCTCGGGCAGGGAATCCTTGGTGCAGCGGGGAGGTCGGTACACCAAAAGGAATCCTGTACTGCCCCTATTGCCCAACTTCCAGAACATGCACTCAGAAAACTGGGTCTTCCCAATGGGACGCCTGGTGCAAACTAATGACTTCCTAAAAATCACTGCAACCCCCCCTCCCCGTCCACAAGGCCTGGGTTGCTGTGCGTAAGAGAAACCTGGTGGACAAGCAGCGGCAAGAACAGGCCCATCTGCTTCATTCAACCAAGTCTCTGTTACACATGCCAGGTCCAATCCTCCATCCATGATCAGGTCGTGGATGGCAGTGGTCTTATGAATCATTGACCTGGCATTGCACAGCAGCACCTTCAGGTCATGTGGGTATCCCTTGCTGATTCTAGTATCCATCTGGTCAGGACCAGACCTGGAGGCAGGGATAGTCCTCAGACAACGACTAAACCTGCCTTCTCTGTAATGACATGGTCTGGTCTTAGCGTAACTCCTCCTCCTACCCGAGATATATATGACTGTATATCCTCTCCTACTATCCACAACATTCCATATAAGGAAGGGCACGGGGGGGGGGGCAACGGAAAGGGCACTGCCAACCTGTCCAGGGCACTCCAAAGCTCTCCCGGCTCCATTCGCTCCAGATTCCTTGGTTGAATTCTTCCCGGGCCCGCACCTGGATGACATGCCGGACACCTGGCATCACGTCAGAGATGGTGTAGGAAGTGTATTCATCCTGAAGGTGAATCTGTAGCCGAGAGAAAGGGAAAGGGGCACAGCTCAGTGGCCTGGCATGCAAAAGGTCCCAGATTTAATCTGCGGCAGCACCGCCAGGTGAGTCTCTGAAAGACGTCTTTCCTGAAACCCTGGAGAGCTGCTGCCAGTCCGTGCAGGCAATGCTGAGCTAGGTGGACCCCGAATCTGATTCGGTATCAGGCAGCTTCCTGCGAAAGCCAGATCTTCAATATGGCACCATGAGGACTGGAAACTTGGTATGTAGGGGAAGGACCGGAGCTCAGTTGTACAGCAGATGGGCTGCATGCAACAGGCCCAAGCATCTCGAGGGAGAGCTGCAGATGGTTCTTCAAACCCTGGGGATTTGCCACTGCAAATCAGCACAGCCTAGTGGAGAACCTGTGGCCTTCCAGTTGCCACAACTCCCATCATCTCTAACCAGTGGCCTGGTTGGCTGGGGCTGATGGGAGTTGTAGTCTGACAGCATCTGAAGGGCCACAGGTTCCCCAGCATCACTCCATTAAAGTGCATTAAATATGTGTTCCCTGATTGGTTGGGATATGT
Organism: Podarcis erhardii; assembly: GCF_964252035.2. Classification (NCBI taxonomy): domain Eukaryota; kingdom Metazoa; phylum Chordata; class Lepidosauria; order Squamata; family Lacertidae; genus Podarcis; species Podarcis erhardii. Next base: position 8,980,599 of record NC_138505.1, on the reverse strand, counting down.
GTCCAGGACAGGGATGGGGAGCCTGCGACCCTCCAGATGTCGCTGGACTACAAATCCCATCACCCTGATCATTGGCCATGCTGGCTGGGGATGATGGGAACTGTAGTCCCAACAACGCCCAGCGGACCACAGGTTTCCCCGCCTCTGGTCTAGTGAAAGATGCAGCCAAGAGGCACACAGGAAATAAGGTGGGGACGCCCATTATTTCTGCGTCCCGAAATCGAGCATTGCAACTTGTACAGGTTCAGGGAATGCCTGCCCTCTCCTCACCCCAAAAATCAAAAGTAAGGCCAGACCTTGTTGTATGCTGTTGAGGCTTCCACCCGGTAGCGGATCTCGAACTGCAGGCGGAAGAAGGAGGAGCCCCAAGAGGGGGGTTTGCGCCAGGTCACAAACAGTTTGCGGGGGTGCAGCTCCACGTTCCTCACCTCCACGTCGATTGGTGGGTCTGGCTTCACTGTGGGGGGGGGGGGGGGAGATCAGCCAGAAAGGTTTTAAAAAACTGATACTACCCTTGCTGGTACCTTTCCCAGGAAAATCAGAGGCTCACTAGGTCAGGTTCCTATTGGAAGACCGGACAAATGCTAGAACATTAGCAGTAGCAAAGTTTTTATCGGTGGTTGCAAGAACAAATAATCCCTATATTCTGAACAAAATGCTTGTTTAACCTGGAGGTAGGCTGTATGAATTGTATATTGCTTTGTAATGATTTGTTGGGTCTCTGGACCATAATAAAGATGGATGATGATAATCAGGTTTAAAAAAGGAGAAAGGAAAGTCCCTCTCTCTCTCTCTCGACTGTTTTCTGCAACATGTCATCGATGCAATATTGGAGCATTTGTGCTGGATTCATGCTGGACCGGAGTATCGAAAGAGAACCAAACTCCCTTTCCCACAAACACATTCACAATTAGAAAAACGAGACTTGGTTCAGCCACATCTTGACTACTGCAGCATAGCTTTCTGTCTTTGATTTCTTTTCCCATTCCTTCTATTGTACATAACATAAGTGGTGTATGTGCACAGACATGCATATATATTTTTAACTAAATGGCCAATGGTATGTTTTGATCAACATCATATTAAGATTTTATCTTTGTATTCCAGTAAGTTATTTTGCTCTCACTGTTGAAAAGCAAAAACCTTGCATACCTTATTTGATTGGATAATTTCAATGTTTTTCTTTTATCGTTGTACAAACAAGGACGATTTTATAACTTTTTTGTACGTAGCTGTTACATGCAGAGCAATCTGTCTTTAAGGAGGGGTAAATTACTCTAAACAAAAATTTGATCTTGGATAGTTTTCCCTTCAAGTAAAGCGTCTTGTTGTTTAAATAAACTTCTTGTTTAAAATAAAAACAAAACTTTTCCCGAATCTCCCAACCTTCAGCTTCATTAAAAAGGTAAAGGGACCTCTGACCGTTAGGTCCGGTCACGGACGACTCTGGGGTTGCGGCACTCATCTTGCTTTATTGGCTGATGGAGCCGGTGTACAGCTTCCGGGTCATGTGGCCAGCATGACTAAGCTGCTTCTGGCGAACCAGAGCAGCGCATGGAAATGCCATTTATCTTCCCACCAGAGTGGTACCTATTTATCTACTTTAACTTGATGTGCTTTCGTACTGCTAGGTGGGCAGGACCTGGGACTGAGCAACAGGAGCTCACCCCGTCGTGGGGATTCGAACCGCCAACCTTCTGATTGGCAAGCCCTAGGCTCTGTGGTTTAACCCACAGTGCCACCCGCATCCCTCAGCTTCATTAGATGCTCACAAATTCAGATGTTATGAGAGAGTGAGAAAAACCTCTCTCTATCGACCATCCTGGGAAGGAAGATGATAAGAGTTCACGGTCGCTTCCCAGCCGTGTTAAACCATTCACGGCACATGAGGGGAATGTCCAGGGGCTCGGGAAGGATTCCGCGGGCCAAATGGAGAGGTCTGGGGGGCCGCAGACTGATGCTCCCCCAGTCCTGATTCTACACTTTATAGAATTATGGAATTGGTGGAGTTGGAAAGCACCAATTTTTGCCCCATGTGGGGCTCGAAAGAACAGCCCTGAGATTAAGAGTCTCACGCGTCCAGGAATATTTGGGAGAATTTGCAAGCAGCAAAAATGTGCAGGGAGGAGAGTCGGGGGCGGGCAGATTCACTCTAGCTCCAGCACAACATCATAGCTGTCAACCGTCCCTTATTTGGCGGGACAGTCCCTTATCCCGGCGCCGTGTCCCGCTGCTGTCCCTTATTGATGATGTCCCTTAAATTTCCCGGGTTTCAAAGGAAGCAGCTCCTCTCCCTCCCTCCCTCCCTCTCTGCCGGCCAGGGAGGAGGGAGGCTCCAACTGTGTTGCTTGGCTGCGTTGCTCACCCAATAAGGAGTCTAAGAACGACTGGGGGGTGGAGCTTGCATGCCTTCTGCCGATCAAATCGGCCGCGTTGCCTGGGGACTTGCCTTTGCTCAGCGCTTCCCAGCGGAGAGGTGACGGTGGTTTTCCTTGCTGCATCCCCTTTGCCGGGTTGCTGCGCTGTGGGAACCACCGCTTGAGGCTTCGTTTGGCTGCTGGTTGACTAAAATCCCTTATTTTGGCTGCTGATCCCTTATTTTCGAGGCTGCTGGTCCCTTATTTTCAAATCTGTAAGTTGACAGCTATGCACAACATGCGCCCTGACGCATGCCGTACTGGCCCCGATTCAGAGTAAAGGTGCTGCTACTCACACAGATTTTCGGTGCTGATGAAACTGTGGCTGCTCAGGGCTCCCGCCAGGTTGAAGATGCAGACGGACACCTTCAGGATGTGCACGTCGTCAGCGATTCCTTCGATGCGGCAAGAGAACTTCCGGGACTTGGCGTAATAGCGGCAGGGCTGCTCGACGCGGTTCACCCCGACGAAACTAGGGGACACGGGGGGAAAGTGTGATAGGAATTTTGAGGTCTTAGATATATTCATAACTGCATGTACATAGATCAGCACAGGAAGACCGACCTGAAGCCATTTTGATTCCTAAACTGAGCAAATGTTTTCTATGCATGGTCAAAGTGGAAAAGCCTCCCCATTGTCTTTTCCTTCACAAATCCTGTCTTAAGGGTATGTCTGTGTTTGAATAGGGTGAGAGCCTGTGACCTGGCCCAGGAACTAAGTATTTATCACTACAAAAGACTGGCCAGGCTCCCCAGGGCATCCAATCAAGTAACCTGCCAGACAGGAGATAAACAACAACAGGAGAAAACAATATTGAAATTTCTGTTTTAGACCGCCTTTTCTGTGATGTAGGTGTGATGTATCTGAGGGGTGGTCTTAGGTTACACCCCTTCTGTGATGTATGTATGATGTTTCTGGGGGTGGTCTTGATCTACAGGGTGGCAATTTCAAAAGTCTTTATAAGGCCTTGCACAGCATTTTTCTGGGTCCCTCCTCTCTCCTGCGGATGAGGGGAGCACCCTGTTGCAACAGATCAGTAAAGATCAAGCTTACTAGCTGCTTTGCTTCTCAATATTCTCTGGTTGGTCTCTGTTATTTTCTCCTACCAATAGGGAACCCATGTAAGGACTCTATATGGGCTCTTGGATATTCCATAAGGGAAAAGGGCAATTTTTTATTTACAACAAAAGAACACGGAATGCTCAGCCGGAGGGAGGGAAGACATTGGATCTCACAGCGATCGAGCATAGCTGGCATGGAAATGCCATGCCTCGCCAGCTACAGCGCATGACAGCGGCCAATGGGCAGACCCTGCCTTGAAATTAATGGGCGCAGCTGACGGAAGGCTGGTTGATTTCAACGGATCTTCTCTGCGGGCGATCAAGGCCGGTATGCACTGTGCATTTAAAGAACATGTGTGTGTGTGTGTGTGTGTGTGTTTTCTCTATTCATCTTGCACTTAACAGCAGACCCACCTAATCTGCACTTCCCAAAACAATGTGCCAATGTGAAACACAGCCATGCTTTTGAAACTTGCTCTTCTCCAAATTTTGCAACGGGAACAAAAAAACCACATATACTGTACTTCAATAAGGCATGGGTAAAAAATGCACACACTGGCGAAATCATCATGCATAATTGTACCATTCCTTTGTGCGCTCAAAAATAAAATGTGCCTATTAAGGAAAATTACATACTGTGTAATTTTACTATACTGTGCATATTTATCGGCTTCTAAGCTACCGTCTCAAGGCGATTCACACATCAGATAAATTAAAAATAGTTAAAAGCACAAAACAACTGATGCATTTCAAACTGATACATTTCAAACAAGACGGAGACCCTAATAAACGGCCCTTGTGATTCAAGACCCATTGATCTAGCAGGGAAAGCCTAACAGAACAAAAATGTTCTGACTCTCCTTCCCTGAAGATTCACAGCGATCAATAACTTAGTCAGCAGAGCATGAGACTTTTAATTTCAGGGTTGTGGGTTCAATTGGATACCCCATAAGGAAAAAGGAGCAGTTTTTTCTTTTAACAAATTCTATGATTCTAACTTCTAGGTGATAGATAAGGCAGTCTGTGGCGATCACACAGGGTCTCCGGACGTTTCACCGTCTATTGATCCCTGTGCCACCACTTTATTTCTCGCTTCCACCACCCAGGCCCTACCTGGTACAATACTGAGTCCAGTCAGGGTTAAAATGGAACATAAACTTCTGTTTATTTATTGCAGTTTAACAAGTGTGTGGTTTCATAAACGGTATCGGTCAATTACAATCATGGGGTGCCTATCCAGACCTATAACTTCCGCTACCTGCTCTTACTCACTAAACCACCTCTCAGATATTTGCTTGTCTTCCTAGCCCCTAACTGTTCCTGACTCAGCTTATTTCGCTACACTAACTCAACCTACCCCCAGACTCTATCCCAATTCACTCCCACTCCCACTCCCACTCCAACCCACCACCCAACTCCCAACGAACTCTCCCCTTCGCCCCTCCCAGAGCTGGTTTTATAGTCCCTCTGACTCCACCCCCTGGGTTCTGATTGGGTAACCTGTTTAACTATTTCACCTCCAGCACTCTCATATGTTAACGTCACACAGTCTCTCTAGTAGGGTAAATTAGCATTGGAATACAGAAGAATTCCCATCAGGATTTACTTTATCAGCGCAAACTGATGTGGAAATATAGAAAAGCGAACTCAAGATCAGGGTGGGGGTGGGAATGACAGGGTTGCCCATTGCTAACCCAACAACCCCGACATCCCTCATATCATATCCGCTCCCATGGTTAAAATGTTTCCCCAGCCTCCACTCACTTTTTCTGCACCCACATCCGGGCTTTGGTGTGGGTGGACATCCCACGAGGCGTCTTCCACTCGCAGAAAATGTCCTTGGCTAAGCTCTTTCGGAAGCAGGTGAAGTTTGGCGCCTCTGGCGGTTCTGAAAAGGGGGAAGAGACTGTTACATGGGGGCAGGATACGCAGCCTTCTGCATATGCTCAGGAGCTCCAGTGCTGGCTAGTTAGTTCAGTTTAACGAAGTTCACCAGATTCCCTCTGTATATGCAAATGTCTGGCTTGTTTCGTTCCACATTTCACTTGCTTGCGCCACCTTCTCAAAGCTAAAACCATGCGCAAGGCTGCTTACCCTATGGGATTTATTTTTTCTTTTTACAAAAGTACAAAAGCATTCCTAAAGAACAAACCAACCATCAAAAAGTGTGGAACCCAACAATTTGCACATGAATTACAGTAAGATCCAAGATAAAGACATGGAATAAAGTGTATCAATAAAAGGAAGAAGGAAAAAAACGGTCAAAAATGGCTGCAGATTCTCCTTCATCAGAGATTTTTTAAGCAGAGGTTGGATGACCACCCGTCATGGATGCTTTAGTCGCACGGGGTGGGTCTAGATGGCCCTCAGGGTCCCTTTCGATTCTGCAATTTTATGATTCTATAATACCCCAGCCCAAGAGTGTGTTCAGCAGCCTCAGCTTCTGCAGCTGGGGTCCCAATTTGTCTATATAGAAGCTTTATAATGAATGATTTTAGAGTGTTGTTTGTGCTGTACTTTTGTACTGTTTTATTGTTGTTAGCCGCCCTGAGCCCGGCTTTGGCTGGGGAGGGCGGGATATAAATAAAATTTATTATTATTATTATTATTCTCTAAAATGATGACACTCACAGGTAGAGAACACTATTATTATTATTATTATTATTATTATTAATAATAATAATAATACCCTGCCCATCCAACTGGGTTGCCCCAGCCACTCTGGACAGCTTCCAACAAATATAAAAGCATAATACATATTTTCTTATTTGTTTATATATAATATAATATATATTTATTATATGGAAATGGAATCTTTGGAAGAGTCCATGCTTTTTTTTTTTTAAAAAAAGCTTTTATTTATACATTTTCAAATTTATACATTTCATTAATTTTACAATCATTTTAACATTACAATGTTTGACTTCCTTCCCCCTCTTTCTGCAGTTCCTTAAATTTATTTTTTTTAATATCTTCTGCATATCCAAATTCATTGAATTTGCTTGTTTAATTACCTACTTTGAATTAAATTATCTGCTCTTATGAAACTGCAGGTTATTCCAATAATCCTCCCAATGTTTCTATCTGTTTGCAATTTATCTGTAAATTACACGCACACACACACACACACACACACACACACACACACACTTTCTTATCCCTTTGGAGCTATGCTGTATCTTTGTAATTCTCTTTCCAGGCTGTGGCGTTTTACAGCTTAAATGTCTGGTTCTTATTTTATTTCTCTTTGTTATGTTGCACTATTTATCATTATCATTATCATTATTATTAGTTAACAAATCGTATATCCCCTAAAACATCTGAGCCACACCAGGAAGCATTTGCCATCCTTCCCAGGTGAACAGATCAGAACAGAACACGAATAAAAAGTGATTATACCGTTGCCCGAGGAGGGTGTAAAGGGAGATGGAGGAGGGGGCGTGGCCTGGGGAGAGGGGGCGTGGCCACGAGGGCCACAAGGAATCCCGAGGGCCAGGTGGAGAGGCCTGGGGGGCTACACTGGGCCTGAGATTCCCCTGCCCTGGCTCAGGCCCTGGGAAATCAATTCCAAGGAAGAGGGAGGGCAGTAAATGACCCAACCAGGCGACAACAAAACCCAGGCAGAGGTGCAGCTGAGCAGAAAGGGCCCTAACCCTCTCAAAGCGTCTCCCTCACCTTCTACCATCAGGCGCAGGGAGCAAAGGAGGCGACGGCTGTCGGTGTAGCAAGCGTAGCGGCCGGAGTCACTGAAATATACCGAGGGCAGGAAGAGGCTGGGTCCGGGGATCACCTGCCTAGCGGTGGATGCGCTCAGGTTCCTTCCATTGAACATCCAGTGCACCTGAGTGATGTTCTCTAGCTCCCCCTCCAGGCAGGGCAGGGTAACGTTCATCCCGGGCTGAACCAGAATCGTATTGGGAGACACAGCTGGGGGCGGAAATAATGAGGAAAGAAGAGAGAAAAATGGTCGTCAGGTTATTTCCCCAGAGTCGTTTATCCTCTCTTCCCTGAGCTGAACCAAATAGAGTAATACCTCGGGTTACATACTGTCAGGTCTGCCTCTAGATCCCAGCTCACAGAGGACCAACGCCCGGTGGATATAATATACAAAGTCTTTATTGAAGTTTAGTTTCCATTTCAAAGCTCTGGGCGCGCAGACCCACGTCTCGACGCTAGACCGGCTAAGTCCCCTCTGACTCACTGCTCCTCCCACACCAGTTTAAGATCCTAGCCCGGCTCCACCTCCTACACTGTTCTTTCCTTCGCTGGGTCCTTCTGCCCTCTGGGGTTTCCTCCTTCCTGGACTCCTCTGACGCTGACCCCCATTGGTCTTCCCCTTCCTTCCGGCGGGCTTTAGGACCTGGCTCCCTACCCGGGCTCCCTGCTGTGCCGCTCGCCTGTACATTTGAACTTGGCGTGCGCGCCCAGCCGGTAACCTTCCTCCTGACCGTTTCCCCGCTTCCTGATGTGGGCGTGACCAAACCTGACTCCTCTCCTCCCGCTGGTGGTGAGAGTACTGGTCCCGATTCCTGGGACTCCCCCTCCCCACTGCGCTCTGGTGGGGAAGCTGGTCCTGATTTCCAACTGCTGCTCAGGGACTCCCCGCTGGCCCCTTCCTCCTGGGGCTTCCCCCCTGGAACCCCCCTCGCCCTGGCCATCGGCGCTCCCTTCTGTGAGTCCTCCGATACGCTGGAGAGGCTTGTGGAATAACTCTTTCCACTGTCACTGCCTGCTCCCCCCTCGTACTCCTCCTCCTCACTCTCCATTTGCTCCCCCTCCTGTGTCTCTCCTTCTGAACCCCTGACACATACCCTTCAGGTTGCGCGTTTTTGGGTTATGGGCCGCCGAAACCCGGAAGTACTGGAACGGCTTACTTCCAGGTTTCGGTGGTCGCACATGCGCAGATGCGCCGCTGCGGGTTGCGAATGCTGCAGGTTGCGAACGTGGATCCCACACGAATCACACTCTCAACCCAAGCGTCCACTGTATACAGAAATCATAGAATCGTAGGGCTAGAAGGGACCCTGAGGATGGTCTAATTCATGAATATGCAGCCATCCCACAGGGATGGAGAACCGGGCGCATCGAAAGAAGAATGGCAGACGAAATTAATGGACTATGCAGAATTGGGCAAAATGACAGGAAGGATTCGAAACCTGCTGGACCAGAGATTTACAGAAGATTGGAAGACGTATATGAATTACTTGAAGAGCAACTGTAGTCAACAAATTATGCTAGTAGGACTACAAGAAGTAGAAAAACATAGAGATGTTGGTTATGAGTTTGAAATGTCATAGGGAAAATAAGAAATGCATACTAAGAGATTAGACTGGAAAAATTTCAGACAGGACTGATGGAAGTCCAAAAATTGAATAAGATGTAAAAGTATGTTTAATTACTGTTGAAAACGGTATGTTAAAAAACTAATAAAAATTAATATTAAAAAAAAAAAACCGAGTGGGGAAAGTGTTGTTGCGCTCATTTCCTGTTTACATCTGTAGGCATCAGGTTGGCCACCGTGAGAACAGGACGCGGGCCTCGGATGGGCTGCTGGCCTGATCCTACAAGCTCTTCTTCCTATTTCTAAGCTGGAGAAAGGGGCACGGCTAGCAGGCAGCTGCCATCATGAAGCAGAAGCTATCCCAGAAGGATATGCTGCAACATTTTGTTGCAAACCCCACTTTCCCACAGAGTTGCATAAACAGGCCAGGCAGATTAATTCATTCTGGCTGGTTGGTAACCTGTTTGTGTGTCGGGGGGGAGGGGGGGCACAGTCACCTCTGCACTGCTTTGCCCACCCAGTAAATATTGACAAAAGCTACCTTCACCTTTCCAGGAGTGGTTTCCTAGCAACAGGAAAGGACACGCTGTGCGGGGAAATGCACCCCCCCACCTTGCTCTATGGGGCCCCTCCAGTGGCGAAATCCACCACTTAGCATGAGTGGTACCCAGGTTACATCAGAGACCACCATCCACTGCATACGGTCCAAGCATATTTCACGCACATAGCTTCCCCAAAGGGATATTGGGAAATGTAGTTTACTCTGCATATACTCCGTATACGGGACACGGGTGACGCTGTGGGTTAAACCACAGAGCCTAGAACTTGCCAATCAGAAGGTCGGTGGTTCAAATCCCCACGACGGGGTGAGCTCCCGTTCCTAGGTCCCGGCTCCTGCCCACCTAGCAGTTCGAAAACACGTCAAAGTGCAAGTAGATAAATAGGTACCGCTCCGGGGGGAAGGTAAACGGTGTTTCCGTGCGCTGCTCTGGTTCTCCAGAAGCGGCTTAATCATGCTGGCCACATGACCCGGAAGCTGTACGCTGGCTCCCTCGGCCGATAAAGCGAGATGAGCACTGCAACCCCAGAGTCGGTCATGACTGAACCTAATGTTCAGGGGTCCCTTTACCTTTACTTTACTCCGTATAGTTAAAGCTCCGTATAGTTAAAGCATCACCCTTGGCCTCCTGGGCTCATTCAGAGCTGTTTTATTCGCAGCAGATAAGAAGGTGTAGAAAGCCAGGACTGGTGGGAGATATATATATATATATATATATATATATATTTGCTGGAGGAGACTCTTGAGAGTCCCATGGACTGCAAGAAGATCAAACTTCTCCATTCTGAAGGAAATCAGCCCTGAGTCCTCACTGGAAGGACAGATCCGGAAGCTGAGGCTCCAATACTTTGGCCACCTCATGAGCAGAGAAGACCCCCTGGAAAAGACCTTGATGTTGGGAAAGATGGAGGGCGCAAGGAGAAGGGGACAACAGAGGACAAGATGGTTGGATTGTGTTTTCGAAGCTACCAGCATGAGTTTGACCAAACTACGGGAGGCAGTGGAAGACTGGCGTGTTCTGGTCCAGGGGGTCACAAAGAGTCGGACACCACTAAACGACTAAACAACAACAAAGTTTACTCTGCACAGAGCTACACTTCCCAGCCCATTAACAAACAACAGACTATTGCTGGAAGAATTGCAGCAGCTGCCAATCAGCTATTGAAGTAAGTTCTACTGTAGGTGCCAGTCTTGGCGGATAAAGCCCTATGAAGCTCGGAACAAGGATACCTGAAATATTGTCTAATGTTGTTGTTGTTGTTGCCATATGTGACTGAATCACTGAAGGCAGTTATGTGAGAGAAAGAGCGGCCTGGATTAATAATAATAATAATTTATTATTTGTACCCCGCCCATCTGGCTGGGTCTACCCAGCCACTCTGGGTGGCTTCCAACAAAGATTAAAAATACATTAAAATGTCACACATTAAAAATTTCCCTCAACAGGTCTGCCTTCAGATGTCTCCTAAATGTCAGGTAGTTGTTGTTCTCTTTGACATCTGGTGGGAGGGCGTTCCACAGTGCGGGTGCCACCACCGAGAAGGCCCTCTGCCTGGTTCCCTGTAACTTGGCTTCTCACAATGAGGGAACCGCCAGAAGGCCCTCAGCGCTGGACTTCAGTGTCCGGGCAGAACGATGGGGGTGGAGACGCTCCTTCAGGTATACTGGACCGAGGCCGTTTAGGGCCTTAAAGGTCAACACCAACACTTTGAATTGTGCTCAGAATTGGATTAGCCACACGGGTGTTCCTAGACAATCAGGGATCACGCAATGATGTCACCCTGCTATGTGGCCCATTCACTTTGATGATGATCATCTCAGGGCAGGTTACAACAATTAAAACGCAACACCAAAAAACAGTTTAAAACAACTTAAAACGACAGAAGTAGCCTGGATCCTACATCTGAAGTATCAAAGGCCGGACAAAGGTTTTTAATTTTCAGCATTTGCCAAAAGCTGTGCAACGGGAGGCGCCAGGCATGCCTCTCTGGGGAGAGAGTTCCACAACTGCAGCAGAGAAGGCATGCTCTAGTTATCTCCCGCTTAGACTACTGCAATGCGCTCTATGTGGGGCTACCTTTGAAGGTGACCTGGAAACTACAACTAATTCAGAATGTGGCAGCTAGACTGGTGACTGGGGGCGGCCGCCGAGACCACATAACACCGGTCTTGAAAGACCTACACTGGCTCCCAGTACACTTCCGAGCACAATTCAAAGTGTTGGTGCTGACCTTTAAAGCCCTAAACAGCCTCGGTCCAGTATACCTGAAGGAGCCCATCATTCTGCCCAGACACTGAGGTCCAGCGCCGAGGGCCTTCTGGCGGTTCCCTCGCTGCGAGAAGCCAAGTTACAGGGAACCAGGCAGAGGGCCTTCTCGGTGGTGGCACCTGCCCTGTGGAATGCCCTCCCAGCAGATGTCAAAGAGAAAAACAACTACCAGACTTTTAGAAGACATCTGAAGGCAGCCCTGTTTAGGGAAGCTTTTAATGTTTAATAGGTTATTGTATTTTAATATTATGTTGGAAGCCGCCCAGAGTGGCTGGGGAAACCCAGCCAGATGGGCGGTGTATAAATAATAAATTATTGGTGCGAGACTGGTTACATTATGCTCAGATTAAAGAAGTTTTTAAAAATGACAAAAAGTTAGGGTTCCAGGTGGAGAAATCGAAGTTAGAAACAGAATTGTTAGAACCAAAGACCAAGATACTATCTAGAATGTATAACTTGCTGCTAAAATGGAATACACAAGACGAAATGGTTAAATCGGCTATGATAAAATGGGCACAGGACATTGGGCATAACATTATGTTTGAGGACTGGGAAAGGTTGTGGACCACTGGGCTGAACTTCACCGCATGTAATGCTCTGAAGGAAAATGTAATGAAAATGATATATAGATGGTACATGACCCCAGTTAAACTTGCCAAAATATACCATTCGTCTGATAATAAATGTTGGAAATGCAGAGAAAATGAAGGAACATTCTTTCACCTCTGGTGGACATGCCCTAAGGTGAAGGCCTTCTGGGAAATGATATATAATGAGCTGAAAAAGGTATTTAAGTATACCTTCACAAAGAAACCAGAGGCCTTCCTTCTGGGTATTGTCGGCCAGAAGGTGTTAAAGAAGGATCGAACATTTTTTATGTATGCAACAACGGCAGCAAGGATTCTCATTGCAAAAAACTGGAAAACTCAAGATCTACCCACACTGGAAGAGTGGCAGATGCAGCTGATGGACTATATGCAACTGGCCGAGATGACCGGCAGAATCCGTGATCTGGGAGAAGAGAAGATGGAGGAAGACTGGGAGAAATTTAAGATGTATCTACAAAAACATTGTAATTTGGTTGAATGTTAAGAAGGATGCTAGATTATAAAAAATTGGCCACCACTAAACTAGATTTAAATTTGATGATAAGTGAGACTAAAGAAAATATAAAAAAAATTTTGGAAGAAGTGCTAGATTATATTTGAATGAGTTGACATGAGATTGTAAACAAGTTGATAATTTGTTTGGAAAAAAATTTTTAACGATGTAAATGGGAGCGGGAGACGTGAGGGAGTCCAAAGAAGTGTTGAAATTGTTGTAAAAGAAGTAAGATTGTTTATTATGTGTGCATTTATATTTAAAAACCTTAATAAATATTTATATATATAAAAAATATAAATAATAAATTATTATAATATTATTATTACTTGGCTGCTGCCACTACCCGAGCTTCTGAGAATGGAGGAACAACAGCCCCCTGCCCCCTGCCATTTTAGCACCGGAGAAGGTCTGTAGGGCAGGAGGACAACCAATTAATAAGCTCTGTCGAAGAGGGCCTCTTCATCAGGGCTATCTCATCAGGAGGTACTTTCCACCTACGACACAGACGTCGGGGCTTTAGCATGGCAGGACCCACCCCCTGGAAAACCCTCCATCACATATCAGACAGGCGCCATCTCCATCGTCTTTTCGCCAACTACGGCAGAATTTCCTCTTTCAAAGAGCTTCTCAATCGGAGATATTTATCCCAGTCTTCAACTGCAATGCAACTATTTTTGGAAATAGTTACAGGTAGGTAGCCGTGTTGGTCTGCTGTAGTTGAAACAAAATAAAAAAAAATCCTTCCAGTAGCACCTTAGAGCCCAACTAAGTTGTTATTGGTATGAGCTTTCATGTGCATGCACACAAAAGCTTATACCAATAACAAACTTAGTTGGTCTCTAAGGTGCTGCTGGAAGGAATTTTTTTATTTCATTTTTGGAACTGTTATTCTCTATGTCCAAGTGTTATAAAATGCCTCTATTTTATCTATCTATCTATCTATCTATCTATCTATCTATCTATCTTACCAAACAATGATTCCCCAAAACGGTCCATAGATGATAGATGATAGATAGATAGATAGATAGATAGATAGATAGATGATAGATAGATAGATAGATAGATAGATAGATAGATAGATAGATAGATAATCTGTCAATCAATCAGCCAATCATCTATGGACCGTTTTGGAGAATCATTGTTTGGTAAGCAGAACCTGTTCTTCATCTTCCTTTTTGAAACCATCCAAGTTGGTGGCCGTCCCAGCCTCCTTGTGGGAGTGAGTTCCACAGTTTAACAATGTGTTGCACTTCCATTTGTCCTGAGCCTTCCAACATTCAATTGCCGCTCTGTGAAGGGAATGGAAGGAGCCTCCTAACAACTCCCTTAACCAAAGGACAGCTCTCAAGATTCTTTGGGGATGGCCGGGGGTGGTGGTGGTGGAGAACCATGCCTGCTTAAAGCAGTATGATACTGCTTTAAATGTATAGTGCAGACAGGCCTCTCCTCTCGGTCGAAGGCCTGCGGGTTCCTTGTCCTTTCTTGCAGTCTCTCCTCCCGTTGCTCCTGAGCCGAATTAATCTGCTTTTTGGGAGCCTGGCTGCGCTGTCGGGGGGGGGGGGGGGAGTGATTAGCATCTTGGGGAAAAGGTCATGGGGGGTGTATCTATCGCTGAGCGGGCAACACGGCCCGCACCCCCTCTGCCTTTCCCTGCTGCATTGCCGAAACCCAGGACGCAACGAAATGTCAACAGTCCAAAGCAAACAGTCCGTTCACCTCCCTGGGCTGGCCTCTTGGCCCTTCCTGGTCCTCTGCCAAGAACAATCGGTACTTGGCCACGGAAAGATCACGGCGCTCTGCTAATCCGGGAGCTTTCGTCGCATGGATTTGGGGAGGAGGGACACAGTTCCCACAACCAGGCTTAGGCCCAGACTATCTGAAAGACCTTATCCTCTCATACAGACCTGCCAGGGCTCTGAGATCTTCAGGAAAGGCCCTTCTCTCAGTTCCATCAGCCACACAGTCCCGAATGGTGGGAACGTAGGGCAGGGCCTTCTCAGTGGCTGCCCCCAAACTGTGGAACTCAGTTTTCCTCGGGAAGCTAGACTGGTTCCCTCCTTGCTGTCTGCCTGCCAGCAAGCAAATGCTGTTTTATTCCACCAAAGGTAAAGGGTAAAGGGACCCTTGACCATTAGGTCCAGTCGTGACCGACTCTGGGGTTGCGGCGCTCACCTCGCTTTACTGGCCGAGGGAGCCGGCGTTCAGCTTCTGGGTCATGTGGCCAGCATGACTAAGCCGCTTCTGGCGAACCAGAGCAGCGCACAGAAACGCCATTTACCTTCCTACCTATTTATCTACTTGCACTTTGGAACTGCTAGGTTGGCAGGAGCTGGGACTGAGCAATGGGAGCTCACCCCGTCGCGGGGATTCGAACCGCCGACCTTCTGATCAGCAAGTCCTAGGCTCTGTGGTTTAACCCACAGCGCCACCCGCGTCCCTTTACTCCACTAGGGCTCGTGAATGTGCTTTTAACAGTGCTGTCCTGTTTTCACTGCCTGCAGATTAATAAGATTTGGGGTTTTAAAAAAATATAATGCTTTAATTTTATGATTACTCTTTGATGATGATCTTATACATGTTTGCAGCATTTTCGTTTTTTACCTATGTTGTTTTTAATTTGCCTAAGCCACCTTGAGTCCCAGTCTGGGGAAAAGGCTGTGTATAAATAAATATCAGCTGGATAGCTCAGTTGGCTAGAGAGTGGTGCGGATAATGCCAAGGTTGCAGGTTCAATCTGTGTAAGGGACAACTGCCTTGGAGGGGGTTCGGCCTAGATGACCCTCAGTGTCCCTTCCAACTTTATGATTCTATGATGATCAATATCAAACAACACAGGGGAGGCTCTGGCCCTCCAGATGTGCCTAAACTACGACTCCCATCATCCCCTGCTATTACCAATGTTGGCCTTCTTTTAAAGTTGTGCTGAACTGTTTGGACACCTCTTCTTATTTTAATAGATTTTGTTTTATTTTGTTTTAATTCTGTTACGACATAATTCTTTTTAAACGAACCTCTTCTACATGTTTTTATCCCTGTTGTTTTTAATTTGTGTAAGCGGCCTTGAGTCCCGGGACTGGGAAGGATGTGAATAAATATAACAGCAGCAGAAGCTGCACGGTTTTCACAGTATGATTTGGGGCTTGATCCTGGCATACCGAATGGCATATTAGCTACAGAAAGACAACACAACTGCGGTTTCGTTATCAACTTAGGAGGAAGAGGAGCCACACGGAAAGATTTTTTTTTTTATAAAGGTTTCTAAATCGAGCCTCCTGCCTTCTTCCTGCTGTTGGTTTTCTTTCTTCAGAACTTAAAAGATCTGGTTTGCATGCAGGAGGTATCAGGTTCGAATCCAGACACCTCCAGGTAAGACTAGGGAAATACCTCTGCTGCCAATCAATGTAGACAGAGAGAGATGGACCTATGATTTGATCATTTTTTAAAAAATGGTTCATATCAATATAATAATGAGAATAAATAATAATAAATAATTCTCAAGTGCAGCAGGTCTGAACACATGTCATCTCTGGAAGCGGAGAAGGTCACTTTCCATTGACGACTGGAATATGGATGAGTCAGTTAAACTGGCAAATGTAATTAGTGCTGGAGAAAGTTGTTCAGCTGTCTGAACGGCTTAGGAGTCAGAAAACCCGTTGCTGGTTCTGCAACAAATTGTCCTGAGATCCACCAGCTTCCATCTGTCCTTAATGTAGTTTCATTGTTCTTTAGATAAGGCAGGCAAGGCGGCGTACAACACACATCTCCCCCAAGAAAAGAATCTGGAGAACTGTAGTTTTAAGGCGCTGGGAATTGTAGGATTATCAGAGGCAATCTACGGTTCCCGGGGTTCTGCAGGGGATGCTATGTGGTTTAGATATTTGGTGCGCCCGCAACCACAGATAAAATAGACCTTATCTTCCTCTATCCTGCTGCAACCACCATTCGGAGCCGGCGGAGCGATCATTCAAGAATCTCAAACCACTTCTCCCCTCCAGCCTATTCTCACAGATCGAAAACTCAGAGGTGTGTGGTCTTCCCAAAGGTGATCCCCGGACTCCATTCCGCTCTCAAGCGCTAACCACTAGGCACCACATCTGTGCCGTCTCCTCCATCCAGACCCCTAAACGCCAGCCCCTTCCACAAGGCGCAACGACAAGTAATGGAAGAAAAAAGAAAATAGAGAACCAACAATTCAGTTTCTCCAAACTTTTGAGGGGTGGGTGCACACACAATTTGCCAGATTAAATGTGCCAAACTGAAATTGCGGAGGCTTCACCGTTCCATTCACTGCCTTATTATCCCAATAAATGCCCACCGACAGAAAGCCCTTTGAAGGAGCGTGGTATAGTGGTTAGAGCGGCGATGGGGGGGGGGAACCTGGGGGCACCTTCCATATATACCCAGGCTGCAACTCAACTCATATGTAAGAAATCAATATTTGAGCCTGGCAGCGTCTGAGCTTTCTAACTCCCTGCCTATTGATGTTACCCGTTTGTTTTACTCTTTTCGGCACCTGCTATGAACATTTTTGTTTTAGTCAAGCCTGTCTAGAAACGCAGAATGCTGATGCACGAGTTTGAGTCTGGTTTTTAGCTTATCGTTGGTTTTAACAATTTGTTGAATATTTTTGGATTTTTGGGCTGTTTTTAACTGGCTGTTCTTAAGATGAAACATCACCCAAGGGTAAAAGTGTCCTGAGGCACTTCCTTAAAAATTTCATTCTGTCAGCTTAACCTGCGTACTTCCTTGCTGTGAGGGTCAAACGATGGGAGAAGGAACAGAGAGATCGATCATAAGAAATTTCATTAAGTTCATCCTGGCAAGGCAGACAATCTCTTGCTCTTAAGAAGAAACATACCCCCCGTTAGCGTTTCCCTAACATGCCATTTTCTCTCAGCCTAACCTACCTACAGGGTTGCTGTGAGGATTAAATGAAAGGATAAATAAATCTAATAAATAAATTTAATACATTTCCTCCTTACAGGGCAGGCACCTCTTGTTCGAAACATGCCCCCAGCGTAAAAAAAAAGGGGAGATCCGCCTAATTTTCCATTCTCTAAGACTAACCTACCTCACAGGGTTGTTGTGAGGATTAACCGAAAGGAGAAATAAATCTAATAAATAAATTGAATACATTTCCTCCTTACAGGAGGAATTGTTTGAAACGTGCCCCCAGGATAAAAAAGGGAGACCCCCCCTAATTTTTCATTCTCTCAGCCTATCCTACCTCACAGGGTTGTGGAGAGGATCAAACACAGAAAAAAGCTTTAAAAGTTCATCCTTACAGGGCAGGCACCTGTCCTTCGAAACACGCCTCCACGATTTATTTTTAAAGGAGATTTCCCTTTATTTATTTTTTCCTTCTCTCTCAGCCTAACCTACCCTGTGAGGCTCAAAGGGGACAGATCGCAGGGGGGCGCAATCGTTGAAAGAAGCGCATTTTTGCAGGGCAAAGGACTGGGGGGTCTGGCTCGTTTCCACAGCATCGCGCAAATATTTAAGCCATGCCAATTAGCCATGCAATGGGCGAAACAATTCTCTTTTTCTCACCCGGCTTCGGGCACAGCTGCTCCTGGTCCACCAAGCCGCTTGCAGCCGCGACCAGCTGCGCCACCCAGGAGACCCCGAGCAGCCACATGGTGCCAGGCAGGTGCCAGCTGCTGCTGCTGCTGCTGCTGCCGCCGCCCCCCCGGCTTCTTCCAGCCAGACCCCCCGGGCTGCCGTGCCACCTTCGCCTTGGCACCATCCTCGCCCAAGCAGCGAAGCGTTTGAGGAACTGTCCCGAGGGGAGGCTGCTGCTGCTGCCTGCCTGGCAGGGTTGCTCTGGTTGGTTGTGCAAGCCGGGGCGGGGAGGTGGGTTGTGCAATGGGGTGGAGCTGAAAGGGGAAGCAGGGCTAGGGGGCAGAGTGACAGCTATGGGGTGGGGAAGAACCCTCCGCAAGAGAGGCCACCCCAAACCCCTTGGCTCAGCGTTTTATTTTTAACTTCTGTTTTTAAATTTGAAAGGAGAGGCGCTAGATCTCATGGAGGAAATCTGGGAAAGACCATAGAATTGCAGAGTTTGAAAGAAGGACCGTCTAGTCCAGGGGTCAGCAAACTTTTTCAGCAGGGGGCCGGTCCACTGTCCCTCAGACCATGTGGGGGGCCGGACTATATTTTTTTTGGGGGGGGGAAATGAGCGAATTCCTATGCCCCACAAATAACTCAGAGATGCATTTTAAATAAAAGGGCATATTCTACTCATGTAAAAACACGCTGATTCCCGGACCGTCCGTGGGCCGGATTTAGAAGGCGATTGGGGCAGATCCGGCCCCCGGGCCTTAGTTTGCCTACCCATGGTCTAGTCCAAACCCCTGCAAGGCAGAGAATCTTTCACTCAATATAGGGTGCTCAAACCCTGAGATTTTAAGAGCTTCTTGCTCTGTTAACTGAACTCGACCCACCTAGAAGAGGGCAGTTGCATATAATAAAACTGAGCTGCCTGCTTTCCAAAGGCGCAGGTTTGCCCTATGTGAAGCCTCCTTGGGCAGTGGCAGTGTACCGCCACACAGGCTTATTTGCTGGGAGTGGAAGTGCAAGGGGTATTTGCAACTGTGATGCTGCTCGAGTCGCGGCTCCCCCTCCCCAGAGAATCCTGGGAATTGTAGTTTATTAAGGGTGCTGAGAGTTGTTAAAGGTAAAGGGACCCCTGACCACTAAATCCAGTCATGACCGACTCTGGGGATGCGGCGCTCATCTCGCTTTACTGGCCGAGGGAGCCGGCGTACAGCTTCCTGGTCATGTGGCCAGCATGACTAAGCCGCTTCTGGGAAACCAGAGCAACGCACTGAAACACTGTTTACCTTCCCACTGGAGTGGTACCTATTTATCTACTTGCACTTTGATGTGCTTTCGAACTGCTAGGTTGGCAGGAGCAGGGAATGAGCAACGGGAGCTCACCCCATTGCGGGGATTCGAACCGCCGACCTTCTGATCGGCAAGTCCTAGGCTCTGTGGTTTAACCCACAGCGCCACCCGCGTTAGGAGACCCCTATTCCCCCTCACAGAGCTACAATTCCCAGAAGCGAGCAGGTGTGCCAACTTGAATAAAATATTGGGCAGGGCAGGTAAAATGGAGAGGGAGAACTAAGAACACTCCGCTAACCCAGAAATAGTGCTTCAGGTTAAGAACTTTGCTTCAGGATGAGAACAGAAATTGGGCTCCAGCGGTGCGGTGGCAGCAGGAGGCCCCATTAGCTAAAGTGGTGCTTCAGGTTAAGTACGGACCTCCGGAACGAATTATGTACTTAACCTGAGATACCACTGTATAAACTTGGCCTGATCATGGCGGGGGCTTCCCTTGCGCTTCTTCCTCCTCCTCTCGAGTAGCCCAACATGCAGGAACAGAGCAGTAATAAATCTCCAACCTACTTTGCCGCAACGAGATGGGAGGGTGGGCAAGAGAGCCGGCAAAGATTTCAACCCACAGTTGAAATCTTAAAACCGCAATGTCTAGATTTGATGGTTCTTCAGGGATTCCGTCAGTGTGTGGGTCTGCTTGGGACATAGGTGCCAGCTCCCTGGGTGCCCAAACACCCACAAAATTCCCCACGAAGGTGCCTGGCACCCACAAAATTTGGTGCCAGGGCCACGCACATCACATTGCACCCAGAGCAGGCCTGGAGAACCTCCGGCCCCCCAAAGCTCTCCACCCGGCCCTCAAGACTCTCCTGAGGCCTCCACCACCCAGCATCTCACTCTCCTTCTGGGTTTCTGGCTGAAATGTGCCCTTGACAGCATTTAGCAAAAACTATTGACTGCCAAATGACCCCCCACCAGTTTATGCCAACAGCCAGTTGAAGGAGTGACCGTCTGAGATTTGGGGCAGATGTGCCTTTCGCCCCCTTTTCTGGACTTCCTGTCATTTAAGCAACAAGCACAAAAAGACACGACGATAGCTTTTTTTGGTCTTTTTTAAGAAAATGCAATTTCTCTTTATACCCATAAAATGATACAATTCTGCCAAGTATAGAAATATGTAATAAATTATATGGAATGTCCCTCGGTCCTTGCACGGCACGGCTGCCCTGCTTATAAAGCCCCTCTCACCCTGCACCCCCCCAAAAAAACCACACACAATAAAAATAAGGTAGTCCATGGCAATCCTCTCCCCCCCTCTCTCCCCCCGGTTCCCAATGAACTTTTCTCTTTGGTATCGAAGTCGGGTTTTAGGCAAGAAGGGGGACGGGTGAGAGGCAGACCTAAAATGTTGCCGCTGCAAAAAATAGCCCCCTGCCTGTGCCTCTGAGATGGGGGGGGGGAGAAAGAAAATTTGAGGGATATGCTAGGAAACTTCAAAAACTGGGTAGGGGGTGGCCCAAAATCACACAGCAGAGTAAGGAAGGAACCCACCCACAGAGAAATCTTAATTTTACTGGCTTTTCCTTACGCCGACAGTGGCAAGGAGACTTGAGGCCTCCTATGCCCCAACATTTTGGCTTATGAGGCTGTTGGGACTGTTGTTGTGGTCAAACTCAAGACTATGCATGTGTGTGTCTATATATACACGACAGAGGTGTATGTATTTTAAAATTTGCCATTTAGGATTGAAGTGCAAGCCAGTGAGAGAGTTACATGCTTGAAGCAGAATTTGAGGCTATCAGATCCTGACTTTCAGGCCCTGCTCATCTGCGTACGAGGCTGGCGATCCTCTTTGTATCCACTCCAGAGTGAGACCGACGGAAATGAAATGTGCCTAAGTTGGTCACAAACGTTCGCTTCAGTAGGTCTACTCGGAGTAGGGCTATCCTTACATACAACGCCCCAGTTCCTAGCATATCTCCGGAACAGTTCCACGAGGCGTGTCCTCACACAGCGACTCGCCACAAGTGCCTGGTTTTTTTTAAAATGAACTTTTGCAGGACAAGTAAGCCGTTGGGATGTTTGCCAGAACAAATGTTGCTTTGTGGGAGGGTGGTGAGGAAACTGGGTGCAAAGGGCTGCAGTAGCAAAGCCCCGAGCCGAGCGCCAGGATGGGGGAAGCTGTGGCCTGAGCCCAGCCCAGCCGAGTCCTCATCCCTGGCCAGCACCACAACAGGTGAAGTCCCTTGCCGTCCCATTCTCAGCTCAACATCTGCCCAATCCAGTTAGCTCTGCTGTGATGGGTGGGCCTCTGCTGGTGGAAACCAGAGAATTGGCAAAGGTGGTTGGTTGGTTGGTTGGTTGGTTGGGTGTTTAAGAGGAGGGAGCCTGCTTGCAAGCCGAGGTCCTACGTTATATAAAAATATTTCTTTTTCTTTTTCTTAAACTATTTCCTGCCTTGGGAATAACAGACCCAAGGGTGTAGACTCTCTGGGGCGCAGACAAGAGGGCAAAATAGCAAACCAAGTGGGTTCTTCGGGGGGGGGGGCGAGAGAAAATAGCTGATGTGTTTCAAAGCTTCCCCCCCCCCCCGCAACCTCTTTCCCCGAAAAAAAAAAAGGCAATCCATGCTCCAGGCATCTTGCTGGAGGATAGCAACCTCTTGTGCCCAAATTCTTCTCCCTCGCACTTTGGGTGGCACAGCTCCTGCAGAAGCGGGCACCACGGATCTCCCAAGCCGTGCCAGTCCAACCTTGGCCTTTAAACACCGCTGCCCAGTGCCCGAGGGAGGCACCCCTAGAGAACTTCCAATGCCAATGTGGAATAGAAAAAAATAATATATTTTTTTCTCCTTTTTTTTTTGTAAACGTGGATCGTTTTCTTTCATATAGATCTGTATATATATGTATATATTTTAAAAAGACACGATTAGATGATAGGAGGACAAGGCATGGAGGGCAGGTCGAAAGCGGGGTGCAGGGCCCCTGCCCCCCAATCTTTCACCCACCGCCTCTTGACGCGAGGCTCCAGCCTCTGACGCACCTTTAAGCGCCCCCAACCTTCTTGTGCCTCCAAGCCAGATACATTCATGTGCGGTTCAGGGAGATGTCACTGGGTTTTTCATTCTTGGAAGAAGAAAAAAAGACTCCCTTTTGCACAACAGTTCAGGGGAACATCAGTCTGAGGGTTGTGTGTCTGTGTGTCTGTGTGTTTGGGGGTTACACCTGTGTACCCCCTACCCCAGCCAGTGACCTGTTTGCCACTGTAAGCCAGCAGTCAGTTATTCTTATGATTATTATTATCATCATCTTTTTTGGTTATACGGCCGCAAGCCTCCTAGGCCTCCTCGATCCATCCGGTAAGATCCACATCTCTGCGGCTACCGGGGGGGGGGGCATTTCTGGCCTGTGGGGCAGCCCTCCCCGCCCCTCCTGAGGCAGGGAGTTCCGTCCGTTGCGTGTGTGTGTCTGTCTGTCTGTCTGTCTCGGGACCTTCCTCCTCACACCTTCAGCGTCTTGTCGGGCCCACCCCCACTAGGGCTGCTGGCCACGCTGCTGTCACCGCCGCCGCCACCGCCCTTCTTCTTGCGCAAAGTCTCGATCCAGCTAGCGCTGGGGCGGCCGCTGAAGCTGGAGAGGGCGAGGGAACTGAGGCGCATGTTCTTGCCGGACATGATGAGCTCTCCGAAGCCCTCCTGGTGGGAAAAGGCGTAGCCAGAGCGACGAGAGCCCGCCCGGCCCACCCTCCCCATGCAGCGGTGCTGGGCTTTCTGCTTCTTCCTCACCAGCTGGGTGTAGCGCACCTGAGGGGGGGGGGAATGAGAAAGCGGGGAGGAGGGGAGAGTCAGAGGCAGCAAGGAAATCTGTTTCCCTCCCCCCTCCTTCATGGGGGCACCCATCAGTCTCCCCGTCCCCATATTCCTCACGACAACCCTGTGAGGCATGTCAGGTTGAGAGAAAGTGACTGGCCCCAAGATCACACCTGGGGATGAGTGGGAATTCGAACCCAGATCTCCCAGGTTCTAGTCTGAGACTTTTAACCACTACGCCATGTTAAAGGGCTAGGCTGGGACGGTCTGTACTCTTTTAAGAAGTAGGAGGCAACTGCCCAGGGGTAATGAGTTTGAACCCCAAAAAGATTGGGCAAAAAGATTCCTGCATTGCAGGGGTTGGACTGGATGACCCCTGTGGTCCCTTCCAAATGTGCAGTTCAACGATTCAGTGATCTGAAGAGTGCCGGGATGATTGAGATTCAGAGTCTCCTACTCCATCGACTGAGCTATCTCACTTACTGTTTCAGACTACATCTCCCATCAGCCCCAGGCCATTGTGTCTGTAACTCTATGGGCGTGCCGGCTAGAAACTCATGGGAGTTGTAGTCCAGAAATGATCGTGCCGGCTGGGGCTGATGGGAGTTGTAGTCCAAAACTTATGGAGGGCATCCGGTTGGCCGAGGCTGGCCTTGCCCAATATGGCTGCCAGCAATATCCCAAGGATTTGGGCTGCGGACTTAAGTGAACTGGCACCTCTCAGGGCAGACAGATGAGACCTGCTAGAAGCAGAAGCTTTAATGTGGGATTATAGAATGCTTTATGCTCTGGTTGGAAGAGCCTTTGGGCATTTTCTGCATGTAGCTACCTGGGCAAGAGTGTCGTCAGAACCCTTGATGTGCCACAATGGAGTGGCAAGGGCGGGTCACAAAAAGAGTTGGATCCAAAACTTTACAGATGCCCTGCTTTACGTCAGTGTCCCGTGTTAATACGCAGAGAGATGTTGTACAAGACAAACCCTGGATAGCCACTGTCGACATAACAGATCACAACCGAACGCAAGAATGGCACTTCTTGTTTTATTCCAATCTCTCTGCGCTCTGGTTATGCTTGACAGGTGTTGAGAAATATTGAGTTGGAAGGGACCACGAGGTTCATCCAGGCCACCCCACCCCACAATGCAGGATATTTTGCCCAATGTGGGACTTAAACCCGCAACCCTGAGATTTAAGAGTCTCATGCTCTACCTGCTGAACCATCTCATTCTTTTTTTTTTTTTGCTTGCATCAAAACGTATTCATTTTTTAAAAAATAATACCGTATTTTTCACTCTATAAGACACACGTTTTCTCTCCTAAAAAGTAAGGGAAAATGTGTGTGCGTCTTATGGAGCGAATGCAGGCTGCGCAGCTATCCCAGAAGCCAGAACAACGAGAGGGATAGATGCGCAGCGCTCCCTCTCGCTGTTCTAGCTTCACCGTGAGAAGCCTCTTCAGGGCAAGGGAAGCCTTCATCCCACTGCCCTGAAGAGGCTTCGCACGGCTATCCCAGAAGCCAGAACAGCGAGAGGGATCGCTGCTTTCGCTGCGCAGCGATCCCTCTTGCTGTTCTGGCTTCTGGGATTCAGAATATTTTATTTCTTGTTTTCCTCCTCCTCCAAAAACTAGGTGCATCTAATGGTCTTAGAGTGAAAAATATGGTAATTAAAAAGAGAAGGAAATTTAGAACCTGAGTTTGCCAGGGAGAGTGGGGGCTGGCAGACAGACAAGGTGTCTACCTCGGGGGGGGGGGGAGGAAGGAAGGGCCTCTCCCCCATCTTCCATTTGGGATCCCTCTGCACCCAAACTCACCGTATCCGAGAGCTCAGGCTTCAGGTCCAGCTTGAGGAACCGGAAGGCGACCACAGGCATGATGCAAATGACCGTGGTGAGGGCAATGGTCAGCCACACGGCAGGTTGGGCTAGTGTGTTCTGGGCATTGCCTGGGCAGAGGAAGGAAAGCAAGAGGTCAGGGAGAAAGGGAGAGATTCAGAGGCACCTCTGATCTGGGAAGCAGGGAAGCTCATGACAGCCTGGACACCAGGTCCCCCTGCCGCCCCCTCCCCTGTACAAAAGTGTAAAGAAACTTTCCCATAATGCACCTTGGCCACCTCGCAGAAATATCCCCTTTGTGGCTTTGGGCCCTCGTATTTACGGGACTGCCTCTCCTGGTATACCCTGCAGAGGACCTTAAGGTCCATGAATAATCATAGTTTAGAGCAGTGTTTCCCAACCGGTGTTCCGCGGCACACTAGTGTGCCGCGACACGTTGCCTCGTGTGCCGCTTGGGAAACACTGCTCTAAGCGAGAGGGGACTCTGCTCAGGCTGCATCCGCCGTGCGCGAGGGAGGCGCTTCCTCTCGTGAGGGAGGCGAGAAGAAGGGAGGCGGGGCCGAGCAGGCGGATTGGCCCGGCGGCGGCCGTGACGTCACCCTGCGCGCGGCGGCAGATTCGAAACTCCTCAGGCGCAGGCGCGGCTGGAGCAGGAAGGCCGCTCTGCTTGAGAGGAAAGAGAGGGAGCCGCCGGCGCCGGGATGAAGAACACCGTTCCGCGGAGCACCGTGAAGAAGCTGCTGAGCAAGCACAAGCCGCACTTGCCTCAGGGTCTTACTGCCCACCCGCCTCTGTTTCCTTGCTGTGCTTGCTCAAACGGAACAAAGAGCAGGGAAAGCCCCTCCCCTCCAGGCAAGCAGGCAGGAGGGAGAGAGAGAGAGAGAGAGAGAGAGAGAGCGTGCGAGCTGGCTGGCTTGGGTGAGTAGGTGAGGGAAAACTTTTGCCTTCCTTTCCTCCCTCCCCGTTATACCCCTCTCCTGCATTCTTAGCCAGCTGCTTCTCTGCACACCCCTCTCGTGCTCCTTGTCCGTTCTGTGTTTTTCCTTCCCTCCCCACTTAAAATGTGGTTTAAAAGCATGGATCCACATGGATCCTCAGGATCTTTGCATTGGGTCACCCCAAATTCACCAACAGATCACATAGCATGTCCATGGCTACAGCCTGCCCCCCCAAAATCACGCACCCACTGTTGCCTGGGGCTGCAGTGGTGCAAAAATGTGGTTACAAAACATGGATCCACATGGATCCTCAGGATCTTTGCATTGGGTCACCCCAAATTCACCATCAGATCACATAGCATGTCCATGGCTACAGCCTGCCCCCCCAAAATCACACACCCACTGTTGCCTGGGGCTGCAATGGTGCAAAAACGTGGTTACAAAACATGGATCCACAGGGATTCTCAGGATTTTTGCATTGGGTCACCCCAAATTCACCATCAGATCACATGTCTGTGGCCACAGCATGAAGCACAAAAATGATACATCATTAATATTCACTGCCCACGGCGGCAGCCAATCGGCTGCCGCAAAGGGCGGGCCCTCACAGGTTCACTGAATAAAGTATTTTATAATTTTTCATATTTCTGTTTACTTACTATTTCATAATAAAGTAATTATAAAATACTTTATTTGTGTTTATTTGATTCCTATTAAAGAGAGTTACTTTATATATAGTCAATATAGGCACAGAGTTAATTTTTTAAACATTTTCTAATGGTGGTGTGCCTCGAGATTTTTTTCATGAAACAAGTGTGCCTTTGCCCAAAAAAGGTTGGGAAACACTGGTTTAGAGGTCCCGGGCCCTAAGGAAGTCAGATTATCCTCCACCAGGGCCAGGGCCTTCTCAGTGATGGCTCCGACCTGGTGGAATGTTCTGTCCCATGAGACCAGGGCCCTGCAGGATTTAACTTCCTTCTGCAGGGCCTGAGCTATTCTGCCTGGCTTTCAACCTGAACTTAGCCTGATCTTTTATTCCCCTTCCTTCCCTCCCCCTCCCCTTTTTATGAAGATTACCAGCTCTGGGATCCCACAGCTAATTCTCCCCTGGTCTCCATGCTGGCCTAAATAGGACTAACTTGGCCAGCTAGCCCTGGTGATCATCTAATGTTTATTGGATGGATTTTCCCCCTAAATTGATTTTTGAATTCTGAATTTATTGTTATTCACGTTTTATACTGTATTTTATGCTGTTTTTTGTTGCATCAGTTAAGTGTTTTAAATTTGTTGTTAGCCGCCCTGAGCCCGGTTTTCTGAACCGGGAAGGGCGGGGTATAAATAAAAAAATATTATTATTAATGCACAGCCGCTGGCCATGCAGCTGAAATCTCCCAGAATGCACAGCCCTTGGGCCCCAGTAGAAATCTCCCAGAATGCACCACCTTTGTCAATAATAGTTCTGCAAGGAGGCAAAGAAATGAGGCATGTGTGAGAGAGAGCAGGGCGGAGAGAGAGGAAGTTGTAGACCCAAACAGAGAAGCAGTCTCCAAACTCACCCACGAAACGGAACTGGTTGGGGAAGAGCTGGAAGAGGCCGTCGCTGTGCATGGCAAAGAGGATGGCGAAGTAAACAGCCAGGCTGCCCCAGATGAAGAAATGGTTGATAGCCGTCCAGAATCCTGTATCCAGGCCAATCTGTTGGGGGGAGGGGAGAAGGTCAAGCAGAGCATCATGGGGGTGAGGGACGGCACAGGCTCTTCCTGCCGCCCCACAGCGGAGAAAGGTTCCACTGAGCATATGTGGAATGTATTCCCCTCACCACCAGCAGTGCAGCGGCAAATTCAGAAGCGCAGGGTCCCTTCCTGATTTTCACAGTGACACCCTTCCTCGCAGCCAAGCCTCCTTTCAAGATTTTACAGTAAACTCATAATACAGTGGTACCTCAGGTTACATACGCTTCAAGTTACAGACACTTCAGGTTACAGACTCCGCTAACCCAGAAATATTGCTTCAGGTTAAGAACTTTGCTTCAGGATGAGAACAGAAATCGTGCTCCGGCGGCACGGCAGCAGCAGGAGGCCCCATTAGCTAAGTGGTGCTTCAGGTTAAGAACAGTTTCAGGTTAAGAACGGACCTCCAGAACGAATTAAGTACTTAACCAGAGGTACCACTGTAACGCAATACAGTCATACCTCATGTTATGTTTGCTTCATGTTACACTTTTTCAGGTTGCGTCCCCCAGCGACCCAGAAGTACCGGAAAGGGTTACTTCTGGGTTTCGCCGCTCACGCATGCGTAGACATGCAAAATGATGTCATGCGCATGCACAGAAGCAGCGAATCGCAACCCGCGCATGCGCAGACGCGCTGCTGTGGGTTGTGTTCTTTTCATGTTGTGAATGGGCCTCGGAATGGATCCCATTCGCAACCAGAGGTACCACTGTAATTATAATTGGGGATGCATTGCAACAATCTCCTTTCACAGATGCCTAGGGCTAGTCGAAATCTCCCAGAATGCATCACCCTTGGCCCCCTGGGCTCATTCAGAGCTGTTTTATTCACAGCAGATAAGAAGGTGTAGAAAGCCAGGACTGGTGGGAGATATATATATATATATATATATTTGCTGGAGGAGACTCTTGAGAGTCCCATGGACTGCAAGAAGATCAAACTTCTCCATTCTGAAGGAAATCAGCCTTGAGTGCTCACTGGAAGGACAGATCCTGAAGCTGAGGCTCCAAGACTTTGGCCACCTCATGAGAAGCAAAGACTCCCTGGAAAAGACCCTGATGTTGGGAAAGATGAAGGGGACGACAGAGGACGAGATGGTAGGACAGTGTTCTCGAAGCTACAAACAAACTGCGGGAGGCAGTGGAAGACAGGAGTGCCTGACGTGCTCTGGTCCAGGGGGTCACGAAGAGTCGGACACGACTAAACAACTAAACAGCAACAACATATATGTATGTTGCTTTTGTTGTCCTACCTGCACGCTGACGACGATGACAAGGGAGGTCGCCACGGTGACGGCAAAGGACTGGTAGTCGGCCAGGTGGGAGTTGTCGCTGAAGACCCCGTAGGGGATGAAGAACATGAAGACGGAGGTGTAGATCCCTTGAGCGATGCAGATGAAGAACTCCCGCTTGTTGAAGAGCAGGTTGAGCTGCCCCGGTTCATACAGCTTGGGGTACTCCAAACTGCGATGCTCAGGCACATCCTAGGAAAAAGGAATGGGACAGGGCTAAGCCTTTAGGCCTGAGCGCAGGACCACCCCAAGTGGGGCACGCAGGCCAGGGACGGGCAGGGACAAAAATTTGGAGTGGCACACTCAACGCAGACTCGCCAGAGGGGATACACACATACAGAGAGAGACACAAACCAGAATAAGTTGGCCATTCAGGCAAAGGGGGCACTGCTCCGTCAATATCTAACCCAGGGGTTCCCAAAGTAGAAGAAGAATAAAAGTTTGGATTTGATATCCCACTACCCGAAGGAGTCTCAAAGCGACTAACATTCTCCTTTCCCTTCCTCCCTGCACAACAAACACTCTGTGGGGTGAGTGGGGCTGAGAGACTTCCGAGAAGTGTGACTAGCCCAAGGTCACCCAGCAGCTGCATGTGGAGCAGCAGAGACGTGAACCCGGTTCCCCAGATTACGAGTCTACTGCTCTTAACCACTACACCACACTGCCCCCCGGGGGATGGTGGGATTACCCGGGGGAGGGTGTTAGGAGGCAAAGGGGCTGCATGGGGATGCTGGAGGTGTAAAGGACTTTGAAAAGCTGGTATCGCTGGATCAAGCCCATTAATTGTGTTCAATTAAACAAAATAGTTCTAACTGGATTTTTAATAAAAGTGCCATAATGCAACTTTTATCTTCCCTGGTAGGTCATGCAAACTGCAGTTCTCAGTACAGTGGTACCTCGGATTAAGAACTTAATTTGTTCCGGAGGTCCGTTCTTAACCTAGAATCATAGAATCCTAGAGTTGGAAGAGACCACAAGGGCCATCGAGTCCAACCCCCTGCCAAGCAGGAAACACCATCAGAGCACTCCTGACATATGGTTGTCAAGCCTCTGCTTAAAGACCTCCAAAGAAGGAGACTCCACCACACTCCTGGGCAGCAAATTCCACTGTCGAACAGCTCTTACTGTCAGGAAGTTCTTCCTAATGTTTAGGTGGAATCTTCTTTCTTGTAGTTTGGATCCATTGCTCCGTGTCCGCTTCTCTGGAGCAGCAGAAAACAACCTTTCTCCCTCCTCTATGTGACATCCTTTTATATATTTGAACATGGCCATCATATCACCCCTTAACCTCCTCTTCTCCAGGCTAAACATGCCCAGCTCCCTTAGCCGTTCCTCATAAGGCATCATTTCCAGGCCTTTGACCATTTTGGTTGCCCTCCTCTGGACACGTTCCAGTTTGTCAGTGTCCTTCTTGAACTGTGGTGCCCAGAACTGGACACAATACTCCAGGTGAGGTCTGACCAGAGCAGAATACAGTGGCACTATTACTTCCCTTGATCTAGATGCTATACTCCTATTGATGCAAACCTGAAACTGTTCTTAACCTGAAGCACCACTTTAGCTAATGGGGCCTCCCGCTGCCGCTGTGCCTCCGGAGCACGATTTCTGTTCTCATCCTGAAGCAAAGATCTTAACCCGAGGTAATATTTCTGGGTTAGTGGAGTCTGTAACCTGAAGCGTCTTTAACCTGAGGTACCACTGTAATGCTTTTTATAGGGTAGGGAGCACAGGGGGCAGTCGCTTGAACAGTTTGGGAACCACTGACCCAAGCTAAGGATCTAACCCACTGATTTAACCCTGTGGCCCTTGCTGGACTTGCAGCGTCCCTGACCATTGGGGCTCAACACCACTTTACCCCCCTGTGATTACATTTGAATTTGATAGTTCAGTAGGAAGAGCATGAGACTTTTAATGTCAGGGTTGTGGGTTTGAGCCCCACAATGGGCAAAAGATTATGTTGGACAAGAAGATGATCCTCCCTTCAAAGTCTACAATTCTAGGATCCCTGATTGGTTGGGACATGACGGGTGGGGAAAACTTGTGGAGCCCACATCTGAGAGAGCCCTGGGTTCGCCGCCCCTGCCACTGGTCTATCTGGCTCACAGCAGCCTTTGCCAATCTGCTGCCCTCTAACCGCTATATCACACTGCGGAATTAACATGACTGACCTGGTCAAAGACACCCATGGCGAGCACTGGCAGCGAGGTGTAGACAATGTTATACAGCGTGATGAAATATTGATCGTAGACAGTCTTTGAAAAGAGAGAGGGAGAAATTGAGAGACCAGGGAGAGGAGAACAAAAGGAGTCTTTGCTGC
Organism: Podarcis erhardii; assembly: GCF_964252035.2. Classification (NCBI taxonomy): domain Eukaryota; kingdom Metazoa; phylum Chordata; class Lepidosauria; order Squamata; family Lacertidae; genus Podarcis; species Podarcis erhardii. The sequence continues at coordinate 8,949,152 of NC_138505.1, read as the reverse complement.
CCCCTGCAGGCCCGCTGGTGTGAAACAGAACCCAGTCACTCAGCTGGGTTTGCTGCATTTCCAAAACATTTTACAGTAGCTTTTTGGGGGGACTGGGAGTAGGATTTTCAAACCTCCAACTTCATCAGCCCTCAACAACATCAAGTCTCTAATCAACCTGGGACCCAAATAGCTGAAAACCAGGCCCTCCTAGTTATTTCATTGCTCTTAGATCATGGGTACTCAAACTAAGGCCCGGGGGCCAGATCCGGCCCAATCTCCTTCTAACTCCGGCCCACAGACGGTCCAGGAATCAGCGTGTTTTTACATGAGTAGAATGTGCCCTTTTATTTAAAATTCATCTCTGGGTTATTTGTGGGGCCTGCCTGGTGTTTTTACATGAGTAGAATGTGTCCTGCGGACGGTCCAGGAATCAGCGTGTTTTTACATGAGTAGAATGTGTCCTTTTATTTAAAATGCATCTCTGGGTTATTTGTGGGGCATAGGAATTCATTCATTTTTTTTTTTCAAAATATAATCCAGCCCCCCACAAGGTCTGAGGGACAGTGGACCGGCCCCCTACTGAAAAAGTTTGCTGACCCCTGCCTTAGATGGTTGAGGGGTGGCAGAGGAGGGCCTTGTCTGTGGCAGCCCCTAAGCTATGGGCCTCCCTCTCCACAGAGGACAACTTTATTACCCAGCTTTTGGAGAATTCTGAAGATGCACTGCTTTATTGCTATTATTGCTATTATCACTATTATTACTGTTGTTATTGTTGTTATTATTTACCCTGATTGCAAGTTGTTTAGCTGTTTGTGTTTCAGTTGTTGTAAAATGCCCTGCGACCTCACAGTGAAGGGGAGATAGTAAATTATAATGATTGTCATCACCAAAGAAGACTGGCTACTTAGCAGGGTGGCATGATCCTCTTCACTGACTGATCCGTGATAGACTGGGATCACCGGTGTGGCTAATCCACAACAACTCTCCTTTCTCTCGGGGTGAAATTGCTGCCTTCAGCGATGCATTTAGCGACTTACTCAATCTACACCCCACCTTTTTCCTCCGAGGAGCTCAGGGTAGGATGAGTGGTCCCCCCCGCCCTCGTTTAATCTCCACAACAACCCTAGCTTAATTCATTTGGCTATGGCAGGAATGTCCGACAGGTCGATCGTGATCTACTGGTCGATCCCTGTGAGGTTTTGGTAGATCACGATTGATCTCTGGCTCCCTTTCCTTAGTGTCGCTAAAACAGACTCCTGCACCACCCCCTTGCCCCGCCCTCCATTGTTGCTTGATCTCTGGAAGGGAAGGCAGAGCTTTCTCTGTGCTGCTGTTTTCACCCAAAAAAAACCCCAGAGCTTTCCTTCTCCCCCAAAACGGGGGTAAAATAATAATAATAATAATAATAATAATAATAATAATAATAATAATAATGTAAAGGGACCCCTGACCATTAGGTCCAGTTGTGGCCGACTCGGGTTGCGGCACTCATCTTGCTTTACTGGCCGAGGGAGCCGGCGTACAGCTTCCGGGTCATGTGGCCAGCATGACTAAGCCGCTTCTGGCGAACCAGAGCAGCGCACGGAAACGCCGTTTACCTTCCCGCCGGAGCGGTACTTATTTATCTACTTGCACTTTGACGTGCTTTCAAACTGCTAGGTTGGCAGGAGCAGGGACCAAGCAACGGGAGCTCACCCCGTTGCGGGGATTCGAACCACCGACCTTGTGATCGGCAAGTCCTATGCTCTGTGGTTTAACCCACAGCACCACTTGCATCCCTAATAATAATAATAATAATAATAATAATAATAATAATTTATTATTTATACCCCGCCCATCTGGCTGGGTTTCCCCAGCCACTCTGGGAGGCTTCCAACAAAGTATTAAAATACAGTGGTCTGTTAAACATTAAAAGCTTCCCTAAACAGGGCTGCCTTCAGATGTCTTCTAAAAGTCTGGTAGTTGTTCTTCTCTTTGACATCTGGTGGGAGGGCGTTCCACAGGGTGGGTGCCACTACCGAGAAGGCCCTCTGCCTGGTTCCCTGTAGCTTTGCTTCTCGCAGTGAGGGAACCGCCAGAAGGCCCTCGGCGCTGGACCTCAATGTCCGGGCAGAACGATAGGGGTGGAGACGCTCCCCAGATCACTGCCAGCTTTTAAATCTGAAAGTAGATTGCAGTCTCTTGAGAGTTGGCCACCCCTGGGCTATGGCAATCAGGTAGCCAAATTAACTGGGCTGGATAGCTTTCGTGACACCATCCCCTGCTTTCCGTGACCCTGATAGGCTACGCTCACTCAACGTGCGGCTCATCCAGGAAGCAGGAGCCTGAGGAAGCCGCCACTGCGGACCCCCGCCCCACCCACCCCTCCGATTCGCCAGCCGAGTCACCTGGGCAGAGAAGCCGCAGAAGAAGCCGAACCAGAAGTGCACCATGGTGAAGGCAAAGTTCTTGTAGAAGAAATAGCAAAGGAATTTGCACATGCGCAGGTAGGACCAGCGCCCGTGGACCAGCAGGAGGCGCTGCAGGAACTTGAACTGCGAGAAGGAGTAGTCCGAGGCCAGCACTGCCTGGATGCCCTCCTGGCCGCTGATTCCAACACCGATATGGGCGGCTGGCGGGAACGCAGGAAACGGAAAAAGGGGTAAAGGGAAGTTAGGCTACTAGGGCATCCCAAGCTCAGATCCCCCACCTTCCATCTTAGGAAGGACAAAGCACACGTGGTTCTCTAAGGTTCTAAAACAGGAGAGAGGAGCCTTTTCCCCATATAGGTAAAGGGACCCCTGACCATTAGGTCTGGTCGTGGCCGACTCTGGGGTTGCGGTGCTCATCTCGCTTTATTGGCGGAGGGAGCCGGCGTATGGCTTCCGGGTCATGTGGCCAGCATGACTAAGCCGCTTCTGGCGAACCAGAGCAGTGCACGGAAACGCCGTTTACCTTCCTGCCGGAGTGGTACCTATTTATCTACTTGCACTTTGACGTCCTTTTGAACTGCTAGGTTGGCAGGAACAGGGACCGAGAAACGGAAGCTCACCCCGTCGCGGGGATTTGAACCGCTGACCTTCTGATCGGCAAGTCCTAGGCTCTGTGGTTTAACCCACAGCGCCACCCGCGTCCCTCTTTTTCCCATATAGAGGACCACATTTCCTTCCAAGAGGCCACATTTTAATTATAGGCAGGGCCAGAGCAGGGAAGCAGGTGCCTCAATCCATCAGGGCAGCCAATTGGCTCTGCCTCTCTCTGGAACTTTCCCACCCTGCAAAGGCCTTCGTCACAGAAGTCTGGTTATTTCCTCCTCCCTCCCAACCCGTTTTCCTTTTGTGCTGTGGCATTTTAAAAAAACAACGCATCCACAGAACTAAAAAGACGAAAGCTCACGCAAGCGCCGCCTCGGGACTCACTCTTGATCATGCTAACGTCGTTGGCCCCGTCGCCGATGGCCAGCGTGACGGCCTTTTTGTACTTTTTCACCAGCTCCACCACCTGGGCCTTCTGCAAGGGGGTGACGCGGCAGCAGATGACGGCTTTGCAGGCGCAGGCCGTCTCCAGGAACTCCAGCTCCATGTCGGCCTCCAGGGCATGTGCCTACGGGGAGAGAGGAGAGTGAGGGATGCTCAGTGCGACCAGCTGATTAACTGGATTAGACCCTGGGCAGATTCCCTGCAAATAAAAAGGTGATGGGAATGGTAGCTCCGGGGGGGGGGGACACTACAGTTCCCATGATTCCTTTGGGGTGGGAGCAAGTCGTATGTGTTTAAGAGGTGACAGGATGGAAGCTTATAAAATGAAAATATTACATGGAGGACAGAGAATAGTTTTTTTTCCCCTTCCCTCTCTCGTTACTCCAGTGTGGTGTAGTGGTTAAGAGCGGTAGTCTCATAATCTGGGGAACTGGGTTCGCTTCCCCGCTCCTCCACATGCAGCTGCTGGGTGACCTTGGGCCAGTCACACTTCTCTGAAGTCTCTCAGCCCCACTCACCCCACAGAGTGTTTGTTGTGGGGGAGGAAGGGAAAGGAGAATGTTAGCCGCTTTGAGACTCCTTAAAGGGAGTGAAAGGCAGGATATCAAATCCAAACTCCTCTTCTTCTTCTTATAACTTACAAGCAGCCGAGCCAAGTGCTGGAAGGTCCAGGGCAGCTTAAAGGATTTTAGAGTTAAACTGTGGAACTCACCGCCACAGGGGCAGTGATGGACGCCAACTTGGATGACTTTAAAAGAGGATTGGGCAAATACACAGAGGAGAAGGCACAATGGCTATGTTCTACCTCCACTGCCAGAGACATTATGCCTCTGAATACCAGGTCCTGGGGATCGCAGCTGCTGCTGCGGTCAAATCCATCATGCAGGCTTCCCATGGGCACCTGGGAGAGCTGGATGTTCTCCAGCAGGCCTCAATCCCACATATTTATCGTCCAGACAAAGAAGCAAATAGCCACTCCAGGAAATAATAATAATAATAATAATAATAATAATAATAATAATAATAATAATAATAATAATATACAGCCCTTCATCCAAAGATCACAGGGTGGTTCACAACATGAAAACACAAAACTAAGCATTAAGATATATTCAACAGTGTAAATAACTTTTGACGGATGTAATAATGGAATACTGAATGGCTTGATTTATTTAAAATATGCAGGGATTTACGTTAGGCAAAATGAACCATGGAAGGAGAAGAAGGGAAGTCGCCGATATTTTACGGTTGGTTAAATGAATATTCTGAATTTTAAAGCAGAAAATTTAATAACAAATACACACACACACACACACACACAAAATGAGAACACAAAATGAATAATAAAACAAAAACAAACCAGCAATCTGCCTCCCACAAAAAGAATGTGTAGAATGTGTAACTGTAGCTGCAAGGGGCAATATTGTCTCCCAAGGACTCTCTGGGCTCTTAAACTGCAGCTCCAAGGATTCTATGTTTAAAGAGGTATTAAAGTGCTTTGGGACACTGGTGGCGCTGTGGGTTAAACCACAGAGCCTAGGACTTGCCGATCAGAAGGTCGGCGGTTCAAATCCCCACAACGGGGTGAGCTCCTGTTGCTCAGTCCCTGCTCCTGCCAACCTTGCAGTTCAAAAGCACGTCAAAGTGCAAGTAGATAAATAGGTACCACTCCAGCGGGAAGGTAAACGGTGTTTCCATGCGCTGCTCTGGTTTGCCAGAACCGGCTTAGTCCTGCTGGCCACATGACCCGGAAGCTGTACGCCGGCTCTGTCAGCCAGTAAAGCGAGATGAGCGCCACAACCCCAGAGTCGGTCACGACTGGACCTAATGTTCAGGGGTCCCTTTACCTAAAGTGCTTTAAATGTATGGTGTGAAAGCGGCCTAGGTACCCCCCCCCCAAGACGCCCACTTACCAGGCTGTGCCCATTGATCACCAGGGCGTACTCCCCAGCCACAGCCTCCAGCACAGACGTCAGCTTCGAGGCAGAGAGCTTCTCCTGGTAGGTGAACCCATTGCCCACGGACCGGGAAGAGTCCACCAATTTCTCTCGAGCCTTCCTGCCGGAGAAGGTGGGGAGGAAAGCGGGCGGGGGAAAGGATTTGAGAAGCAGCCAAGGACTCACCTGCCTTCTTTCCAAACCCTCTAAGGGCAGATTCGGCAGGTCAGAGGAAACTACAGCAAACCATTGCTGTGGGTGGGTGGGTTTTGTTGTTGTTCATTGGGCTTAATTTTTTGAATGTTACCTTTCCGTTTGTGTGGCTTGGAAAGGGGCAATGGGTAGCACAGAGATGAGAGAGAGAGAGAGAGAGAGAGGGAAGAAAGAAAGAGAGAAAGAGAGAGAGAGAAAGAGAGAAAGAGAGAAAGAGAGAAAGAGAGAAAGAGAGAAAGAGAGAAAGAAAGAAAGAAAGAAAGAAAGAAAGAAAGAAAGAAAAGGAGAGGAGGAGTAGCAGAGAAAAGTGTGGAAATGAGAGAGAGAGAGAATAGAATAGAATAGAATAGAATAGAATAGAATAGAATAGAATAGAATAGAATAGAATAGAATAGAATTTATTATTTATACCCCGCCCATCTGGCTGGGTTTCTCCAGCCACTCTGGGCGGCTTCCAACAAAGCATTAAAATACAGTGGTCCCTCGGGTTACATACACTTCAGGTTACAGACTCCGCTAACCCAGAAATAGTGCTTCAGGTTAAGAACTTTGCTTCAGGATGAGAACAGAAATCATGCTCCGGCGGCGCGGCAGCAGCAGGAGGCCCCATTAGCTAAAGTGGTGCTTCAGGTTAAGAACAGTTTCAGGTTAAGTACGGACCTCCGGAACGAATTAAGTACTTAACCCGAGGTACCACTGTACAGTAGTCTGTTAAACATTAAAAGCTTCCCTAAAGAGGGCTGCCTTCAGAAGTCTTCTAAGAGAGAGAGAGAGAGGGGGGGGGAAAGAAAGAAAGAAAGAAAGAAAGAAAGAAAGAAAGAAAGAAAGGAAGGAAGGAAGGAAGGAAGGAAGGAAGGAAGGGAGAGAGAGAGAGAGAGAGAGAGAGAGAGAGAGGGAGAGAGAAGGGTTGCCCCTGACCATTTTTGGTTTTTGCTCCACCCACTGCTGTCTTTAGACCTGTCCATTTCACGAATCTGGCCCCAAGAGATCACCACTGTTGGAACAACACCAGTAGCAGGAAACGCACCTTGACTAGCCAACAGAGCAGCACTTTCTGCTTGCACTCAGTGTTTGGTGCCAGAGAAATGGAAAAGCAGAGAACGCTCCCTAATGGAGGGGCCACCACCAAGTGGGCCACACCCACGGGCCTCCACTCACCGCAATTCCTGCCGCACCTCCAAAACCGTATGCCCCGTGATGATGAAGACCTCAGTCATCTCGTCCGTCAGCATCTTGCAGGAGTAGCCGATGTTCACGGCCGTCTCTGAGGGAGGCGAGAGAGAAGACAGGCCCGAATCAAAACCCAAACCCTCCAGGAGTCAAAATTTTCAAAATGGGGCCCCGAGAACCTATCTTGAATGGCAGAGCCAGAGTTCCCTGGAAAGGGGGACCGATGGTTAAACCACTCTGGGACTGCAGCTCTGTGAGGGAAATAGGCAGGGGGGTCTCCTAACAACCGTCAGCAGCCTTCACAATATGGCAGCTCCCAGAATCCTTTGGGGGAAGCCATGACAGTTTACAATGGTATTGCAGCACTTTGAATGTACAGTGTGAAAGTGGATTTAGCAGGCTGTGCCGTAATAAAGAGTTGCGAGGACATTCCTGGGTCGGGCTGCAAAACGGGACACGTTCCGCCGGCATTTGGAATGGCTGCCTCACCTTGCTTGTCTCCCGTCAACACCCAGATTTTGATATTTGCCAGCGTGAGGAGGGCAATGGTCTCCGGGACGCCCTGCTGCAGCTTATCTTCGATGGCGGTGGCCCCCAGCAGCTGGAGGGAGACAGAAACAAAAGGCAAAGTTACCTGACGCCACAAAATGGGAGACCTCTGACTCCCGGGTCCAAATTTGGCCCGTGAGGAAGCTCCTCGCAAACCGCAGCCACCTGTCGGCATCTGCGACCTCCCACGAATGGCAGGAACACACGCAGCGGCGAAGGAAAGATCAGGAGCTTAAAACGAGGGGCTCTTAAAAAGGGCTCTTATTTATTTAAAGCAGTCGATGCGGTTCCTTCCAGATATATTGCTGGACTCCCGGTTCCCATCATCCCCGCCCACTAGGCAAAATTGTCAGAGGCTGATGGGAATCCGGAGGGCTATTCCTATCAGGCTACCCCCTGATATGAATAATTTGTAGGTGGGTTTTCAGGGTCAAGCCTCCCAAAGGGTTATTTCGGCATATTTTTGTTGTTTAGTCGTTTAGTTGTGTCCGACTCTTCGTGACCCCGTGGACCAGAGCACGCCAGGCACTCCTGTCTTCCACTGCCTCCCGCAGTTTGGTCAAACTCATGCTGGTAGCTTCGAGAACACTGTCCAACCATCTCGTCCTCTGTCGCCCCCTTCTTCTTGTGCCCTCCATCTTTCCCAACATCAGGGTCTTTTCCAGGGAGTCTTCTCTTCTCACGAGGTGGCCAAAGTATTGGAATCTCAGCTTCAGGATCTGTCCTTCCAGTGAGCACTCAGGGCTAATTTCCTTCAGAATGGAGAGGTTTGATCTTCTTGCAGTCCATGGGACTCTCAAGAGTCTCCTCCAGCACCAGAATTCAAAAGCATCCATTCTTCGGCGATCAGCCTTCTTTATGGTCCAGCTCTCACTTCCATACATCACTACTGGGAAAACCATAGCTTTAACTATACGGACCTTTGTTGGCAAGGTGATATCTCTGCTTTTAAAGATGCTGTCTATGTTTATTTCAGCATACAATGGAAAAACCAACACAAATTTTAAAAATCCCTTTTTTGTTTGTTTGTTTGTTTGTTTAAAAAAGGGTTATCTAAGGTATCTAACTGTTGAAGATGCAATAGGGATAATGCTTCTCTAAAACATGTTTGTTTATAAAATGGCTTTTAGATTTTAGCGAAAAAATTCCCTCCAAAGAGGAGTGGATATGTAAAATAAAATACTGTGGTACCTTGGTTTACAACCATAATCCGTTCCAGAGGTCCGGTTGTAAATCAAAACAGGTTATAACCCAAGGCGAGCTTTTGCCAATGGGGCCTCCCCCCCAAAATGGGTTGTAATCCAAAAAAAGCGACACACATTTCCGGGTTTGATGTGGTTGTAATCCAAAATGGTTGTAATCCAAACCAAGGTACCACTGTATACAATTGGCAAAATTAAAAGCAAGTTACAGTCAAATCAAAAGTTAAAACTACAGTGGAAATGCTTTGAAGAATATCTAGGTAAACACTGTTCACAAAACAATACGTTGATATGTATAGACTAAAACTGTAGAGTGTATAAGAAGAGCGATGTTTGACTTGAGATATGAAAGAAAGTTAAGATAAGGAATGCAATGTTAAGATTTAATATAATCGAGAAGAGATATCGGGCAGTGGTGGAGGAGAGCCAAGGGTGGGACTACGTATGCAATTTTATTTATATTTTCTTTAGGTTTTTTCCTTTTGTCTTTTTTGTATTTTTCTGAATTGTTTAAAATAAAAATTCATTATTTCCCCCCAAACAAACAGCTTTTAGATTTTAACATGCCCTGGCCCAACACAATACAGCTGTAATTTATGTAATACATGAACAACTAGATTTTATATTTAAAAATTGTAAATAAATAAACATAAAAATAATAATTTAAAAATTACCGCTCAAGCAATAAGAACAAGAATGAGCAGCATAAACAAATTACGCTAGTAGGACTACAAGAAGTTTTGTAAGGAGAAAAGTTTGAAGCATTGCAAAGTAGAGAAAGAATAGAGATATTAGTTATGAGTTAAATGTAATTGTGGAAGTAAGAAATGTATATTTACTGAATAGATTGGAAAATTTTCAGATGTGATGGATGGAAGTAAAAAAAAAATGGTATAAGAGATGAAAGTATGTTTAATTACTGTTAAAAATGATATGTCGAAAAACTAATAAATAAATTATATGAAAAATAAAGAAGAAGAACGAGCAACACAGAGGTGAAAAACACCAACCATCATGTCGTTCTCCACTTCCTCGTAAAGCCGGGCCAATCTCTCCTCGCGACCCTCGCCTGCGGAACTGGCTCGCTTCAGGCGCTCAGCCCAACCCGCGTAGTAGCTTTCTTCGAGGTCGCGATAGGCAAGCACCAACGTCCGTAGACCCTCGCCGGCATATTCCTGGAGGTGGAGAGGAGAAGAGAAGGAGGAGGTGGAGAAGCCGGAAGCACTTTTTGCAGATCACCGTGGTTTGTCCCCAACTCAGTGCAGTCATACCTCTTATTACGTTTAAAGGTAAAGGTACCCCTGACCATTAGGTCCAGTCGTGACCAACTCTGGGGTTGCGGCGCTCATCTCGCTCTATGGGCCAAGGAAGCCGGCGTTTGTCCGCAGACAGCTTCCGGGTCTTGTGGCCAGCATGACTAAGCTGCTTCTGGCAGACCAGAGCAGCACACGGAAACGCCGTTTACCTTCCCACCAGAGCAGTACCTATTTATCTACTTGCACTTTGATGTGCTTTCGAACTGCTAGGTTGGCAGGAGCAGGGACTGAGCAACGGGAGCTCACCCCGTTGCGGGGATTCGAACCGCCAGCCTTCTGATCAGCAAGTCCTAGGCTCTGTGGTTTAACCCACAGCGCCACCTGCGTCCCCTTGTTACGTTTACTTCAGGTTAAATCTTTTCAGGTTGTGTCCTGCGGCGACCCGGAAGTACCAGAAAGGGTTACTTTCAGGTTTCGCCACTCGCGCAAGCGCTCAAAATGACATCACGCGCATGTGCAGAAGCGGCAAATTGCGACCTGCGCACACGCAGACGCGGGTTGCAATCTGTTCATGTTACAAATGGGGCTCCGGAACAGATCCCCATTCGCAACCAGAGGTACCACTGTACGATTCTATTTAAATGTCACTTTTTTTTAAACACGAAAGCATCCGAAAGGGGTTTAGAATGCAAGAATAGCAACACGAAACCAAACGTAAGAACAGCCTTTGAACAAGAACCTAAAAATGCTGATCCGCTGAGAATACGTCAAGAGGACGGCTCACACCCCACCCCACCCCGTTAAAAGCAGGACCAAAAAAACAGAGGACACACAGACATTCCCAATCTCTCTTCAAATTAAGGCCCAAATGCCTAGACCCAAAAGAAAAGAAAAAAGTTTGGCATCTAAAACGCCTCTATTCAAGTGGCCCAAATTGGCAACCATCACTAGCCCCACAGAACGGCAGTCTTGCTTTCCACTCACCCCCTCTCTTGCTCCCCCCCAAAACTACTTACATTCAGATGGTCAGTGGTGACGTTATACAGCTCCTGGTGTCCCGGGTGAAGCCTCTCCAGCAAAATGGTGTCTGCTCCTTTGCAGTACAGACGGATCTGCCCCTCGTGGTTCCGTACTTATGGGGAGCAGGGAGGGGAGGCAAAGGGAGAGGAGACAAAAACCCCACAGATTTTAAGCACAAGCAGGTTGAAATTTCTTTATTGCTGTTTTAGCTTGTTTTTCCTCCAGTGAGCTAGAGGTGGAATATATGTAGTTTCAAGTTGGAAAAAAATGTTTAAAGACACCTGCTTCTTGGGAGAAAAGCAATGACAAACCGAGACAGCATCTTAAAAAGTAGAGACATCACCTTGCCAACAAAGGTCCATATAGTTAAAGCTATGGTTTTCCCAGTAGTGATGTATGGAAGTGAGAGCTGGACCATCAAAAAGGCTGATCGCCGAACAACTGATGCTTTTGAATTCTGGTGCTGGAGGAGACTCTTGAGAGTCCCATGGACTGCAAGAAGATTAAACCGATCAATTCTGAAGGAAATCAGCCCTGAGTGCTCACTGGAAGGACAGATCCTGAAGCTGAGGCTCCAATACTTTGGCCACCTCATGAGAAGAGAAGACTCCCTGGAAAAGACCCTGATGTTGGGAAAGATGGAGGGCACAAGGAGAAGGGGACGACAGAGGACGAGATGGTTGGATAGTGTTCTCGAAGCTACCAGCATGAGTTTGACCAAACTGCGGGAGGCAGTGGAAGACAGGAGTGCCTGGCGTGCTCTGGTCCAGGGGGTCACGAAGAGTCGGACACGACTAAACGACTAAACAACAACAAAAAACCTGAAACTTTCCTTTTGGGAATTCTAGGTGCCAAAATCCCAAAGGAGCAGAAAAGACTACTTATGTATGCGACTATGGCTGCATGGATGTTACTGGCCTAGAGATGGAAAGAAGATAAAGTCCTGACCAGAGAAGAAGTTAATGGACTATGCTGAAATGGCTAAAACGACCGGAAGAGTCAGAAATCAGGAAGACCAAAATTTTAATAAGGAATGGGGGAAATTTTATAACTTATCTTAAAGACCATCGTAAACAAAATCGTTAGGAGGATTGGAGTAACACTTGTAGCTTAAGGCTGAATTCTGGACATAATAGAAGAGGTAAAGGATTTGGAGTATCATAAAATATCCAGGAGGAAATGATTAATAATAAGACCCACAAAGGGGAGGATGGAAGTCTAAGAGATTCCTTGGAATCTAGTTTTTATGTTGTATGCGTGACTGTAAAATTTCAAACTGAAAAAACCAAATAAATAAATTTCTGAAAAGAAAAGAAATATATGCAGTTTCTTCCTCCTGCTGTATTTTATCCTCACAACCACCCTGTAAGGTAGGGCAAGCTGCAGCGGGGGGAAAGAGCAAATGAGACTGACTGGCCGAAGGTAGATACCTGAAATGAGTCACAGAATCACAGAACTATAGAGCTCAAAGGGACCCTAAGGATCATCTAGTCCAACCCCCTGCAATGCAGGAATATGCAGTATGTCCCATACGGGGATCAAACCTGCAACCTTGGCGTTATCAGCACCACGCTTTAACCTATTGAGCTATCCAGTGAGTCTACCCTCTCTCTGTGGCTGTAGACTGTTTTTAATCCTGTTTTTAATTTCAAATTGTGGTAACCCGGACTTGCTGGAGAAGGGTGGGCGATAAAGTTAACCCGTGCCTCCTGCTATGATTTATACTCACGCCAGCCTTGTGAGGTAGGATAGGCTGAAAGAAGATGGAGAGGCACTAGCCCAGAGGTCGGCAACCGAAGGCCCATGGGCCGGAAGTGGCCCATGAGGGGCGCTTAACTGGCCCATGAGCCACCCCCAAACTGAGCCACCCACTCGGCGAGTCCCCACGCAATGCACTCAACCGGCACAGGGACTCTCTTCCGCGGCTCCAGAAATCACGTCTGCGCATGTCCGCAGTACCAGAAATCGCTTCTGCGCATGCCCAGACGCTGAAAATTGCTTCTGCGCAGGTGCGATTTTTGGCATCTGGGCATGTGCAGAAGCAATTTCTGGCACCACAGACATGCGCAGACGCAATTTCTGGCGTCTGAGCCTACACAGAAGCAATTTCTGGCACCACAGACATGCGCAGACGCAATTTCTGGCGCCACAGACATGCGCAGACGCAATTTCTGGTGCCATGGACATGCGCAGATGCAATTTCTGATGCCTGGGCATGTACAGAAGCAATTTCTGGTGCCATGGACATGCACAGATGCAATTTCTGGTGCCATGGACATGCGCAGAAGCAATTTCTGGCGCCACGGACATGCGCAGATGCAATTTCTGATGCCTGGGCATGTACAGAAGCAATTTCTGGTGCCATGGACATGCGCAGATGCAATTTCTGGCGCCATGGACATGCACAGACGCATTTTCTGGCGCCATGGACATGCGCAGATGCAATTTCTGGCGCCATGGACATGCACAGACGCATTTTCTGGCGCCATGGACATGCGCAGAAGCAATTTCTGGCGCCATGGACATGCGCAGATGCAATTTCTGGCATCTGGGCCTGCGCAGAAGCAATTTCTGGCACCGCGGACATGTGCAGGCGCGATTTCCAGCATTGCGCTGCGCTGGCCTGGCCCATGGAGGATCTCCGCGGGAGTGATCCAGCCCATGTCCAGAAAGCCTTGCTGACCCCTGCACAAGGCCAAGGTTTTTGGAGCTGCTCCCCTGGCCTCCCATCCCCATCTCCACCGGCGCCTCCCCCGTTCTCACCAATGACTGACATGCGCTTGCGGACATTGTTGAAGTCCAAGATGGCGAGAAGCTGGTAGGTGACGGGCCGCCCCAGCTCCTGGATCACGATGGTCTTGGGGGTGCGTCCGCGGAAAACAAAGCCAAAGTTGCGGGAGGCGGTCACCAGGGCGCCCTCGTCTGGGGACTGGGCTTTGTAAAACAACTCCCCTGTTTGGGTAAAGAGGGAGAAGAAAGAGAGAGAGGAATCTGAAACTGGCACTGCAGAATGGCTGCATTTCCTCCTGAAACACAGTAGACGCCCGGGTTGCGAATGTGATGGGCTACTTCCGGGTTTCTGCGCATGCGCCGAAGCACCGAATCTCGACCCGCGCACGCGCAGACGCAGTGCTGCAGGTTGCAAACGTGCCTCCATATGTGGCCTTGGGATGTGGAGGGAAGACTCGTGTGTGTGTGTGTGTGTGTGTGTGTGTGTGTAATTTTCATTAAATTTTCTGTTTTACAATTTAGAATATTCATTTAAAATGTCAACGACTTCCCTTCTTCTCTTTCCATAGTTCGTTTTGCATATCATAAATCCCTGCATCTTTTACATCAACTAAACCGTTCAGTATTCCATTATTGCACCCATCAAACCTTATTTACACTGTTGAGTTTATCTTAATGCTGCCAACATTTTCAAGGGTACACAATTCCCCCCCACATATTCAATAAACATTTTCCAATTTTCTCTAAACGTATGTTCTTCTTGTTCTCTTACTCTATATGTTTTAGGTCCACAAGCTGTGCATATTTCATCAGTTTAAGTTGCCATTCTTCTTTATTTGGGACCTTGCTCGTTTTCCATTTTTGGACTAAAAGAACAGTGGCAGACATAAACAACCTTTTTTGACACCTGGGAATTTTCATCTGAATTATCCCCAACAAAAAGCATTCTCGTGGTGGTGTTTTTGGGGAAAGTGTTTTTAAACGTTTTTTCCAATTCATTATTAATTATTTCCCAATACTCTTTTACCCTTTTACAGGTCCACCACATATGAATGAACAGACCCTCGACCTCGTTGCACTTATCTGATTCAGTCCTGTACAGTGGTACCTCGGGTTACATACGCTTCAGGTTACAGACTCTGCTAACCCAGAAATATTACCTCGGGTTAAGAACTTTGCTTCAGGATGAGAACAGACATCGCGCGGTGGTGGTACGGCGAAAGCAGGAGGCCCCATTAGCTAAAGTGGTGCTTCAGGTTAAGAACAGTTTCAGGTTAAGAACAGACCTCCAAAACGAATTAAATTCTTAACCTGAGGTGCCACAGTACATCTTAGCAAGCTAAGTTAAATACCAGTTAAATACCATCTGTAATTAAATTACAGATGGAGTTAAATACCATTTGTAAATCATTTTCAAGTAGTTCTACTTCCAGGAATAACATGCTGTAAACTTCAGAAGACTCTCTATCCCTGTAGCAGGACCAACACCTCCTCCTCTTCCCCCTGATTTTTTAAAAGACCCCAATCCCAACCTGGGCTCTTCTCCTCAGACATGACCGTGTGGCAGAGGGAGAGGAGGCGGAAGAACTCGTGTACATGAGGGTCCCCGAGCTTGACCGCTTCCAGCAGCGCCGCGTCCCAGAAGGTGAACTTGGGGTCCGCCAGGGGATTGAAAGAGAAGTCCACTGGTTCCGTCTTCTGGGGGAGGCCGGGAGAGAGGAGGAGAAGAAAGGGTTACAGTGGTGGCTGGGTGAGCGTGGGGACTGGTAGGATGGGAGGCCGGGAGCTCGACAGTAGGGGGCGCCAGAGGCAATGGCAGGTGGAGCCAACAAATGCAGTTTCGTCCCCCTTCTCCTACTCCTGATCCCTGCCAAGTTCGGACATGATCAAAACTGAGAGGAAGGAAGGGAAAGGTGCTGGGAGGCAGACAAGCTTCCTAGACTGGATGTAAGAAATAAAGTAGGCAGGTGAGGAGCTGGCGGAGAGGCAAGTGAAGCTGGTGGGGCACAGCCCCCATTCGCCCAAATACAGCAGCCTCCAGTGGCCAGCAATATCACCCAAGATAACAATTGCCTATTTTTGAGGCTATTATTGGATTGTTGTGGGACACGGGTGGCGCTATGGCTTAAACCACAGAGCCTAGGACTTGCCGATCAGAAGGTTGGCGGTTCGAATCCCCGCGACGGGGTGAGCTCCCGTTGCTCAGTCCCTGCTCCTGCCAACCTAGCAGTTCGAAAGCAAGTCAAAGTGCAAGTAGATAAATAGGTACCGCTCCGGCGGGAAGGTAAACAGCGTTTCTATGGGCTGCTCTGGTTCACCAGAAGCGGCTTAGTCATTCTGGCCACATGACCCGGAAGCTGTACGCCGGCTCCCTCAGCCAATAAAGCGAGATGAGCGCCGCAAGCCCAGAGTCGGCCATGACTGGACCTAATGGTCAGGGGTCCCTTTACCTTTACCGGATTGTTGTAATTGAAAACTAATAAAACTAATAAAAACTTGACGTTTTTATCCCCCAAAAAGTTTTTGATTGCATTTCCACTGAAATGAGGCTGCATTTTAATGTTTTAATGTTGTATTTTAATCTTGTTTTTTTAAAGCTGTTTTTCAATCAATTTTTTTTATATTTGGTGTTAGCCACCCTGAGACCAGTCTTAGCTGGGGAGGGCGGGGTATAAATATCTAAAAAATTAAAATAAATAAATAAAAATTATTATAAAACAATAATAATGTCTATTTTGACGAGGGCTAATGGAGGGCATATAAAAAGCCACCCTACATAAAGTATTTGTGGGGCGGGGGGGGGGGGGATCTACAGCAAAGGTTTTATTTGGTCCACGTTTTTAAGTCAATGGGACCACATTCGTGCTTCCAGGACAAATATGCC
Organism: Podarcis erhardii; assembly: GCF_964252035.2. NCBI lineage: Eukaryota > Metazoa > Chordata > Lepidosauria > Squamata > Lacertidae > Podarcis > Podarcis erhardii. Next base: position 8,932,751 of record NC_138505.1, on the reverse strand, counting down.
GCTCAGAACACAAAAACTCCTCCTTTCGAACGATGGATTTTCATCCTCCAGACAGGACATTGGGGAGTTTAAGATTAATCTCTCTTTTTCATAGATTGTAAGCTCATCAGGGCAGGGCAGGGACTTTGTCCTTTTACGCCCTGTGGAATGCCATGCATCCTAATGGGAGTATATAAATTAATTAGGTGATCGTTATCACTGTTATTATTCCCGATAACAGGTGGCAGCTCTGCGGGTGGGTGTTTCCACCACCACCCCCCTTAATAAAAGCCCTTTCCCCGCTTCTTTCTGCCATCCATCTCGTCACTGAGATTCTCCCACAGCTCCTACCTCTCCAAGCTCAGCCTTGTAACCCAGAACATCCAGGACATCACCTGCGAAACAGAGAAAAATAAAGAGCGAGGGTTACGACCCAGGAGGGCGAGAGAGAGAGGAGGTATTGACACACCATAGTAGGATACTACCATAGTAGAACACCATCACTGTTTTGGCTTCAGCGATAGCTGCGCAGCCTGCATTCGCTCCATAAGACGCACACACATTTCCCATTACTTTTTAGGAGGGGAAAAGTGCGTCTTATACAGCGAAAAATACGGTAGTTGTTTATTGCCTTGACATCTGATAGGAGGGTGTTCCACAGGGCGGGTGCCACTACTGAGAAGGCCCTCTGCTTGGTTCCCTGTAACCTCATTTCTTGCAGGGAGGGAACTGCCAGAAGGCCCTCGGCACTGGACCTCAGTGTCCGGGCTGGATGATGGGGGTGGAGACACTCCTTCAGGTATACAGGACCGAGGCCCCATCTGCCCCTAACTTCCCTCTACAGCATGTGCAGAAACTGCTTTTTTGACCGTCGGGCCCATTATTGGTCTTGTCCGTTCAATCCGCTGGAATCTGTCTTCACATGCAGTGGAAGTCCCTAACTCACTGGGGTTTCAGACCCATCGGCTACCCTTGCCTGATGCAGCCAGTCAGTTGAGCAGTACAGTGGTGCTTTGGTACTCAAACAGATTGGCTGCCGAACAAATTGGCTCCCAAACGCCGCAAACCCGGAAGTAAGTGTTCTGGTTTGTGGACATTTTTTGGAAGCTGAACGTCCAACGCGGCTTCTGCTTGAGTGCAGGAAACTCCGGCAGCCAATCAAAAGCCGCACCTTCAAATAGTTTCGGGAGTCGAATGGACTCCCGGAATGGATTAAGTTCAAGAACCAAGGTACCACTGCAGTTAAGAAGAAGAAGAAGAAGAACCAATAACAGCAACTAATACAGTGGTACCTCGGGTTAAGTACTTAATTCGTTCCCGAGGTCTGTACTTAACCTGAAACTGTTCTTAACCTGAACCACCACTTTAGCTAATGGGGCCTCCTGCTGCCGCCGCCAGAGCACGATTTCTGTTCTCATCCTGAAGCAAAGTTCTTAACCTGAAGCACTATTTCTGGGTTAGCGGAGTCTGTAACCTGAAGCGTATGTAACCTGAGGTACCACTGTAATTTGAAGAAGAAGAACCAATAACAGCAACTAATAATTTGAAAGAGAAGAAGAAAAAGAACCAATAACAGCAACTAATACAGCGGTACCTCGGGTTAAGTACTTAATTCGTTCCCGAGCTCTGTACTTAACCTGAAACTGTTCTTAACCTGAAGCACCACTTTAGCTAATGGGGCCTCCTGCTGCCGCCGCCAGAGCACGATTTCTGTTCTCATCCTGAAGCAAAGTTCTTAACCTGAAGCACTATTTCTGGGTTAGCGGAGTCTGTAACCTGAAGCGTATGTAACCCGAGGTACCACTGTAATTTGAAGAAGAAGAACCAATAACAGCAACTAATTTTTTTTTTAAAAAAAACCCTAGTCATAATGACAACAAAACTGGTTTCGACACGGTGTCTGCATTGTGGGCCACCTGGCTTACCGTAGCTGCGCCCGTTCACCGAGCACTTGCTGAAGACCATGATGTTCTGGGTGAGGGTGCCCGTCTTGTCAGAGAAGATGTACTCCACCTGCCCCAGCTCCTCGTTGAGGGTCGTGGTCCGGGCCTCGGCCGGCGTGCACCTCTTCACGCAATACATCTTCTTATCCCAGTTGATGAAGTAGCTGTGCCCAAGGCGAATTACCTCCACGCTGCGCAGACACGGGAGGAGGAAGAGGTTAGCGCAGGGACAGAAACCAGCCCACTGCACCAAGGTAAAATTCATTCCCCCGCTCTCTCTTTCTGCCTCCAGACTACCACTGGAACGTGGCCCTCAAAAACATGCCCAGAAAGGCCCTCGAGTTGGAAAGGGTTCCTTGCCTCTGGATTGGGCCCAGGGCCTGGAGAGATCCACCAAATGCCCCCCGGCCTGCCTGGAGGCTCCCCAAAACCAGATTTACAGACAGGCGGGTGCAAAAGCTGCTCTGAGCCCGCGAGATAGAAGTCTGAAGAATGAACAAAGAAACAAACAGAAGTCCCGAGAAATGAGAGGAAGATCTCGGAACCGGCTAGTTGCAGGCCTTAAACGTTCTCCCCTACCAAGGTTCGGGGAAGGGGTGGAAGGATAGCAAACTATACCTTATAGAAAAACAGGAAGTTGCCTCATATTGAGTCAGGTCATTTGGTCCATCTAACTTAGCAGAGGCCAACTCCCCATTTAAAAAAGGTAAAGGGATCTCTGACCATTAGGTCCAGTCACGGACGACTCTGGGGTTGCGGCGCTCATCTCGCTTTATTGGCCGAGGGAGCCGGCGTACAGCTTCTGGGTCATGTGGCCAGCATTACTAAGCCGCTTCTGGCGAACCAGAGCAGCCGTTTACCTTCCCGCCGGAGTGGTACCTCTTTATCTACTTGCACTTGACGTGCTTTCGAACTGCTAGGTAGGCAGGAGCAGGGACCGAGCAACGGGAGCTCACCCCATTGCGGGGATTCGAAACGCGACCTGCTGATCGGCAAGCCCAAAAAGCTCAGTGGTTTAACCCACAGCGCCACCCGTGTCCCTACTCCCCATTTGCAAGTGACATTTTTGCATGCAACTGTGCACACTTGCAGTACCAGGAACCTGGAAATGGGGAGCACCCTGGAGAGTCCAACTGCCTTGCGAGGAAGGTAAAGGACCCCCTGATGGTAAAGTCCAGTCAAAGGTAGGATTGCGGCGCTCATCTTGCTTCAGGCCGAGGGAGCCGGCGTTTGTCCACAACCAGCTTACCAGGTCATGTGGCCAGCAGGACTAAACCGCTTCTGGTGCAACGGAACACCGTGACGGAAACCAGAGTGCACAGAAATGTCGTTTACCTTCCCGCCACAACTATTTACAGTGGTGCCCCGCAAGATGAACGCCTCGCAAGACGAAAAACCCGCTAGACGAAAGGGTTTTCCGTTTTTCGAGGCGCTTCGCAAAACGAATTTCCCTATGGGCTTCCTTCGCAAGACGAAAACCCATAGGGAAATCTCCGGGACAGAGGGGAAGTGCAGCGCGTCTTCCCCACTGTCCTCGGACCTCATCCGAAGGCTGGCAGTGGGGCGGAGAGACCTTCTCCCTGCGCCAGCCTTCGGATGGCTGTCCTGAAGACTTGCGGTGGGAGGAGGGTTTTCCTTCCCACCGCCAACATTCAGAATGCTGTTCTGAATGTTGGCGGTGGGGAGGAAAAACCCTCCTCCCACCGCAAGCCCCGGGAACAGAAGAGAAGCGCTGCGCGCCTTCCCCTCTGTTCCCGTACCTGTCCGAAGGCTGGCGGTGGGGCAGAGAGACCTCCTCCAGCCGCCAGCCTTCGGAGCAGCCTTCCGAAGGCTGGCGGTGGGGCAGAGAGACCTCCTCCCGCCGCCAGCCTTCGGAGCAGCCTTCCGAAGGCTGGCGGTGGGGCAGAGAGACCTCCTCCCGCCGCCAGCCTTCGGAGCAGCCTTCCGAAGGCTGGCGGTGGGGCAGAGAGACCTCCTCTCGCCGCCAGACTTCGGAGCAGCCATCCGAAGGCTGGCGGTGGGGCAGAGAGACCTCCTCCCGCCCCCAGCCTTCGGAGCAGCCTTCCGAAGGCTGACGGTGGGGCAGAGAGACCTCCTCCCGCCCCCAGCCTTCGGAGCAGCCTTCCGAAGGCTGGCGGTGGGGCAGAGAGACCTCATCCCGCCCCCAGCCTTCGGAAGGCTGCTCCGAAGGCTGGCGGTGGGGCAGAGAGACCTCATCCCACCCCCAGCCTTCGGAAGGCTGTCCTGAAGACCTGCGGTGGGAGGAGGGTTTTCCTTCCCACTGCCAACATTCAGAATGCTGTTCTGAATGTTGGCATGGGGAGGAAAAACCCTCCTCCCACCGCAAGCCCCGGGAACAGAAGAGAAGCGCTGCGCGCCTTCCCCTCTGTTCCCGTACCTGTCCTGAAGGCTTGTGGTGGGGAGAAAAGCCCTTCTCCGCACCGCCAGCCTGGCAAGCAGTTTCCATAGGAACGCATTAATTGATTTTCAATGCATTCCTACGGGAAACCGTGCTTCGCAAGACGAAAAACTCGCAAGACGAAAAAACTTGCGGAACGAATTAATTTCGTCTTGCGAGGCACCACTGTATCTACTTGCACAGGTGTGCTTTTGAACTGCTAGGCTGACAGGAGCTGGGACGGAGCAACGGGAGCTCACCCCGTCGCAGGGATTCGAACCGCCGACCTTCTGATCGGTGAGCCCAAGAGGCTCAGTGGTTTAGACCACAGTGCCACCCACATGCCCTGGCTTGCGAGCAGACCCTCCACAGAGTCCAAAGGTCTTCTCGCGAGCTGGAGGCCTCATTGCTTAACACATGAGCAAGCCCCACTGCCCCCCAGGCTTGTGTGAGCCAGAGGGACAGCGGGGGTCTTCTTGACCAGCTCAGCTGATGGGCAGGGAAGCTGCTTCCCTGTGTGTCAGCTGTGCCAGCTGGAGATGTCACTGGGATTGAACCCGGATCCTTTGGCAAGCAAAGCAGTTGCTCTATTACTGAGCTATGGCCTTCCCTTAAAAATAATTGCTTGTGGAACTGAACTAGGCTGCCTTATACCGGTGTATTATTTATCTATCCAGTTCAGCACTGTTAAAACTGACCGGCAGAGTCTCTCCAGGTTTTAAGGCAGGAGATCCTCTCATCCGCACCTGGGAGATGCCAGGATTTGAACCTGTAACCTTCTGCATGCTGTAACCACTAAGCTACATCCCTTATGCAGCTCACAGGATGTTATGGAACGGGACGTCCCACTCACCCCCTACCTCACCGTAAGCTGCAAGGACCCAAGCAAAGCAGGAAGAGGATTTCGGGTGGCGGCGCATGCTCTTACCTGGGGGCTAAGGGTGTGAGAGAGAAAGAGAAATTCGTGCTGAAGAATTCAAAAGAAAAAGAGAAATTAAACCAACAAAAAAAAAAGAACAGACACAGATAGCAGGGTTGCAGGCAGAAAGGCAGGGGGGAAATAAGATGAAACCAAAAAATAGGAATGTGACAGTGCAGCGATCAGGAGATACTAAATGTGTATGACAGAGGCATCGTTAGGAGAAGGTGGGAGAGATAAAACTGGTCAGATCATTCCTGATAATAGCATCAGATGCCCACTTCCTAAAATTCTGCCTGCTCACCTCTTTTAGAATCACAGAGCTGGAAGGGGACCCGGGGGTCATCTAGTCCAACCCCCTGCAATGCAGGAATCTCAACGCGCAGTCCCCCATCCAACTTGGAACCATACCGGACCCTGCTTAGCTTTGCAAAGCTGCAGGCAGTTTCATCGCTGCACCACCAGGAGGATCCTAACTCTCAATTCTGTCTCCTCCTGAAGTTATAGGTTGGTTTCGAGTGAGCTCAAGGGTCTGGACACTGCCTGTCTAAAGACTCTGGGACAAGATCGAGGATTCAGGGACAGCAGCTAATAAGCAAAAGCTGCAGTTGCAATCTCAGCTGTGAACTCGTTGGAGGTGAAGCAGTAGGCAAGTCACTCGACCTCGACCTTCCCCATCTGTAATAGGGGTGTAATAAATGCTGGCCATGTCTTACAGGGGTTGATGCAAGGATTGTTGACCTGTATTACATAGGGGCTGTGCCTGCAAGAAGCTGCAGAAGGATCAGTTTCAATGACCCTTTCTGTCTGCAAGGAGGAGAATGGGAGATTTAGCTTTCATTTTAGACACCTTGCAGTTTGTCGTGACATCCAAAACCGGGCAGATTACCGTCAGTTGAAACTATGTGCAGCAGAAGCAAGCTACCTCCAAACCCTAGTTTATGAAGCTGGCTTGTTTTCCCTAACCATGGTTAAGATTAACCATGGCTAAGATTAACCATGGTTAACCACAGGCCCTTTTTAACAAGTCAAGGCAACCGTACGTCAGGCCTGTACCCCGTTAATATATTAAAGGTAAAGGGACCCCTGACCATTAGGTCCAGTCGTGACCGACTCTGGGGTTGCGCGCTCATCTCACTCTATAGACCGAGGGAGCCGGCGTACAGCTTCCGGGTCATGTGGCCAGCATGACTAAGCCGCTTCTGGCGAACCAGAGCAGCGCACGGAAATGCCGTTTACCTTCCCTCCGGAGTGGTACCTATTTATCTACTTGCACTTTGATGTGCTTTTGAACTGCTAGGTTGACAGGAGCAGGGACTGAGCAACAGGAGCTCACCCCGTTGCGGGGATTCGAACTGCCAACCTTCTGATCCACAAGTCCTAGGCTCTGTGGTTTAACCCACAGTGCTACCCGCGTTAATATATTACTACCCCCTTATTGGAGAACTAAGCTACTGAGAATACTGAAAGGCACATCCCATAATGGCTAGGAATTATTAAGGGCGACAAAAACGATGGAGGGGGGATGAGAGTGCCCCCAAATACCTGACGTAGAGGGAGATGGGGACGACCGTGTTCAGGATGATGATGTAGGACCAGAAGGAGAGGAAGCCAGAGAAAAAGGCACTGTCGACCGCCTCGTCCCAGGGCAGGTAAATCTGGAAGCAGGCGCCCACCTCGTACTCCCAGATGGAGTTGCCAATGGCCAGGATGACGCCCATGCACACGAGAAAGCCGAAGATCTGCAGGGGGAAGGAGCACGGAGTATTAAAAGCAGACAAAGAAAACACACAAAGAGAGGGCAGGATCTTCTATGCTCAGGTGGAACAGGACTCCTTGCTTAAAAACTGTGGAGAGAAAGGAGCCCTCCTGTGGCGCAACGGGTCAGTGCATCCGGCTGTTAACCAGAAGGTTGGTGGTTCGAACCCAACCAGGGACGGCTGCAGGCAGAATTCCTGCATCACAGGGGGTTGACCAGGGGTTGGCAATGTGTGGCCCATAGGCTGGATGCAGCCCAAGAAGACCGTTTTACCAACCCACGAGCTGCCCCCAAACCGAGCCACCCACTCAGCGAGTCCCCCGCGCGCTGCACTAAACCGGCGCGGTGCGGCGACTTACCAAGCGGCGCCGAAAATCACATCTGTGCATGCACAGATACTGGAAATCGCGTCTGCTCATATCCAGATGCCGAAAATCACTTCTGCACACGTGTGATTTCCGGTGTCTGGGCATGCACAGAAGCAATTTCCAGCGCTGCGGACATGCGGAGTCGCGATTTCCGGCGTTGCGCTGCGCCAGTCCGGGCCACGGACAATCTCCGTGGGAGAGATCCGGCCCATGGCCAGTAAACCTTGCTGACCCCTGGTCTAGATGACCCTCGGAGGGGCTCAACTCTAGAATTCTAGGAAGGGAGGGAGAGAGCAGGGAGCTTTACGTACCCAAAGCACCAAGGTGTTCATCAAGCGGTCAATGCTCGTTCTCTTGAATTTCGTGCGGCCGCTGTTCTGCATCAGTTTGGTGTCTGGGCCTGTAGGAGCCAGAGAAATAAACATACAGGAGGAACGTGGTGTAATTTACAGTGGTACCTCGTGTTAAGAACTTAATTCATTCCAGAAGTCTGTTTTTAACCCGAAACCGTTCTTAACCTGAGGCGCGCTTTAGCTAATGGGGCCTCCAGCTGCCGCCACGCCGTGCGATTTCTGTTCTCACCCTGAGGTAAAGTTCTTAATCCGAGGTACTACTTCCGGGTTAGCGGAGTCTGTAACTCAAAGTGTTTGTAACCCAAGGTGTTTGTAACCCGAGGTACCACTGTAATGTGACACCAGAATTTAAAACATTTGTGCTGGCTGCCCATCTACTCCTGAGCCAGGCCCCAGGTCCTTGTCTTAAGTTACAAAGCCCCAAACAAATTAAGATCCAAGGTACCGCAGTTACTGCTTTGAGGACTTGCACCCGTAACAATGTAGGTTTTCTGCATTGGCCTAGATCAGGCACGTCCAACTATCTTTTTTAGGGGAAGAGACCATGGTTGTTGAGCATTTTCTCCCCCTTTCCTATCCTTTTTTTTGGGGGGGGGGCGGGGGAGCTAACAATCGCTTAGGATCAACCAGGAACATCCCGCGATCGACCAGTAGATCGCGATCGACCGGTTGGACTTGCCTGGCCTAGATGACCCTTGTGGCTCCTTTTCAACTCCAATTTTATGGTTCCATGAAATGAAATGTAAAAAATTAGTCAAGGATTGGGGGGCACTGACTTTGCCCATTGTTGTGACCTTGTGAAAAAATTCTTAGTTTTTTCAACCAGATCCTGATGGAGCTTCAGGAGACCATGAGAGATCAAGTGAGGGAGGGACAATAACCCCCCTCCCTTTTTCCTTGCATGTGTGCTGGGCCCGGGGGTAACCCGTGAAACGCGGTCCAGGACCGGACCAGAATCCGAAGGTTCCCCTGGGAGTCAGTCCGACAGGGCCAAGGCAGGAAACCAGGCAAGAACAGGTACAGGATCTCAGGCAGGATCTAGTATACAGCGATGTTGCTCCCACAACCTGGGGCGGGGTCCGACAGCCTTTTATCTTTGTCAGGGTAACGGCCGGTCCTGATCCCCCAGCGACTCACCTCCCTGTCTCGCCCAAAGGTGAGCACTCCTCCTGCGAGTACTCAGGTCTCTCCTTCTCTCAGACCTAAGTCTCTGCAGCTCGGGAGACGTCGGTGGGTTACTAGACCCAGGGGCCGCCTCAGCCTCCCCATACCCAACCCGTAGGGCCCAGCTGGAGGCAACAAGGTCATCCCCGCATCTGGAGCCAGGGCAGGCTCAGGCCCCTGACTCGGCCCAGCTGGTGTTTGTTGCAGGGGGACCTGTGCAGACTGGGACTCTTCAGAATCAGGCCCCAGACTTGGTTCAGATGATGCCTGAGGCAAAGGGTCTGGTGCAGACTGAGACTCCTCTGGTTCCGAGTCTGAGCCCGAGTCCCAGGCCATCGCAGCGTGTCGGGTCTTTCCAGATTGTGCACCGAAGGGCAGGCTGGTTTTGGGGGTGGGGAGACAAGGTGCTCTTGATGAGGCTCCTTGGCTGAAGAGCAAGGTATCAACCGCTTTAAGGAAAACTGAAATAAGCTGAAAATAACCCCACGCACCTGCAAAGATGACAAGGCCAAAACACCACTCTGTATTGCGGAGGACGCAGCCACGAAGCAGCATGTTCTGGTTGCTCAAGGAGTGCTTGCTGTCCTTCCAGTAGAGCGTCCCGCTGAACTTGTCCAGCTTATTGTTGGGCGGCTCGCAGATCACCTCCCCTGAAGTCAAAAGGCATCAATTCAGAACAAATTCCTCAGCTTTGGCCCTGCATTTCCTCCACGCTAGGAAATTTTGCTGGGTGCAGCGAGCAGAGGCTGGAGGTGCCCACTGGGTGGCAGGCAGGGAGCCCAACAGCAGGTGGCGCCAGAGCCAATGAGAGACTAAGAGGAAGAGGAAGCTCAGCTATTCCTGGTACACCTAAACGGCCTCGGCCCAGTATACCTGAAGAAGCGTCTCCACCCGCATCGTTCAGCCCGGACACTGAGGCCCAGCTCCGAGGGCCTTCTGGCAGTTTCCTGACCGTGAGAAGTGAGGTTACAGGGAACCAGGCAGAGGGCCTTCTCGGTGGTGGTGCCCACCCTGTGGAACGCCCTCCCATCAGATGTCAAGGAAATAAACAACTATCTGACTTTTAGAAGACATCTGAAGGCAGCCCTGTTTAGGGAAGCTTTTAATGTTTGAAGTTTTATCGTGATTTTAATATTCTGTTGGAAGCTGCCCAGAGTGGCTGGGGAAACCCAGCTGGATGGGCGGGGTATAAATTAATTAATTAATTCATTATTATTATTAATTATTATTATCATCATCATTGTTATTATCATTATCACCTTGCCCTCAGTCTCTTTTCCAATTCAACGAAACTTCAGATCTGGAAGATCCTTGGGGCAGAGACTTATCTGGTTGGAGTTTTATTGAGGATGCTCCCCTTGCCCTCCACCTGTTCCCTCAGCATTTTATAATGTAAGCTACCTGGGGCAGGGACCCGGCCCTTTGCAACCTGCAAAGCACTGGTGGCACCAGGCAAGCCAGAGGTGGGGAGCGTTTCTCAGCCCCAAGAGACGAAGGACTGTCGGCCCAGGCAGGGGAAAACACATGCAAGGAGGGAGGGGGTGTCCCGAGGGCCAGTTAGGAAAACCTGCATGCTCTGTGTCCCATGCAAAACTATGCCCCACCCCACTCACCATCAAAGTGTGCAAGCTTGCTGGTGTCACTCAGCTCTGACGTCACTGGGATGGCCTGACGGACTTTCATGTTGGTCTCCCTGGTGGCAAAAGCAGCATTAAGCATGGAGCAGGCCCAGGCACCTAGGTCCTGGATTCCTGCCCGGGGGGGGGCAGTCCTTGCACTCAAGCCTACCCCCAATGAAAAGAGGCACGGTAAGAACCGGATCAGGATGAAGGGATCCAAGATGCACAATGTCCTGCTCCTCACAGGTTGAATCCTGACCGAGGTTGAATCCTGACAAGACAGAAGTACTGTTTTTGGTGGACAGGAGGCGGGCAGGTGTGGAGGACTCCCTGGTCCTGAATGGGGTAACTGTGCGCCTGAAGGACCAGGCAGTGGCGTAGCGTGGGTTGTCAGCACCCGGGGCAAGGCAAATAATTTGCGCCCCCTAACCCGTGGATTTGCGCCCCCTAACCCGCGGATTTGCCCTAACCCCAGGTGTTGCGCCCGGTGCGGCCGGCCCCCCCTGCACCCCCCACGCTACGCCACTGGGACCAGGGGCACAGCCTGGGATTCATTCTGGACTCACAGCTGTCCATGGAGGCACAGGTCAATTCTGTGTCCAGGGCAGCTGTTTATCAGCTCCATCTGGTACGCAGGATGAGACCCTACCTGCCCGCAGACTGTCTCGCCAGAGTGGTGCATGCTCTGGTTATGTCTTGCTTGGACTACTGCAATGCGCTCTACATGAGGCTACCTTTGAAGGTGACCCGGAAACTACAACTAATCCAGAACGCGGCAGCTAGACTGGTGACTGGGAGCGGCCGCCGAGACCACATAACACCGGTCCTGAGAGATCTGCATTGGCTCCCAGTACATTTCCGAGCACAATTCAAAGTATTGGTGCTGACCTTTAAAGCCCTAAACGGCCTCGGCCCAGTATACCTGAAGGAGCATCTCCACCTCCATCGTTCAGCCCAGACACTGAGGTCCAGCATCGAGGGCCTTCTGGCAGTTCCCTCACTGCAAGAAGCCAAGTTACAGGGAACCAAGCAGAGGGCCTTCTCGGTAGTGGCACCCGTCCTGTGGAACGCCCTCCCATCAGATGTCAAAGAGAAAAACAACTACCAGACTTTTAGAAGACATCTGAAGGCAGCCCTGTTTAGGGAAGCTTTTAATGTTTAATAGGTTATTGTATTTTAGTGTTTTGTTGGAAGCCGCCCAGAGTGGCTGGGGAAACCCAGCCAGATGGGCGGGGTATAAATAAAAAAATTATTATTGTTGTTGTTGTTGTTGTTGTTGTTGTTGTTCACAGATGTCTCCAGAAAGGCCAAAAGGCAGGCAGAAAAGCCTACAGCCAAGTGCCAGCTGGTTTACCAACCTTCTCCAACAGCAACTGACATTGATATAGACTGTGACTGAACAGGGAGGCTCCGCTGAGCTCGCTCCCATTTGTTTGCCGATTTAAAAACCGCTTGGCAGGCAAATTTTTAAAATGTTTTGATTGAAAGGCTGAGGTTCTGTTTTGCTGTCAACGGCATTTTGTAGAACGTAGAAATTCTCTATTCTTTTCTAATATATATTTGGACCTGAGTTATAACCGTGAAGAGCCTTGTTTAAACATATGTAAAGGTAAAGGGACCCCTGACCATTAGGTCCAGTCATGGCCGACTCTGGGGTTGCGGCGCTCATCTCGCTTTATTGGCCGAGGGAGCCAGCGTACAGCTTCCAGGTCATGTGGCCAGCATGACTAAGCCGCCTCTGGCGAACCAGAGCAGTGCACAGAAACACCGTTTACCTTCCCGCCAGAGCGGTACCTATTTATCTACTTGCACTTTGACATGCTTTCGAACTGCTAGGTTGGCAGGAGCAGGGACCGAGCAACGGGAGCTCACCCCATTGCGGGGATTCGAACCACTGACCTTCTGATCGGCAAGTCTTAGCTCTGTGGTTTAACCCACGGCACCACCCGTGTCCTACTCTGTTTAAACGTAAGCAGTACATAAATGGGATGAATGAAATGAACTAGGTAAGCGGTTCGGATCGCCTTGGAATAAAAATAGCTGACATGCCAAAAACAGCCACCCTATGGAACTCCTTGCCTTTTGACAACAGCCAGCCACCTTCACTAAAAACATTTTTATTTAAGCAAGTCTATCCAGACATGTGGAACGCTGACATGTGCTTCAATTTGGTTTTCAGCTTATTGGTTTAAATTATTTTTTGGAGGTTTCAAATTGTTGCTTTTAAATGTTTTCTTGTCATTGTTCTATTCCTCTTATAAACTGCTTTGGGGTTTTGTTTTTAGAATTAAGCAATATATTGATTTTATGGGGGGGATAATAAAGTATCATTTTATTCATTTAGTTCGTGCATATCCCGCCTTTTCTTCCAAGGAACTCAAGGTGGTAGGAATCATACAATTCTGGAGTTGGAAGGGACGCCTAGAGCCATCTAGTCTGACCCCCCTCCCCCGCAACACATGAATCTCAAATAGAAAACATTTTACTATGTTTTATATGTGCTGTAAAGCTGCATGAAGTGGCTGGGGAAACCCAGCCAGATGAGCAGAGTATAAATAAAATATACTAAGTTTTAATTTATATATTTTTTAACTGTTGCTAAATCTGTATTGTCCCTGCTATACCTAATTGCGAATTCAAATGTATCCCTATCGTGTTTTATGACTTCCTTGATATTGTACGTGGGCTGGAACTGGTCTGTGACCGAAATAATAAAATTCATTCAAATAAAATATAAAATATAAAATAACTAAAGCATCCAGGACGGATAGCCAACCAATCTCTCCCTGGTATATATGGTTTTCCCTCCTCCCAATTTTATCCTCGCGACAACCCTGTGAGGTGGGGTTAGGCTGAGACTGGCCCAAGCAACCTTCGGGGCTCAGCGGGGATTTGAACCCTGGTCTCTTCCAGGTCCCAGTCTGGCACCTTAACCACTATACCATGCTAGCAGTCCCAGCCCGACAGAGACCCCCATCCAATTGAGCAGACACCTGCTTCAATGCGTAAACCCAATAGCGCAGGGCTCACTTTCCGAGACGGCCCCCTCAACTGCTGAGGGAAAAGCATGGAAAACTGGGTCAGCACTCACCCGTCCAGCTCTGCCGTTTCGATGTAGCAAAGTCCGTGAGGTTCGCTGCTGGACAGGAGGAGCAAGTCAGCCTGTGGGGAGAAGAGGAGGAAAGCGGCTAAAGCAGCAAATATCAGCCACAGAGGCTGTGCCTGAATTCACACAAACGTGCAGACTGCACCCTTTATATTCCTAATCTTCTCAAAGAGTATAGCGCACCACACTGGTATTGGCAAGGGGGGGAGGGGGGAGAGACGTCAAATGCATTTAATATGTTGTCAAGTGCAATTTTCCAAAGTGACACCAGATGGCGACGGTGAGCTATGCCAAATTGAATGTATTTTTCAAAACGTTTTTTAAAAAAGAATTTCCACAGCATTTTTTTATATGTGTGTAGATTCCACCTAAGAGTCTCATGTTCCACTGACTGAGCTATCCATGGTACTATATAGTACAGTACAGGGGTCAGCAAACTTTTTCAGCAGGGGGCCGGTCCACTGTCCCTTAGACCAGTGTTTCCCAACCTTGTGCCTCCAGCTGTTTTTGGACTACAATTCCCATCATCCCTGGCCACTGGTCTTGCTAGTCAGGGATGATGGGAGTTGTAGTTCAAAAACAGCTGGAGGCACAAGGTTGGGAAACACTGCCTTAGACCATGTGGTGGGCCGGACTATATTTTTGGGGGGAAATATGAATGAATTCCTATGCCCCACAAATAACCCAGAGATGCATTTTAAATAAAAACACACATTCTACTCATGTAAAAACACGCTGATTCCCAGACCGTCCACAGGCCAGATTTAGAAGGCAATTGAGCCGGATCCAGCCCCCAGGCCTTAGTTTGCCTACCCATGGTATAGTATAAAAAAAAATTCTCTTTTTTGCAGGCTATGGATAAATGTATTTTCAAAACAAGAGCAAGAGCATTCATTGGCTATTCTACAGTTGCTGTGATCAGGGATTTTCAACTCTGACAAACAATTTTGTTATTTATACCCCGCCCATCTTCTTCAGTTGCCCCAGCCATGGGAAGATCAGAAAAGAGAAAGGTTTCTTTGTGTGGATGAGGAAATGAGTGTTTGTTTGTCTGAAATTAGACCTAATATACATGAGATTACCCGGCAAAGGCAGGCTCACACCTCTCATTGAGTTTGTATACATACTTAAGGTACGTATATAAGAGGATCATTTAGAATTATATTTTGGGAATGAGTCATGTTCTTAGGTGGCTGTGTAGTTTTATACTTTCGGGACGTCCTACGATCATATTATAAAGTTGTTGTGTTCCACGTTACAAATCAACCACTGCTAATAGTTGTTTGTTTTGCTCTTTGCTTCACAGTGTATTTCTCATTGATTAAAAAATGGTGAGGCACAAGCAAATTCTTACTATGAGTGTGTGGCCCAGAAGAAAAAGTTTGAGAACCACTGTCCTAATCTCTCAGTACAGTGGTACCTCGGGTTAAGTACTTAATTCGTTCCGGAGGGCTGTTCTTAACCTGAAACTGTTCTTAACCTGAAGTAAAAAAAAAAAAAAATCCTTCCAGTCGCACCTTAAAGACCAACTAAGTTAGTTCTTGGTATGAGCTTTCGTGTGCATGCACACTTCTTCATACCAAGAACTAACTTAGTTGGTCTTTAAGGTGCTACTGGAAGGATTTTTTTTATTTTGTTTTGACTATGGCAGACCAACACGGCTACCTATCTGTAACTTAACCTGAAGCACCACTTTAGCTAATGGGGCCTCCTGCTGCTGCCACGCCGCCAGAGTACAATTTCTGTTCTCATCCTGAAGCAAAGTTCTTTACCTGAAGCACTATTTCTAGGTTAGCGGAGTCTGCACCTGAAGCGTATGTAACCTGAAGCGTATTTAACCTGAGGTACCACTGTATAGGGACAACATAGGCTACGTTATAATTTAGGAACACAGAAAGCTGCCTTATACTGAGTCAGACCATTGGTCCATTTAGTTCAGTATTGTCTACACTGACTGGCAGAAGCTCTCTAGGATTTCAGGCAGGGAACAGTTCCGAGCCCTGCTCAGAGATGCCACTGGGGACTGAACCTTCAGCACACAGAGCAGGTGCTATATAGTCCTTTCCCTGAAAAGAAACTAAGGTTCCAGTCCTCATGGTTCCGTGCAAAGGTGTGATTTAAGAGGAACATAAGCAATGGGAATATAAGCAAGAGCCTTATAAGGGACGCGGGTGGCACTGTGGGTTAAACCACAGAGCCTAGGGCGGGTCGGCGGTTCGAATCCCCGTGACGGGGTGAGCTCCCGTTGCTCAGTCCCTGGTCCTGCCAACCTAGCAGTTCAAAAGCACCTCAAAGTGCAAGTAGATAAATAGGTACCACTCCAGCGGGAAAGTAAACGGCGTTTCCATGCGCTGCTCTGGTTCACCAGAAGCGGCTTAGTCATGCTGGCCACATGACCCAGAAGCTGCACGCCGGCTCCCTCGGCCAGTAAAGCGAGATGAGCGCCGCAACCCCAGAGCCGGTCACGACTGGACCTAATGGTCAGGGGTCCCTTTAGCTTTACCTTGCCTTAGTGCAAGTCAGTCCATCCATCACAGTATTGTCTACACTGACCGGCAGCAGCTCTCCAGGCAGGGAGAGTTTCCACACCTACCTGGAGAGGCCAAGGACTGAACCTGGGACCTTCTGCCCGCAAGGCAGGTGGGTCTCCTTACCCTTCCCCAAAATGGCGCACCTGACCTTTCCTTCATTCCCAGACTTGCAGGTACTAGTGGGTCTCACTCAGCTTAAGTGGGGCAAACAGCACTGCGGGGCTGGTCTAGGACTCACCGCCACAAACTGGTTGTTCTCCAACTTTATGATGTCACCAACGCGAACATTCATCCACTGTTCCTGACGGAGGCTGTAAGGACCAGGTGTGGGGAAGATTTGGGGAGAGGGGGTTGGCAGTGGAGAAAAAGGTGTGTCAAATGAAAACAGGCGGACAAGCCCAACCCCATCACTTAAGATATATTTACTTCGATCAGTTGTGGGGAACCTCTGGCCCGCCAGGTGTGGCTGAACTACAACTCCCATCAGCCCCAGCCAACACGGCCTTTTTTTTTTTAATGCTTTTTATTGATTTTCCAAAACAAGAATAAAATATATACTCTTACATTGAACATTATTGTGTCTTCTTATTTACCATCACGCCCGGACTTCCCTCCTTCCCTCCATCGTTTTTCATAATTAACATCCACTCTTACAGATTCTTATTTACATTCTGTCCATATCACAAGATTTATATTAGCCCTGCTACAGTCTTTAAGCTTCTACAATTCTTCCTTATACATTCAACGAATTTACCCCATTCCTCTTCGAACTTGGTTACTTTTTGGTTCCGAATCTTATAAGTCATGTTCGCCAATTCTATGTATTCAAACATTTTCCGCCCCATCCAACACGGTCAATGGCCAGGGATGATGGGAGTTGCAGTCCAGCATTCCCAACACTTGTTTTAACACGAGGATGAGGAACCACCAATCACAGGCTCCAGCTCTAACAATCACAGGCTTCTCCTCCACCAATCACAGGCTCCTGCTCCACCAATAACATGCTCCAGCTCCACCAATCACACGCTCCAGCTGCTCCTACTGTTGGGCTCCCTGCCTTCTATCCATCACTCTCAATGGCCACCAACCACCCTGGTGTGTGGGTGTGGGTGTGTGTGTGTGTGTGTGTGACCCCCACAGCCCTCCAAATTTTGCTGGGCTCAAACTCACATCCTCCTCCTTGATCACTGGCCATGCTGGGTGGCTGAAGCGGGTGTTTTGAGTCCAGGCGGATCCAGAGGGCCACAGGATTCCCATCACCCATTGCTGGTCTAACAGATTTCCCACCCCTCGCCCAGAAATCCACCACAACAACCACCACAGGTCCGCAGTTGCCGTGGTAATACTCACATCCCATTGATCAGCACCTGAGACTGGCGATTGTTCACCTGGTTGTCACTCTTGTGGCGAAACTGCAGAGAGACAGCGAGATCGCAGAATCTTAAGAGTCGGAAGGGACCCAAGGGTCATCTAGCCCAACCCCGTGATGCAGAATGAAAGGAAGGTCCCCCGACACAATCGAGGAGGGTCAGGCGATCAGGGGCCGCCAGTCACAATGGCTATGTTCTCCCTGCACTGTCGGAGGCAAAATGCCTCTGAACGTCACTTGCTGGGAATCGCAGGGTAGAGAGAGCTGCTCTCGCACTCAGGTCCTGTTTGTGGGCTTCCCAGAAGTATTTGGTTGGCCACTGTGAGAACAGGATGCTGAACTAGATGGGCCATGGGCCTCATCCAGCAGCCAGGATCTTCTTATGCCTTTTTATATTCTTCTGCTTTGAGTGCAGAAGGTTCTGGGTTGAATCTCCAGGTAGAATAATAGTGTTGGAAGGTGTCCCAGTGGTCATCCAGTCCAACCCTAGTCAGAAAGTTCTTTCTAACGTTTAGTCGGAGTCTCCTTGTTGTCTGAATCCATTGGTTTGGGTCCTACGCTCTGAGCAGCAGAAAACCAACTTCTGGAGATTGCTATCATATCTCCTCTCAGTCTCTTTTCCAGGCTAAACATGCCCAGCTCCTTCAACCATTCCTCCTAAGGCTTGGTTTCCAGACCCTTGATCATCTCGCTTGCCCTCGTCTGCACACCTTCCAGCTTGTCAATATTTTTCTTAAATTGCGTTGCCCAAAACTGGGTACAGTATTCCAGGTGTCGTCTGACCAAGGCCGAACAGAGCAGAACAGTACCTCTGGTTGCAAACGGGATCCGTTCTGGAGGCCCGTTCGCAACATGAAAAAAACGCAACCCACAGTGGCACGTCTGCGCACATGCGGGTTGCAATTTGCCGTTTCTGCGCATGCGCGTGACATCATTTTTGCATTTCTGCGCATGCGTGAGCAGCAAAACCCAGAAATAACCCTTTCCAGTACTTCCCGGTAACCTGAAAGAAAGTAACATGAAGCGGACGTAACATGAGGTATGGCTGTACAGTGGTACCTTGGGTTACATACGCTTCAGGTTACAGACTCCGCTAACTCAGAAATATTACCTCGGGTTAAGAACTTTGCTTCAGGATGAAAACAGAAATCGTGCTCCGGCGGCACGGCGGCCCCATTAGCTAAAGTGGTGCTTCAGGTTAAGAACAGTTTCAGGTTAAGAACGGACCTCCGGAACGAATTAAGTACTTAACCCGAGGTACCGCTGTACTATGACTTGATCTGGACACTCGACTTCTGTTAATGCGGCCTAAAACTGCGTTAGCCTTCTTTGCTGCTGTATCAAACAGCTGTCTCATGCTAAGCAGGTCTGGGTTTGGCCAGCGCCTGGGTGGTTGACCTCCCCTTCCAAGGAACTGCCCCGTATGATCCCGCGAGTCCCACGGCAAAAGAAAGGCAGGATGTGATTTCTGGGAATTCAGCAAATCACCGGTAAGCGGTCCAAATCGCCAGCAGCCCCAACCCAGGTCTCCCCTCTCCCCTCTGCCAGGCTTCCCCCCCCCCTTGCTTACGTAATCGTCTGTGGCATCCTTGACCGCCGTGATGGTAAGCACAAGAACCAAAGGCACTATGGTGGTGAACCACGAAAGGGAGGATATCTGTGGAATCAGCTGAGTGGAGGAAGACAGGCAAGAGGGTAAGTGAAGGCAGGGGAAGAAGAGGCGGCAGGGTGCTTCTAAGGAGTCTCCTCCACCACTCTCCAAAACCAAAATGCCGCCCACATTAACCCTCCCAAATTCCCCTCTTGCCCCAATAGGAGAGTCTCGTGAATGGGCCGCACCTGAAGAATAAGGAGGAAGAGGAAGTAAGTGTTAGCCACTTCCTGGAACTGCTCAAAGAGGTTGATGGGCAGGAATGTGACCACGTTGTACTTGGACGTCTTGATGCAGTTACTCTGCGGGGAGAGAGGAAAGTAAACAACATTAGATGGCAAACTGGCGGGGAGTGCGCGTCTCCGCTCTGCCCCACGGCCAGCTTTCCCAGCAGGCCCCCACCCCAAAACTCCTCCAACAGATCTTCTCCGCCCTGTTTTCAACCCTTGGGGAAGGGCCGCCGAAGCTGGCAGAGCGTCCACTTGGCACGCAGAACGACCCAGGTTCAAGTCCCAGGAAGAGAAATCCTGAAGAGACGCTGCCTGTCCGTGCAGACAATATGGAGGCAGGTGGACTCAGAGGCGATCTGACTCGGAATAAGGCGCCTTCCTGCGTTCCTGTTTAAATCAGCCCCCCTTTTTTCCCCAGAACTGTGAGGACTACCAACTTCATTTTTGATGTTGGTGGAAGGAGCAGCTGGAAAGGACGTCGGAACAGAGGCCTGCTTTCTGCGTGCAAAAGGCCCCGGGTTCAATCCATTCCCGGTAAGGTTGGGAGGGACTCCCTTCCTGAAACCCTGGAGAATTGTAGAACTCATATAATTGTAGAGTTGGTCATCTGGTCCAACCCCCTGCCATGCAGAAATATGATTGCTAACTGCCAATCAGTGTGGGTAGTACTGTGCTAGATGGACCAGGCGTCTCGCTCAGTGCAAAGAAACGCCCTGTAAAGGTAAAGGGACCCCTGACCATCTGTCCCAGCTCCTGCCAAACTAGCAGTTCGAAAGCACACCAGTGCAAGTAGATAAATAGGTACCATTGCAGCGGGAAGGTAAACAGCATTTCCGTGCGCTCTGGTTTCCGTCACGGTGTCCCGTTGCACCAGAAGTGGTTTAGTCATGCTGGCCACATGACCCGGAAAGCTGCCTGTGGACAAACGCCGGCTCCCTCGGCCTGAAAGTGAGATGAGCATCGCAACCCCTTAGTTGCCTTTGACTGGACTTAACCATCCACGGGTCCCTTACCTTTACGTTACCTTTATATACAGTTATAACAAAAACATTCTAAAACCAATAACAATTTAAAGGTAAAGGGACCCCTGACCATTAGGTCCAGTCGTGACTAACTCTGGGGTTGCGGCGCTCATCTCGCTTTATTGGCTGAGGAAGCCGGCGTACAGCTTCCGGGTCATGTGGCCAGCATGACTAAGCCGCTTCTGGCGAACCAGAGCAGCGCACAGAAATGCCATTTGCCTTCCCGCCGGAGCGGTACCTATTTATCTACTTGCACTTCGTGCTTTTGAACTGCTAGGTTGGCAGGAGCAGGGACCGAGCAATGGGAGCTCACCCCGTCATGGGGATTCAAACCGTTGACCTTCTGATCGGCAAGTCCTAGGCTCTGTGGTTTAACCCACAGCGCCACCCGCGAAACGCCCTGTGCTCCTTGTTAATTCCCTGATGAATAAAGCTGCACTGCTTTGCCATTTTTATTAGTTACCGTTCAACACACTAGGATGTGCAAAAGGCTGTGGGGATAATGTATGGGTGGACTAGGAACACAACTTACTGTTGGAGGGTAAAGACTCAAAATCTTTCTCTCCACCTTCACTCCAGAAAGAGGAAAAAATATCCCAAAGTTTCTTTGTCTGCCTTCTACACTTAACGCTCTATTTATAACCTCTGGGCTGGGCTGCTGTCCCCAGACAGGAAGTTATTCACAGACACACCCTAGCCAAGATACGAGGGGTCAAGCCCAGTCAGAAGCAGGGCAGTGGTGTGGGAAGAAGCTTCCAGAAAGCAGAAGGGCAGCTCAAGGTTTCCTGGGATTTCCCGCAAACCCCCCACACCCTCCCCCAAAAATACTGAGCAGCAGTCGCCTCCCCATATGGGATGGGCGAATCGGATTCTGTCTCAGTTTCTCATCTTTTTCCAATCTTACTTCCAATTCTCCACATTTCCACATTCGTTTGTGGGTTTTGTTTCAAAGTTCCCTTGAAAATTCATCCCGGCTTTAGCACAGAATACTCCTAACTCAAAACGGGGGGTTTTGTGTTCAATTTCACCAAAGTTCTGAAAAAGGATGTTCTGTAACGGAATATGCATCTTTGTAAGCTGTTTTTGCTGAAGTAAAATTTACAAGGCACACTCCATGTGCATTTTGGTACGCTCAGTTTGGGAGAACGACATTGCAAAATTCAGATTTCAAAGGATGGCTGTGTTTCATTCTGTGCATCATTTCAGAAAGTGCAAATAGTAGTAGTAGTAGTAACAACAACAACAACAACAACAACAACAACAACAACAACAACAACCTATTTACTTTTCACTTTTATATCCCCCATTTGTTCCAAGGAAATTTTAATCCAAAATACTCCCACTTCTCATTTAATCCTCATAACAACCCCGTGAGACAAATTAGGCTGAGAGGCAGCGACTGCCTCAAGGTCACGCCCAGTGTGCTTCATGGATTTGAACCCAGGTCTCTCCCAGCCCTGAGTCCTACCCTCTTAACCACTACACCGTGGGTTAGCCTTTTAAATATTTACACCCACATCCCTAGAGCCCACCATCACCTCTGATCTCCACCCCCCCCCCAAAAAAGGTCTGGGTTCTTCCTTTTCTGTACCTAACTCCCCACAAAACCAAGCTCATCCCTTTCACATCCCTCTTTGTGGGGTATAAACGCAGCCCCACGCCCCTTCTCTGCCCCACCAACACAGATTTCGTGTTCCCACCACGAAAAGTGGGTTCTTCCACCACCACCCCTCCCTTCCCAGAAAACTCACACACACAATTTATTTTATATATATATATATATATATATATATATATATATATATATATATGAGAGACCTTAAATATTTTATTACAGCCCCCAGCTGCAAACTCCTAACCCCGTACTTACCGCATAGTGGAACTTTTCATTATACTCTCGGGCATTTGCTTTCACCCGCCTTTCCTCCTCTGAAAACAGAGGCCAAAAATCAGCCGCAGGCACACAAACACCCCCCCCAAAAAAATCACCGTACCCCTCTTTCCCAGGCTTCTTACCACCAACCCTCCAGAAGTTGCCCCTTGCTAGCCATTCCAAGCTGAACACAAAGGGTAGCGGATTTGATAACCCGCTTCCCGGCTGCATGAGACTGGCTGGCTCTCTTAATTCTTTGCATGCCCCCCACCACCACAAAAAAACCCCCACCCCAGGAGTAGCTTCCCCCCCACACCACCTGTCCCAAATACTGAAATAAAACTGCTCTGGGTTTTCGCAATCGCCCCAAACCATTGTTGGAACGGGCTCTGTCCCCGTTTCCAAACTTGCGACTCTCGGCAGTCTCAGATGCAAGGTCATTTGTGGGGATGGGGGGGACGGGTGGGGAGGAGGGGGTATTCCTTTGGGTACAAAGGGGGCTCTCCTGTGTGTGTGTCCCCCCCCACCAAAGAAAATATAGTGCAAAGGAGAGAAGCCAGAGTTTGGGGGGGGGGGAAACAGGCGCGGTATGAGGTAATGTTTGTGGAGAGAACTGCAATGACAGCTTTCTCCAAGGAGGTCGTGACAGGACAAAGGCTGGACGTGGATATTTGAGGAGCCCCCACCCCTAAAAAGCAAAAAAACAAAACAAAACCCTGCTAGCCAACCCCCCCAAACTTTCACTTGTCAAACCCCCACCCCCCCCAAAAAAATACCTGTCCCCCCAGGCGCCTGTCCACGGCTGCCCGTCGCCACGGCGACCCAGGGCCATTTCTCGGGCATCTCCTTAGGGATCGTCATGGTTACCGCCGGGCCCGGATTTGCGTGTGTTTTATGGGGAGGGGGGGCCTTGCAGGAGGCCCCCCGGGCTTAGGCAGCGGCCCCCCATCGGCCTCCCCAGTCCATGTCCCCCATTCTCCTCCTGCCTCGGCGGCTGCTGCTGCTGCCCCCACTCGCTGCAGGAGAAAACTCCACGCTGACATTGAGGGAGACGGGGGGCCGCCCACCGCCACGCAGCGGCCAATGAGGGGCCGGGACGGCGTTGCTTAGGTAACCGCGGCATGGGGGGACGAGGGGGGGGCAACCTCTCTCCTGCCTGCTTCTCTTCCCCCAGCCCCACCCCCAACCCAGAAAGACCTTACGGAGTCAGTCAAAGGCATGCAAATGGGAAACTATAATGGGACACCCCCCCCCAAAAAAAAAGTCATTTTGCTTAGGTTCCTGCTCGCTATTAAATCTGTTTTTACCTCAGTCCACCTCTTCTGCCAAGAGACAGCCACCCAGCCCAGCGCTCGCTCGCTCTCTCTCCTCACAGGAACCCTGTAAGGTAGTCCGGGCTGCTGGGTTGCCAACTGACCAGGAAGGAAATAAGGCAATGCGACTTGATCCTGTGCTTTAGACAGGAGCCTGACCCAGATGGAAAAGTCATAGGCTGGTAGATAGGGAAGGGACCCCCAAAGGCCATCCAAACCCAGCCCCGCTGCTCAGCTCAGGAATTTTCACTGACTTTACAGGTAGGAAGCTAGCTTAGCAGGGAGAGAGAGGGCCGGGCTAGATCGCCTTGAAGCACTGCTTGTCTACTTGCAGAACATTTGGCTGGCTTTTAACCTGGGGAACGGGGTTGAATTCAAAAACGGGACAAGACCGCCTTCTGTCTAAAGTGGTACAGTCCCTTCTGTACCTTCTAAAGCGGTACAAACCCCCCTCAAACTCCTCATGCCGCTGGCAAGGGTACATATACTCTGGATATGAAAATCTGTCACAGAGCTTTAGAACTGGAAGGCACCTTGTGCGGTCATCCATTCTGACCCCAAACCCCGAGGGACGTAGGAATCTTGCAACTACACACCCCTGACAAACGATTGTCCAGGCTCTGTTTAAATACTTCCAGCAAGGAAGAGCCAGTCACCTTCCAGGGCACCATCAAACAGCTCTGACCATTAAAAAGGGTAAAGGGACCCCTGACCATTAGGTCCAGTCGTGACCAACTCTGGGGTTGCAGCGCTCATCTCGCTTTATTGGCCGAGGGAGCCGGCGTACAGCTTCCAGGTCATGTGGCCAGAATGACTAAGCTGCTTCTGGCAAACCAGAGCAGCGCACAGAAATGCCGTTTACCTTCCCGCCGGAGTGGTACCTATTTATCTACTTGCACTTTGACGTGCTTTCGAACTGCTAGGTGGGCAGGAGCAGGGACCGAGCAATGGGAGCTCACCCCGTCGTGGGGATTCGAACCGCCAACCTTCTGATCAGCAAGTCCTAGGCTCTGTGGTTTAACCCACAGCGCCACCCACATCCCTTCTCTGACCATTAGGCACCTTTTAATTTATATATTTTTTTAAAAAATTAATGCTTCATGGTCTCTTAGAGGAAGCGATTGCAAATGAAATGGAATTAAGCAAAAGCTTCTCAGAAGCACAGTTCCCCCACCAGTGGCTACACTGGGGACGCAGGGGCAGAGATCTGTTAGGAAGTTGGCAACCTTGCAGTGGCTGAATGAAAAAGAGAGTCTGAGAAGTTAAATCACCTAAGTTTTGTGGTTGATTGGGGTGGGTGGGGTGGCCCAGCCCCTGTCAGTCCCGCTCCCTTCCCCACCCCCACCCCAAAAAACCAGCCCCATCAGAAGATCTTACCTGGAGGATGTTTCTTGGAACAAAGTTCCATGGCATTCGATGGCAGTTTATCAGGCCCATGGGAGGTGCTGTATTGGGGCAGGGAGATGGGTGGAGATGGGTGGGGAAAGCAAAGAAATAAAAATAATTGGTTTGGGGTGGGGTGGGGCGCGCGCACACACACACACACACACGCCTAAAACAAACCAAAGGTGGAGAACTTTGGGGGCGGAATGTGGCCCTCGGAATGCTTCTGTCTGGCCCTCGGGTCTCCCTGCAAGCTGCACCCTTCTTCCCAGGTCACGGCCCCTCTACAATCCTGTTCCATATCTCCCCAGGGACTTTTGTTTGTTTTTTTTTAAAAAAATATTTATTAAGGTTTTTTTAGATATAAAATGCACACATAAAACAATCTTGCTTCTATCACAACAAATTCTTCGCTTCTTTGGACTCCCTCACGTCCCCCTCTCCCATTTACGTCGTTAAAAAATTTTTTCCAAACAAATTATCAACTTGTTTACAGTCTCATGTCCACACATTCAAATATAATCTAGCACTTTTTCCAATAAAATTTTTATATTTTCTTTAATCTCACTTAGCATCAAATTTAAATCTAGTTTAGTGGTGGCCAATTTTTTATAATCTAGCATCCTTCTTAACATTCAAACAAATTACAATGTTTTTGTAGATACATCTTGAATTTCTCCCAGTCTTCCTCCATCTTTTCTTCTCCCAAATCTCGGATTCTGCCAGTCATCTCGGCCAGTTGCATATAGTCCATCAGCTGCATCTGCCACTCTTCCAGTGTGGGTAAATCTTGAGTTTTCCAGTTTTTTGCGATGAGAATCCTTGCTGCCGTTGTTGCATACATGAAAAATGTTCGATCCTTCTTTAACACCCTCTGGCTCCCCAGGGACTTTTGCAAGCAAGGAGAGTTTGCATTGGGGGGGGGGGAGGAAGTAAGAGAAGGAACCTCAGACTTTTGCATGGCTGCAATCCATTGTACCATACAAATGTAAGAGTCACATTCATTGCTCTGCTCACATTTTTGCTTCCGATTCCATTGGCACATTTTTCCCCAAGGGGCTTCCCGGAGGGAATGTATCCCCCGGGCAGGAAAGGGTTAACCCTGGAAACAAACTAAGGAGTAACATCATCTGGGGGGGGGGGGGAGATTGTTCAGAATTTCCCCACCTCGCTGCCTGTTACTCCTGCAGCCCCCCCAGCAAAATCTTCCTTCTCCTCTATAAAGCCAAAATTGCCCTTCATCCAAACAGCGCCCAATAACTTTAAAATACGTGATAATAAAACAACACAACTCTCTTCCCTACGAGCAGCAGAACGGAAAAGGATGCAGTTATGATAGGCGTACAGAGTCAAAGAAGCCATCGAGCCAATTTAACAGGGCCACATAAAAAATCCCCTTTTAAATCTGTTGCCAGATCTCTCCAGGGGAAAGCAGTCCAAAGAGCAATCTGGAAACAGAACAGCAAAAGTTTCCCGCAGAATTTTTTTCCAGAAACAGAATATTGCCTGGAAAACCTCCTAATCTGCCTACAGGAAATTTTCCATTTAAATGAGCTCATTAGCTAACAGATACCGATTGCAAATCCTCAGGGTTAGTGCCCATTGCGTTTGGTGGGGCAGGAGCCAGGGAGCCCGGCAGCAGGGGGCGCCAGAGCCAATGAGAGGTGGAGCCAACTCATCCTAATTTTGTCCCTATTCTCCTCCACCTCCTCCCTGCTGAGTTCTACAAGTTCTGCAACCCTGAAAAGTGGTTGCAGTTGGACCCGCGCCAGTTGCAAAATGCGCCTGGCACCTGGCTAATTTCTAACACTAGGGCAGGGTTCCCCACCCCCAAAGGAAGTGATTTAAAAGGCAGTCGACTGAATCACATGAACCTTCCAGCCCAGTCCGCTATTCTCCCTTCCTTTCTAGAACGGACCACAATGCTGCTACAGAACCTGGCTCCAAGTCCAACAGACGAGATGGCTCAAAACCACGCTGAGGACTAGAATGCTGGAGAGGCCTGCGGGCTCCTCTAGCGATGGTGGTGGTTTCCCTAAAAGGGCTAGCATGCCGACATATCCACCACCGACCAGCCAGACAGCTACACCGGTGCCAACAGCTGCTACGCCCGAGTCCCCGCTGGCAAAAGACACCTCTTCTAACTGTTTCCTGCTCCATTTCCTGTTTTGCTCCTGGTGACTGATTTGTGGCGAGGAGCACAGAGAGAAACCTAACATCCAGGGGCACTTCAGAGCAGACAGCAGAAGATCTTCCAATCAGTGTCAGGAGAGATGCTCTTCCTTGTCGAACATGTTGTTGTTGTTATTTAGTCGTGTCCGACTCTTTGTGACCCCCTGGACCAGAGCATGCCAAGCACTCCTGTCTTCCACCGCCTCCCACAGTTTGGTCAAACTCATGCTGGTAGCTTGGAGAACACTATACATCCATCTCGTCCTCTGTCGTCCCCTTCTCCTTGTGCCCTCCATCTTTCCCAACATCAGAGTCTTTTCCAGGGAGTCTTCTCTCCTCATGAGGTGGCCAAAGGATTGGAGCCTCAGCTTCAGGATCTGTCCTTCCAGTGAGCACTCAGGGCTGATTTCCTTAAGAATGGAGAGGTTTGATCTTCTTGCAGTCCATGGGACTCTCAAGAGTCTCCTCCAGCACCATAATTCAAAAGCATCAATTCTTCGGCGATCAGCCTTCTTTATGGTCCAGCTCTCGCTTCCATACATCACTACTGGCAAAACCATAGCTTTAACTATACGGACCTTTGTTGGCAAGGTGATGTCTCTGCTTTTTAAGATGCTGTCTAGGTTTGTCATTGCTTTTCTCCCAAGAAGCAGGCGTCTTTTAATTTCGTGGCTGCTCTCACCATCTGCAGTGATCATGGAGCCCAAGAAAGTAAAATCTCTCACTGCCTCCATTTCTTCCCCTTCTATTTGCCAGGAGGTGATGGGATCAGTGGCCATAATCTTCATTTTTTTTGATGTTGAGCTTCAGACCATATTTTGCGCTCTCCTCTTTCACCCTCATTAAAAGGTTCTTTAATTCCTCCTCACTTTCTGCCATCAAGGTTGTGTCATCTGCATATCTGAGGTTGTTGATATTTCTTCCGGCGATCTTAATTCCGGCTTGGGATTCATCCAGCCCAGCCTTTCACATGATGAATTCTGCATATAAGTTAAATAAGCAGGGAGACAGTATACCGCCTTGTCGTACTCCTTTCCTAATTTTGAACCAATCAGTTGTTCCATATCCAGTTCTAACTGTAGCTTCTTGTCCCACATAAAGATTTCTCAGGAGACAGATGAGGTGATCGGGCACTCCCATTTCTTTAAGAACTTGCCATAGTTTGCTGTCAAGGCAGTGGTCCATGAAGGGGCTTGTCGAACATGCAACCCCGCAACGCCACATATGATAGAATCATGCAAGAGTGTGGGAGGAGGAGGGGATAAAATCCCCAAAAAGGATTTTTTTTTTTCTGTATGCCACAAAAGCTGCAAGAATATTACTAGCAAAGAATTGGAAGAAACAAGATTTACCAACTATCGAAGAATGGCAGATGAAGATGATGGACTATATGGAACTTGCCGAACTGTCTGGGAGACCCCGAGACCAAAGAGAAGAGACGGTGGAAGAAGATTGGAAGAAGTTTAAAGAATATTTAAAAAAATATGTTAATATTTAAATCTTAGAATAGCTTTGGAAGTGGATATAGGCTGTAGAAGTAGAAGACAGTGTATTTTAAAATAGCATTATTTGTAAAGGATAAAATGTGAAGACTATTATAGTAAAAGTAAGCGTGACAAAATGGTTAAAAATTATGATATATGTAAACTGCTAAAGATGAGGTAAAATGAAAATCAGATGGGGGGACTTAGAATCATAGAATCATAGAATCATAGAGTTGGAAGAGACCACAAGGGCCATCGAGTCCAACCCCCTGCCAAGCAGGAAACTCCATCAGAGCACTCCTGACATATGGTTGTCAAGCCTCTGCTTAAAGACCTCCAAAGAAGGAGACTCCACCACACTCCTTGGCAGCAAATTCCACTGTCGAACAGCTCTTACTGTCAGGAAGTTCTTCCTAATGTTTAGGTGGAATCTTTTTTCTTGTAGTTTGGAACCATTGCTCCGTGTCCACTTCTCTGGAGCAGCAGAAAACAACCTTTCTCCCTCCTCTATGTGACATCCTTTTATATATTTGAACATGGCTATCATATCACCCCTTAACCTCCTCTTCTCCAGGCTAAACATGCCCAGCTCCCTTAGCCGTTCCTCATAAGGCATCGTTTCCAGGCCTTTGACCATTTTGGATGCCCTCCTCTGGACACGTTCCAGTTTGTCAGTGTCCTTCTTGAACTGTGGTGCCCAGAACTGGACACAGTACTCCAGGTGAGGTCTGACCAGAGCAGAATACAGTGGCACTATTACTTCCCTTGATCTAGATGCTATACTCCTATTGATGCAGCCCAGAATTGCATTGGCTTTTTTAGCTGCCACGTCACACTGTTGGCTCATGTCAAGTTTGTGGTCAACCAAGACTCCTAGATCCTTTTCACATGTACTGCTCTCAAGCCAGGTGTCACCCATCTTGTATTTGTGCCTCTCGTTTTTTTTGCCCAAGTGCAATACTTTACATTTCTCCCTGTTAAAATTCATCTTGTTTGTTTTGGCCCAGTTCTCTAATCTGTCAAGGTCGTTTTGAAGTGTGATCCTGTCCTCTGGGGTGTTAGCCACCCCTCCCAGTTTGGTGTCATCTGCAAATTTGATCAGGATGCCCTTGAGTCCATCATCCAAGTCGTTGATAAAGATGTTGAATAAGACCGGGCCCAAGACAGAACCCTGTGGCACCCCACTAGTCACTCTTCTCCAGGATGAAGAGGAACCATTGATGAGCACCCTTTGGGTTCGGTCAGTCAGCCAGTTACAAATCCACTGAGTGGTAGCATAGTCAAGACCGCATTTTACCAGCTTCTTTACAAGAATATCATGGGGCACCTTGTCAAATGCCTTGCTGAAATCAAGGTAGGCTACATCCACTGCGTTCCCTTCATCTTGGGGAAGCTCACCTAACAATGTTTAGAAAAAATAAGGATAAGACGAGAATTTGTTTGCATTGTTTGTTTTTCTGTTTCTGTTGTTTATTGGTGTTTTAAAATGAATAAAAAAATTGGGGGGGGGAAGAGTCTGGGAGGAGGAAGTCAGGGGGAAAATGACTCTCCCAACTATTCTTGCTGGGCTCAAAACCATTAAAGGAGTTAAGCTTTGTGGGTGGTGTTAAAATAGCTGGAAAGGGCATGATGTGGAAAGCAGAATTGGTGGGTGGTGTGGAAGGGTTAAGCACCCTTCCCACCTGCTATCCATCCCATCTGGACTCGGTTCTGGTTTTTAACGGTACGTGTGAGAAAAACTGCTCTGGAAAACGTAATTTGTTGGAAGGGGATGGGTTAAGCACCTCCCTCATCCAATTTCCTCAGGCAAAAACTCCTCCAATGCTTTGAAATTGGTGCCATGAGGAAATGTGGTCATTCATAGAATCATAGAGTTGGAAGAGACCACAAGGGCCATCGAGTCCAACCCCCTGCCAAGCAGGAAACACCATCAGAGCACTCCTGACATATGGTTGTCAAGCCTCTGCTTAAAGACCTCCAAAGAAGGAGACTCCACCACACTCCTTGGCAGCAAATTCCACTGTCAAACAGCTCTTACTGTCAGGAAGTTCAGAGAGGTCAGCCCTCTGTTTTTAATCCTTGGGAGAGCCAGGGTAAAATAGTGGTCAGTGTGCTGGCCCTTGGACACCCGGGTTCAAATCTCCACTCGCCCACTAGGTGGGACCTTGGACCAGTCCCTACCTGTCAGTGTAACCAACCTCACAGGATTGTTCTGTGGATTAAAGGAGGAAGCGGAGAACCATGTACAAGCCCCCTGGAGTAAAGGTAGGACGTGAATGTAAGAATAAAAATAAATAAATAAATGCTGGTTGAAGAATGTCCAGGTCTGTTTCAGCTGAGAAGGAATTTGTAAGTATGTAGGGCCTTTATATGAACCTGTTCTGTCCTCAGACATCAAGGCAGGGCCTTGTCTGAAGTGGCCCCTCTGTTAAAGAAACTGCTATTTCCTCTCTCTTCCAGACCAGAGCATGGTCTGAAGGTGCATGAGGCCACCACCTCCCTGAAGCTAAGCAGGTCCAGGCCTGGTCAGCTCCCGGATGGGAGGCCACCATGGAACCCCAGGTATGTTGCCTTGAGTTCTACTATGGGGGGAAAGCAGGACAGAAATGTGAAGAAATAACAGAGGCACAGCAGTTGGAGCTATCTGATACATTTCAGAGCCCTGGCCTTGTAAGCTAGGGGTGATGGGAGTTGTAGTTCAACAACATCTGGGGGACCCACAGGTTGAGAACCGCTGCTTCAGAGAGCTCTAGGTGCTTGGTGGAGTCAAGCAAGGCCTTCTCTTCCAGCCTAGCCCACTTCGCTGGGTTGTTGTGAGAATAAAAGGATTTTTAAAGATATCAGCCATGACGAGGGATACGTTCCTGTGTGACCAATCTCCCCCACAGTTCCCCACTTGCAGAGCCGTCGGGAGACACAGCTCACACAAGAGAGGAGTGCTTTTTAAAACCCCAGAATCTTAACACAAAGGGAGTCCGACTGGATCAGGCCAATGGCCCAACTAGTCCAGCATCCTGTTCTCACAGTGACCAACTAGATTCCCCTATGGAAAAACCCGTAACCAGGATTCGAACTCAAGAGCAACTCTCCCAATTCTCTGGTGTTCAGAGGTACATCACTGCCTCCGACAGCGGAGGGAGAAACTAGCAAATATGGCTGGTGGAAACCTTTGAACACCCACCCAAAAGCACTGATAGGTGAAAGCGGAAGTAACCTTTTCCAACTCTATGGTGCTTTTCAAGGCTGAGATTGGTACCCATTCAATAATAATAAATAATAATAATAATAATAATTTGTTATTTATACCCCGCCCATCTGTCTGGGTTTCCCCAGCCACTCTGGGTGGCTTCCAACAAAACTAAAATACAATAACCTGTTAAACATTAAAAGCTTCCCTAAACAGGGCTGCCTTCAGATGTCTTCTAAAAGTTTGGTAGTTATTTTTCTCTTTAACATCTGGTGGGAGGGCGTTCCACAGGGAGGGGGCCACTACTGAGAAGGCCCTCTACCTGGTTCCCTGTAACTTGGTTTCTCGCAGCGAGGGAGCCGCCAGAAGGCCCTCAGCGCTGGACCTCAGTGTCCTGGCTGAACGATGGGGGTGGAGACGCTCCTTCGGGTATACAGGACCGAGGCCGTTTAGGGCTTTAAAGGTCAGCACCAACACTTTGAATTGTGCTCAGAAACGTACTGGGAGCCAATGTACCATAGGTCTTTCAAGACCGGTGTTATACGGTCTCAGCGGCCGCTCCCAGTCACCAGTCCAGCTGCCGCATTCTGGATTAGTTGTAGTTTCCGGGTCACCTTCAAAGGTAGCCCCAAACAGAGCGCATTGCAGTAGTCCAAGAGAGAGATAACCAGAGCATGCACCACTCTGGTGAGGCACTCTGCAGGCAGGTAGGGTCTGAGCCTGCGTACCAGATGGAGCTGGTAAACAGCTGCTCTGGACACAGACTTGACCTATGCCTCAAGGTGTTCCGACATAGAGATGAGATATATTTGCGCCGTAAGGAAGCACCAACTTTGATCTGATTGCACAGGAACAAGAGAAGAGACACTTGCAAAGATGGGGAAGGGAAAATGTGGTGTTGAGCTGTGCTATTTAGCCTATTATCATTGTGCAGGCCGGAAGCTGAGATGAGCCTCAGGTAACCACAGAGCGTAAAAACCAGAGAGGAAACCCCAACCAGTCCATTTCTTTGACTCAGGGCTCTGCTGCTGGGGAAAGGGTGGTACGTTTTGGGTAGGGAGTGAGCAGCCAAGCCCAATTGCCACCTCCCCAGGCACCGAGCCACCCAAACTCCAGGGAATGTTTATTTTTCAAAGCCACAGACACACACACACAAAAAAAGTTTCCGGGCAGACAAAGACACAGATACCACAAACTCCCTTTGCCCCACCCAGATCCCCTCCCTCTCCCCTAATCCCAGATCACAAAAGACAGGACAACAACTTGAAAAGCACTCTGTGCGAGTCCCAGAGAACTGTGTCGGCTTTCCTAGGGCCGTTTGAGAAAAATAAAGAGTTTGTGATGTAGGGCAAAAGATTTGGGGGGGGTGTAGGAGAGTGAGGCACACACAGAGTTCTCCTTTGGCAGTTGCCCCCTCCATAATGTCTGGGGCTTGCCAAAAAATGAGAGAGGCAAATTCATAGAATCAGAGTGTCTGAAGGGACCCCACGAGTCATCTAGCCCAACCCCCTGCAATGCAAGGAATCACAACTCGAGAATCCCGGGCAGACGGACAACCCAACCTGTGTTAAAAAACCTCCAGCAACGGATTGTCCTCCATCTTCCCAGGTAGGCCAGATTCACCTTGTTTAGTAGCACAGAGATTTGCCTAAGAAGGTTGATGTCACACAGGTAAAGCAGAGGCACAGAGGAAGCTGTCTCCTACCAAATCCAACCGTGTAGCTCAGTAAGGTCCACACTGGCTGGTAGCAACTCAGCAGGGCGAGTCTCTCCCAGATGCTTGGGACTGAACCCCAGGACCTTCTGCATACAGATTATTCTACCATAAAGCAAGTTTCCAGTCCTCATGGTTCTGAATAAAGGCCTTGATTTAAACAGTAAACGCCAGAAGCTGGCTTATTCCCACTCAGAACAATGAGCCACCTAGCTCAATAATGTCCACACTGGCTGGCAGCAGCTCTCCAGAGTTTCCACACTCTCCAGGGCCTTTCTGCTTGGAGATGCCATTGCGGATCAAACCTAGAAGCTTCTGCAGATGCTTTGCCACTGATCACTGGATAGCTCAGTCCTGGGATAGCTCAGCAGGCAAGAGCACAAGGCACTTAATCTCAGGGCTGTGGGTTCGAGCCCCACGTTGGGCAAAATATCCCTGCATTGCAGCGGGTTGTACTAGACGGCGACTCTTTTAAGATTCCATGGAGCTAATATTGCCTGCACTGACCGGCAGCTGCTCTCCAGGGTTTCAGAGGAGGGTCTTTCAAATGCTCTACCGCTGAGCTACAACCCTTCAATCCACATATACAGGTAGCGGGAAAGAGGCTGGTGTATTTAGATAAAGCGGCCAAGGCTCTCCTGCCCAGAGGAGGAGAGCAATGCTGTCCCTCTCCCGGAATACCCCTCTACTACCTCCGTTTGGTGCCAAACTGACTTGTTTGGGCATCTGGCTAAGGCCTTGGGGGGGGGAGAAGGAAGCGGTGCGTGGATATAGGGAGAGATTGCTGGTTCGTGATCGCTGGCCAATGCGAGAAGATGACACGAAAGCAAGGTCTGGCTCCCGCCGGCAACATCTGGAACCAACATTATGCCAAGGAAGAGAGGAATTGTGGGCGGCCAGCAGGCGGGCGGGGTGGGTGGTCAGGATATTACAGGGGCAGGATCCAGAACGTGGAAATGGGGCAGCGGGAAGGTGGAGGGTAAGATATCTCAGCATCAGCAGTTGGGGAACCGGTGGGGTTGCAGAGGGAGTGAGAATCTGGGCCTAGGAAAAGGATACAGGCTTGGAAATCCAAATCGAGTGGTTTAACATATCTCAGCATCAGCATCTATGGAGAGGGGCCACCCAAGCAAATGGATTTTTTGTGGGGGGGGGGTGAGGAAGAGGGACCAGGGAAGAAACTGGGAGTGAGACAAAGCAGGATCCGGAATGTGTGGGGGGAGAATTGGAAGGAGGGGTAGTTGTTTTCTACTGTGCTAAGGCAAGGAATGAAGATAGAATATCAAGGCATCAGCATTTGGGGGAAGGAGGGAGGAGGAGTTTGAGGAGGGGCTGGCGAGCAGGGAAGAGATATGGGGCAGCTAAGGAAGGGGGGGGGGTCACACTAGGCCAGAGGCACACAGAAACCTGCCTTATTTAGCTCCATCCGCTAAGTAAAAAAAACCTAAGACTCCAGTCCTCATGGCTTTGAATAAACGGCTGGTTTAAATAGGAACCTAGGGAGCTGTTTTAAAGGAACAGAAGGGAGCTGCCTGAGACCGAGTCCATCTTGCTCAGTAATGTTTACACTTGCTGGCAGCAGCTCTTCAGGGTTTCAGCCAGGGATTGAAGTTGGGATCTCCCGCATGCAAGCCGGACACACTACGGCCCTTCCCCAACATGGCGCCCTAAAGACATTAATGGAGGTTTCCAGCTCCCATCAACCGCACCCCCTACGCCCAGAAATGATGGGAGGCAGAATGCAACCACAACTAGTGGGCACCAGGTTGGTTAGCCCTGCGTCGGGTAAAGAGAGGAATAAGGGTTCAGGGCACCCCCAGCAATTGTGTGTGCAGTGAGGAGAAGGACCCAGAGTTCAGGTGGGACTGGGAGAGGTCAAATCTTGGAACACACCAGCAAAGAACCCCTGGAAGGGTGGTTTGCCAATAACTGGGGGGGGGGGGGGAGAAAGCCTTCAATATTTAAGGCTACATTTAAAGCACATTGATCCACACACACACCCCAAAATCCTGGGAACTGTAGTTCACTCCTCCCAGAACTGCAATTCCCAGCGCCCTCCACAAACTACAGTTCCCAGGATTGTTTACAGGATGGAGTGAAGAATATGCTTTAGATGTACTGTATGGTACGTAAGCAGCCTAAGAGAGGCACCCATAAATGACTTATTTTTTGGGAGGGGGGGGACTGAAGGATCCAGAGCATGCATTAGTGAAATTACTATGCAACTGAGAGCTCTAGGCATGAGCATTCAAGCAGGGATCTAGGTAAGAGTCTAGAAGAATCTAGAGCGAATATCTAGAAGAAGGAAAGGAGGTAAGCAGGAGAGATATGGAGCTGTGAGCCTTTCAAGTGCTTCCCAGTGGGGGGTGGGGGGGGAGTAAGCCCCACTGATCTGAAAAAGCTTACTTTTGGACCCCTTAGTGGGTTGCAACCTAATTTAAGGCAGGTTGCCACAGAAGCACTCGCAAATATATGGTAAAAATTTAATAAATGGGCATGTTTGGGTTAAAAGGGAGCCCTGGCTGGGAAAAATTTGTTGATACCTAGCCCATGTTTTTTTTGGGGGGGGGCCACAAACCTTCCCATGGGGGTCAAGGGTGGGGGAGGTTAAAGATCAAAAGAGAGGGGATCCAAGAGGGTGTTCAAAAGTTAAGGGAAAGGAATGGGGGAAGGGAATTCTCCAAAATTCATTCCCTTCTCCCCAGTTAAGATATTAAAAGAACTATAAAAAACAGAGAAATAATCTGAGGTGGGGAATCTCCAAACCTCAACCCCCCCCAACACACCAGAAACTAAAATAATAATTATGCAAACATTGGAAGTATTTAGAGAGGCGATCTCCCAAAATTCACCCCCACCCCAATAACTAATAAAATACAGATAACATGGAAGGATGGAGGGGGGGAATCTCCCAAAATTCACCCCCAATAGCTAAAAATATATATAA
The DNA here is from genome assembly GCF_964252035.2 of Podarcis erhardii. Taxonomy (NCBI): domain Eukaryota; kingdom Metazoa; phylum Chordata; class Lepidosauria; order Squamata; family Lacertidae; genus Podarcis; species Podarcis erhardii. The sequence continues at coordinate 8,896,267 of NC_138505.1, read as the reverse complement.
TAAGATGGAGGGGAGCAATCTACAATATCCACTCTCAGTAACTTAAAAACAAATAAAGACGATGGAAATATTTGGGGTGGGGAATTCCCCCCCCCCCCATAACAACAACAAAAAAGATAGTATAGAAGTACAGTATTGCGGGGGAAGGGGGGAAGGAATCTCCCAAATTAACTAAAAAGAGACGGAGATACAACACAGAAGCATTCATGGGGGAGAAAATGCCCCAAACCTACCCCCCCCATAACTACATAAAAAGCAATATGACATTAAAGTATTTAGGAGGAGAGAAACCTCAAAAAATATATATATTTGGAGAGGGGTTGTTGTTGTTTTTTGAGGTTTCTCTCCTAAATACTTTCATGTCATCTTGCTTTTTATGTAAAAAAAAATTGAAATAACTACAGCTGAGAGCACCATCTCCCCCCAACCCCGCTCCGGTCTCCTTGCCCGGCCGGCTCCCTTTTCAACCGAGCGGCGGAGGGAGGCGAGCTCCGGGCCGCCGGGGCGTCCCCCAAAACTCGGCCGGATCCCCCCGCGCCGTCGCCGCCGCCGCCGCGTGGCGCACCTTAACGAGCCGCCTCCGGGCGCCCCTCGCCTCCGCTGCTGCTGCTGCTGGTGCCGCCGCCGCGCTCCATCCCCCGGCCAGGGCCGCTACGCCCTCCTGGAAGCGGCCCGCGCCCGTGCGCCCTGGCCGCGCCCGCCGGCTCGCCGTGCGCCCTGGCCCATGGCTGCGCTGCCGCCGACGCGCCCGGCCCCGGATTGCCTGGCTGGCTTGGCGGCGGCGGCGGCGGCGGCGGCTGGGCTGCTTTCCCCCCCTCCCCGTTTCTCGGGCGGGGATGGATGGAGAGGAGGAGGAGGGAAGGGGGTGGGGGGACGGAAGTGATGAAAGGGACCGCCGATCTCGGGGGCTGCTCCTCCGAGAAGCAGCTCCGGGTGGAAAAAGCGCCGCCGAGCGCTGTGCGCGCTTTTACGCACGGGGAGGCTTCCTCGGGAGTCAGCCTCTCCATCTTCTCCAGCCAAGCTTTCCTTTGCAGGAGGCGCTGGATTGTTCCCCCCGCCCTCCCCAAATCCAGACTTATGTCGGGCCCTGGGCCGGATCCAGCTTTTCTCACGAGTAGACCCATGGCAATGAATGGAGCGCAATTGGCCTGGCCCGTTCGCTTTCAGTAGCCCATTTGACTCCCTCCCCCCTGCAAGAATCCTGGGAATTGTAGTATCTTACTCAGGGTGCTGGGCACGGTAGCTCCTCCATAGAATCATAGAATAATAGAATTGGAAGAGACCACAAGGGCCATGGAGTCCAACCCCCTGCCAAGCAGGAAACACCATCAGAGCACTCCTGACATATGGTTGTCAAGCCTCTGCTTAAAGACCTCCAAAGAAGGAGACTCCACCACACTCCTTGGCAGCAAATTCCACTGTCGAACAGCTCTTACTGTCAGGAAGTTCTTCCTAATGTTTAGGTGGAATCTTTTTTCTTGTAGTTTGGAACCATTGCTCCGTGTCCGCTTCTCTGGAGCAGCAGAAAACAACCTTTCTCCCTCCTCTATGTGACATCCTTTTATATGTTTGAACATGGCTATCATATCACCCCTTAACCTCCTCTTCTCCAGGCTAAACATGCCCAGCTCCCTTAGCCGTTCCTCATAAGGCATCGTTTCCAGGCCTTTGACCATTTTGGTTGCCCTCCTCTGGACACGTTCATGGGTGAACTACAGTTCCCAGGATTCTGGGAAGGCGGGCAGAGAATGTGCTCTGATTGTAATGGTTGCATATGCAGCCAGGCTAAAAAATAGGCAGGCCGCCTCCCCATATTTTCTAGCTACTCGCCCCATTTTTCTAACATCATGGAGCCCAGAGTAGCATGCAGGCAGATCTCACCTGGACACTGCCCAGACCGGCTAAAGTTCAGCAGGGCGGTGGCCTCCTGAGCCTTCTGGGATGGGAACCTGGGCTCTCCAGATGTTGCCTTGGGACTCCAGCACCTTCGTGGTCAGGGGTTGGGGTATGAGGTGAGTTGAACATCTGGAAGGCCGCCAGATGAGAAGGCTGCGGTATCTGATGATGTGGGTTGTGCATGGGTAGGCAAACTAAGGCCCAGGGGCCGGATCCGGCCCAATCGCCTTCTCAATCCGGCCCGCGGACGGTCTGGGAATCAGTGTGTTTTTACACGAGTAGAATGTGTGCTTTTATTTAAAATGCATCTCTGGGTTATTTGTGGGGCATAGGAATTTGTTTTTTTAAAAAAATTCCAAAATATAGTCCGGCCCTCCACAAGGTCTGAGGGACAGTGGACCGGCCCCTTGCTGAAAAAGTTTGCTGATCTGTTTTCTTTTTTCCCCTTTTTCTGTCATTTTTTGGAAAATTAATAAAATGTTAAAAATAAATAAATAAAGAAGCAAGGACGGATTGGGCAAATTTGTGGAGGGGCTGTCAGTGGCTTTCAACCCTATGCTTTGACAAGCCAGGCTCTTTTTATATTCTTATTTAATACCCCACATTTATACCAGAACGGCAAAACTGAAAACAGGTACTGTACAACTAAAAAACCCAGTAAATAAAAATCTACAGATGGAAGGTGGTATACTACTACTACTACTACTAATATTAATAATAATAATTTAAATATAGCCCTATTAAAAGCAGCGCTAAAAACGCTTAAAGCTATTTAAAAGCACACACACCTCCAGGAGACCTTGCCACAGCAGCTGGTTAGTGGCCAAAGGCTTGTCTGAACGACAAATGAAAAAGTCTGCCTGCCAAGGAAAGGAAAGCACAGGGAGCCTCCCATGGAAGGGAATTCCACAATCTGGGGGCAGCCACCAACAAGGCCCCGCCTCATATCATCACCGGGCACAGCCCTAGAGGACAGGTGGGTGTCTCCCAAATTTGATTGGTGGGTGGTGCTGACCTATATGAGTTCAGGTGATTGGCAGGTGGGCGTGGCTTGGCCGAGAGGCCCAGGGATGAGGCTCAGAGACTAGGCAGCTTCACACCACCCATCAATGTGTGAATATGCTTTTTTAAAATAACAAACACACCCTGCAAACAAGTGACAGCAAGTACAGTGGTACCTCAGGTTAAGTACTTAATTCGTTCCGGAGGTCCGTACTTAACCTGAAACTGTTCTTAACCTGAAGCACCACTTTAGCTAATGGGGCCTCCTGCTGCTGCCGCGCCGCTGGAGCATGATTTCTGTTCTCATCCTGAAGCAAAGTGCTTAACCTGAAGTGCTATTTCTGGGTTAGCGGAGTCTGTAACCTGAAGCGTATGTAACCTGAGGTACCACTGTAATTGTGTGTGTGTGTGTGTGTGTGTGTGTAATGAAAACTATAGCAGGAAGTCACACAGACAGATCTGCTTTTGTGACTACGGTCCCCGGAGGCCCCATCCGCACTATCAATTTAAAGCAGTGTCATACCACTTTAAATACTCATGAATCCCCCCCCCCAAGAATCTTGGGAACTGTAGTTTGTTAGGGGTGCTCTTAGGAGGACCCCGCCCCCGTTCTTCTCGCACAGCTGCAATTCCCAGAGTGGCTTAACCATCAATCCTTCCTCCCAGGGAACTCTGGGAATTGTAGTGCTGAGAGGGTAATACTGGGGGGGGGGTGTGCGTGTCCTAACAATTCCCAGCAACCTCAGTTCACTACAATTCCCAGAATTCTTTGAGGGAAGCCACGACTGCTTATAAGTGGTGCCGCCCTGCTTTAAATGTACAGCGGGACGCGGGCAGCGCTGTGGTCTAAACCACTGAGCCTCTTAGGCTTGCTGATCGGAAGGTCGGCTGTGCGAATCCCCACAACAGGGTGAGCTCCCATTGCTCTGTCCCAGCTCCTGCCAACCTAGCAGTTCAAAAGCACGCCAGTGAGAGTAGATAAATAGGTACCACTGCAGAGGGAAGGCAAACGGCATTTCTGTGCGCTCTGGTTTCCGTCACAATGTTCTGCTGCGCCAGAAGCGGTTTAGTCATGCTGGCCACATGACCCGGAAAGCTGTCTGTGGACAAACGCCGGCTCCCTCGGCCTGAAAGCGAGATGAGCGCCGCAACCCCAGAGTCGCCTTTGACTGGACTTAATCGTCCAGGGTCCTTTACCTTTTACCTTAAATGTATACCTCAGTGGGCCAGGGAGAGGTTCCGCATGGAGGAAATTTTCAACCCTGTAAATGGCCTTCTTGGAGCAAAGAAACTTTGAAGGGAGGCTGCAACGTGAAATGGCGAAATTGCAATACATCCATAGGTTAAATGCTATCACTTGAGGAAGGAACGGAAACAAAGGGGTTTTAAATGCATACGTGCTAATCTGCTTACCAATGCCAGGATATCTCTTTTTATCCAGAGCTGTTTTGCGAAACCTTGCTGTTGATCACGCAGTTATCGCTATCTCTGATTCTCTGCATCTCATCTCCCACCGACCTCTCTGTTTACAACCCCCCCCCCCCCCGCTACCAGCCATGAGTGTGTATCCCTAACTGAGGACAGCTCCGTTTTCCCCAAAAGCTGATGCCATAATAAATTTGCTCGTTTCCATTAGTTGCCGCAAAGCTCTGTCGTTTTTCCCCTTGGTTGTCCAATGCAACTCCTACTCAGATCAGACCCATTGAAACCAATAGGCTTAGACAAGGTTGGAGACAGATCAGAGTGGGCTTTCTCGGGGGGGGGGGTGAGGCTGAAGAACTGGGGAGATGGGGGTGGGATTCAGTTCTCAGTACGAGGATGGGAGACTGAGATGAAATGGCAATACACAGATATATAAGATTGTGCTTTATTAGGAACACAAATACCGTATTGGCCCGAATATAAGCTGCACCTGAATATAAGCTGCACCTTTAAAAGGGAGGGGAGAGAGAGAGAAAAAGAAAAAATACCCAAATATAAGCCGCTCCATTCCTTGCTGCTCCTGGCTGCATACTGGGGGGGGGGGCCTTTCCCCTTCCTCACACTCTCCCTTCCTGGGGGAGAGGATGGGGGACTGTGTGTGGGGTGGGCGCCTCTTTGCCGTGCTGTTTGCCCCCACTCCTGGCTGCAAACTGTAAGGTCGCGAATATAAGCCGCACTTTAACTTTTCACGGTCGGAATTTGGGGGGAAAGTGAGGCTTATATTCAGGCCAATATGGTACAGTGGTACCTCGGGTTAAGTACTTCATTCTTTCCGGAGGTCCGTTCTTAACCTGAAACTGTTCTTAACCTGAGGTACCACTTTAGCTAATGGGGCCTCCTGCTGCCACCGCGTGATTTCTGTTCTCATCCTGAAGCAAAGTTCTTAACCTGAGGTACTATTTCTGGGTTAGCGGAGTCTGTAACCTAAAGCAGATGTAACCCAAAGCGGATGTAACCCGAGATACCACTGCATTCCATTTTGTATTTTCTTTGACAGGCATAGGCAAACTTGGCCCTCCAGATGTTTTGGGACTACAACTCCCATAACCCCTAGCTAACAGGACTGGTGGTCAGGGATGATGGGAATTGTAGTCCCAAAACATCTAGAGGGCCGAGTTTGCCTCTGCTTGTTCTTTGCACCCTCCTCAAGGGCTTTTGCCTGGCTGGAATGTGTCCTCGAACTCCGACCCTGCCTCTTGCTTCCCTGCAGAGGTGTGTGAGAGTGTGTGTGTGGAGAAACTAGCCTGTGGTACAGAGGGAAATTTTACATTCATTGCTTCACTCCATTTTGCCTCTGGCCCACCCCCCATTGCCTTGTGGCCCCTGCAGAGATCATCCAGAAGGGACCGTGGCCCTCGGGCTTCCAAACCTTTCCTGCCCCTGTCCTTGTGATAGGAATTTTGAGGTCTTAGATATATGTTAAATGTTCATAAGTGTACCAACCAAGCACATACATAGATCAGCACAGGAAGACCGACCTGGAACCCTTCTGATTCCCAAACTGAGCAAATGTTTTCTCTGCAAGGTCAAAGGAAAATGGAAAAGGCTCCCCATTGTCTCTTTCCTCACAAATCCTGTCTTAAGGGCACATTTAATATATGAATAGGGTGTGAGCCTGTATTTATCATTACAAAAGACTAGCCAGGCTCCCCAGGCAATCCAATCAAGTGACCATTAAACAGGTAACCTGGCAGACAGGAGGTAAACAAAGCACTCAGATTTCTCTTGTAGATCACACTTTCTGTGATGTATGTATGATGTATGTGGGGGTGGTCTTGATCTACAAGGTGGCAATTTCAAAAGTCTATATAACGGCTTGCACACCATTGTTTGAGGTCCTCCTCCTTTCCTGCGTGTGAGGAGAGCACCCTGTTGCAACAGATCAATAAAGATCAGGCTTACTAGCTGCTTTGCTTCTCAATATTCTCTGGTTGGCCTCTGTTATTCTCTCCTACCAATAGGGAACCTATGTAAGGGCTCTATATGGGCTCTATAAGGGGGAAAAGAGCAGATTTTGGTTTTCAACATCCTAGTGAGGCCCTGCTGCACATCCCCTCACCTGGGGCTGCTAAACCTGCCAAAGAGAGCAGGGACTTGTCAGTGCCAGCCCCACAGCTCTGAAACTCCAGAGAGCTCTGAATCTGATGAAAAGTGCCCCTTTTCCAAGGAAGCAGCCGGTTTCTGCTACGTCCTGTTCGTCAGCCGAAGGAGCTGCCGCCGCCTTGCCGCTCTTCCCATGCCTTTGGCTGGCGGGATTTCCGCCAAGGGCCATCACACGCATCGTAAATGTTGTTGTTGTTGTTTAGTAGTTTAGTTGTGTCCGACTCTTCATGACCCCCTGGACCAGAGCACGCCAGGCACTGCCTCCCGCAGTTTGGTCAGACTCAGGCTGGTAGCTTTGAGAACACTGTCCCACCATCTCGTCCTCTGTCCTCCCCTTCTCCTTGTGCCCTCCATCTTTCCCAACATCAGGGTCTTTCCCAGGGTGTCTTCTCTTCTCATGAGGTGGCCAAAGTAGTGGAGCCTCAGCTTCAGGATCTGCCCTTCCAGTGAGCACTCAGGGCTGATTTCCTTCAGAATGCATAGGTTTGATCTTCTTGCAGTCCATGGGACTCTCAAGAGTCTCCTCCAGCACCATAATTCAAAAGCATCAATTCTTTGGTGATCAGCCTTCTTGATGGTCCAGCTCTCACTTCCATACATCACTACTGGGAAAACCATGGCTTTAACTATACGGACCTTTGTTAGCAAGGTGATGTCTCTGCTTTTTAAGATGCTGTTTAGGTTTGCCATCACCTTTCTCCCAAGGAGCAAGCGTCTTTTAATTTCATGACTGCTGTCACCATCTGCAGTGATCACGGAGCCCAAGAAAGTAAAATCTCTCACTGCCTCCATTTCTTCCCCTTCTATTTGCCAGGAGGTGATGGGACCAGTGGCCATGATCTTCGTAAATACCCGCCAGCGAGTTCAGCCAGTGGGTCAATGCTGCTCGCGAGGCAGAGATCCGTTTGGGGTGCCTTGGAGGATCCCTTCGGCACTGGCTCAGCCCTAGACCTCAGGAACTGCCAGGACATGCCAGGCCTTGCCCAGAGCTTGCCAACCAACATTCCTGGGCCAACTGACTGGCATGTGCTCACAAGCCCATCCGAGGGCAGCCCCTAGTGGCAGAAACGCAAAACGCCGCCTGCCTGGTGGGCAGTCCTTTTGGGAACAAGCCAAGACTCTCAGAAAAAACCGTTTCCTTTGGAGCAAAAACCTCTTTGAGCCACTGAGAGCTAAGGAGCATGACTAACTTAGACCTGTCAACTGCAGCAGGGTCTACTCGGAGTAAAACTCGGCTACCCTTTCTGGGGGTTTTTTTAAAGTGTCTGCCTGTCCCCCCAAAAAATCCTGGCTGCTTGTGGTTTGCAAACGCGAGGTTTGTTTCGTTTCCTTCGTTGTATTATTATTTTCATTTGCAAAGGTTGCAAATTTTAACACGCTGTCGCTCATTATGCCTTCCGGCAGAGTGAGCATATCAATTGACGAAAGGCGTTTTAAATGAAGAAATGACATGCTGTCGGCAGAATCTTGCAACGAAGCTTCTTGGGTTTCCAGTCTGGAACGTTCCCTTTCTGTACACTCTGCTAAATGGGTTTTCTCCTCCCGCAACCTCTTTTCGCTTACCTGGCTCCCAGGAGGGGCTGCATAAGCTGATTCTTCCAGCAGGAAGAAAGAGGGCAAAAACAGAGATACTTCAAGCCTGGCCTCACACTAGCCTGCATCTCTGTAGAAGAATGTCCACCGTGCCAAGTTAACATTGCCAGCCACACACAGAACACACCTTGGGGGCTGCTACCCCTGTTCTTGTTGCTCATCACACCCCCAGCAACCCACCCCCACCTTTCCAGGTCTCCACTCTCTCTCCTTACACCTTGCCACCCCCCGCTAGTGTAAGGTTCCCAGATTTTTTCAAAGAATCTGGGGACACTTTTTTTTAAAAAGAGAAAAAATATTATTATTTTTTAAATAAGAAGTAATATCTTCTCTTCTGTGGTCTCCTCTGTTGTAAACAAAAATTGCCCTTTTCCCTTATGGGGTATCCAAGAGCCCATATAGAGTCCTTACATAGGTTCCCTATTGGTAGGAGAAAATAACAGAGGCCAACCAGAGAATATTGAGAAGCAAAGCAACTAGTAAGCTTGATCTTTATTGATCTGTTGCAACAGGGTGCTCCCTTCACCCGAAGGAGAGGAGGAGGAACCCAGAACAATGGCGCGCAAGGCCTTATAAAGACTTTTGAAATTGCCACCCTGTAGATCAAGACCACCGCCAGAAACATCATACCTACATCACAGAAAAGGCGGTCTAAAACAGAAATTTGAATGTTGTTTTTCTCCTGTCATTGTTTATCTCCTGTCTGGCAGTTTACTTGATTGGATTGCCTGGGGAGCCTGGCCAGTCTTTTGTAATGATAAATACTTAATTCCTGGGGCAGGTCACAGGCTCACACCCTGTTCATATCTTAAATGTGCCCTTAAGACAGGATTTGTGAGGTAAGAGACAATGGGAGGTTTCCCACTTTGACCTTGCAGACGTTTGCTCAGTTTAGGAATCAAAATGGTTCCAGGTCGGTCTTCCTGTGCTGATCTGTGTACGTGCTTGGTTGGTACGCTTATGAACATTACCATATATCTAAGACCTTAACATTCCTATCACACCTCTGTTGCATGGACTTCCTCTGGGTTCCAGCCTGCTGTCTTGGAGCACTAGCCGCTGTGGAGTAGGCTCAGGTCGGGCCTGGGCTCAGCCATGTCTACTTGCTCTCCCGGTGCTCCCCTACCTTTCCTAAGTGGCGGCAGCGGTGCAGCAAAGTCGGGGCTCCCCTCTTTTTTCTCCTTCCTCTTTCTCTCTCTTCCTTCTCTCCTCCCCCTCCCTGCGTTGGCTCCGGGGTTTTCCTAGCCCTGGAGCGCCACTGGGCAGTTGGCCGGGTGGCCAGGCGCTCTCGCTCCCAGCTTGATTTGGGTCGCCGGGAGGGGGCTGTCAATGGTTCCCCCAGTTGACGCGCCGGGCATCCCCGGTTCCCTCTCGGCAGTGGTGGTGGCAGCGGCAGTCTCAGGAGCCCGGAGCCAGCCTGGTAGCGCAGTTGGCTCTGGCTGGCTTCAGGAGCTGCTCGCTGCCGTGGTGCCCGCCATTTTGCCTCGCCGGAAGTCCCCATATGATGTGTCTTGTGCCATTGAACCAATCACGCAACATTCATTCCCTACTAATAAATCTACAACACTTAAAATATAAATCCGGGGACATTTAATAATAATAATAATAATAATAATTTATTATTATTATTATTATTATTATTATTATTATTATTATTATTTGTACCCCGCCCATCTGTCTGGGTTTCCCCAGCCACTCTGGGCGGATTCCACATTAAATGAAATCCGGGGACATTCCGGGGACGGATTTTGTCCGGGGACAGATATGTAAATCCGGGGACTGTCCCTGGGAAACGGGGACATCTGGTAACCATACTCCAGTGTCCTCCCAGCCCCTCTGTGCCTTTCCATTTCTGCTTTATCCATCCCTCTGCTGCCTCCTCTTTCTCTTCACCCTGCCCTCCCTGACTTCTTGCAAATCTGGGGTTGTGACTCTGTGCGACGACAGCCTTGCATTCCTATATGTATAGGAAGATAATTGGGTTTCATTCACACACACAAAAACACATTCACACACATACAAATGACAGCAAATGTGGCCCAGTGGATTCAGAACTAGGAGAGACCAGGGTTCGAATCTTCCCACTCAGCCATGACGCACCCTGGCTGACCTCAGGTCAGCCATTGTCTGTCTGTCTAAGCCTACCTCATGGGGTGGAGCTGCTATTTGCCATTCCTTAACCGGCCACCTCACTGGGGTGTGACTTTGGTGGGGAACCCCTGATGTCTTATGTCTTATGTCGTTAAGTAGAATGACAGGCTCTCAAGGCGGTGCCCGGCGCTGCAGTAGTTTAGTTTTTCAACCTAGCTGTGGAGCGCATCCATTCATATCTGGAAGAAAGGTTGGTACAGTGGTGCCTTGCAAGACAAAATCCGTTCCGTGAGGCTCTTTGTATAGCGGTTTTTTCGTCTTGCGAAGCAGCCCATTGACAGCTTAGCGAATTAGCGCTATTAGCGGTTTAGCGGCTTTTAGCGGATCAGCTGATAAGCGGCTTATCAGTGGATCAGTTGATAAGCAGCTTAGCGGCTTAGGAAAAGGGGGGAAAGGGGGGGAAACCCGCAGGAACTCGCAAGACATCTTCGTCTTGCGAAGCAAGCCCATAGGGAAATTTGTTTTGCGAAGTGCCTCCGAAACGGAAAACCCTTTCGTCTAGCGGGTTTTCCGTCTTGCGAGGCGTTCGACTTGCGGGGCACCACTGTACTTTTCTGCACCCTCCCATGGCAAGGCTCTCGGTCTCTGCCACCTGACACACTCCATGATGTAGCCTGGTCTCCACCTTGCACCCAGATTAAGCCATGGAATCCCTTTCGGGATGTGGTTCTAAAAGATGCAGTTTCACAACCACAAAGCACCTCTGAGCATATACAGAGTGCGGCGCCTGAGAGAGCCAAAACCTGACGGGGGTGGAGAGAATTAAGACGCCTTTTGTGTCACAGCAGAGATGGGAAACTTGTGGCCGTCCAGGAGCTGTTGGACTCCAACTCCTATCAGCCCCAGGCAGTGTGGCCCAATGGTCAGGGATGATGGGAGTTGGAGCTCAGGAACAGATTCTTCTGCTGTCCTAGAACAATCCTGTCCCAACCAACCAGGGATCACATATTAAATGTACCCACAGAGGTAAAAAGCAGGGCTGGGGATCCAGTGGTCAGGGAACGATGTACAGGGTGGGGCCAAGTTTCCCACCTCTGTGTTAGAGGGCTTTTCCCAGCGCCCTACGTATTTTAGAAACCATTTTTCATTTTATTTCATCCTTTCATCTCGTTACAATACAGCGATTGATAAAAAGCATTTAAACAATTCATTCATCAGAACAGCAGCAAGAAAACATCGAATAAAATTAACAGAACACACACACACACACACAGAGAACACATGTCATCATAGCAGCATTAGGTCAATAAGTTGCATTGTGCCAAGGCAAACCATTGCTCCATGTAACTCACTATTGTCTAGCCTCAGGAATGGGGGGGAACTTGCGTACCTCCGGACGCTAATGGACTACAACTCCCATCATCCCTGACCATTGGCCCTATTGGCTACGGCTGATGGAAATAGGAGGAAGGCAGCAACTTCCTCTTGGTCTATGGTGATTGGCAGCCTTCCCCAGCCAATGGTGGCTGGTGCTCATTGGGGCTAGTGGGGCGGAAGGCAGGGAGCCTGACAGCAGGTGGCGCCAGAGGCAGTGAGTGGCTAAGTCAACTCATTTTAGTTCATCCCCATCCTTCCTGTCGTGTTCCGCAACGGTAACGCTGTGTATTAAGGTCATATTCACAAAACACATTTAAAGCGCTACGATACCGCCTAAAACAGTCATGGCTTCCCTCCAAATAATTCTGGGAGCTGTAGCTTGCTCTGGTTGCTGAGCGTTGTTCGGAGACTCCCCTCATGGAGCTACAATTCCCAGAGTTCACTGCAAAGATGGATGAATTGCTGAACCAATCTGTCAAATGTTGCTCTGGGAAGGGAATAGAACTACAGTTCCCAGAATTCTTTAGGGTGAAACCACGACAGCCCCTGCCCTGTAGGATAGAACCTTCCTCCCCCAATACAATAAAAAGAGTCGGCACTGAGCAAATACTTCAAGAGTGGTCATTCCGCAATGGTGCCACCACAAAAAAGGCCCCGTCTCTGGTTGCTGCCATTGTATAATCCCCAAAGGTGGGAGTCATTCTGCGCACAACCTCAGGTGATGATTTTAGCAAGCGATAAAGTTCATCTATGGTAAGGTTACCAGATTTTTGTTTTCAATGAATCTGGGGATTCAGTGGATTTTGTATAGGGACTGATTTGTAAATCCGGTGACTGTCCCCAGGAAACGGGGATGTCTGGTATGGGGGAAAGCGGTCCTTTGTCATTCCAAAACATCACTCTTTTGTGTGGAATTCACACGCCCAGAGACCTACATCAGTCATAAAACCAACAGCAGCAACTCCATCCAATATATAAAAACGAAAGGATTAAGTCTCTCGCCTCTTCTGGCGACTGTCCCATTTTAAAAGGAACTTGAAGTTTCCAATTTGTTATGGCCCCCGTCCGGGGGGTTGCCTGTACTCCCGCCTGTCCAATCCTCTGCGTATTTATTCACGGCATAAATCGAGATCTCCGTATCCTTTTCCGTCCCTGGGTGATGCTTCTTGGTGGTCAAGGTCTCTTCCTCGTCCTGGGACGGCAGGTGGTGAAACTCCACCCCGAGCTCATACAGAGCCGTCCCAATGGTGGCCCCCACCATCGGAGCCACGACCGGAACCCAGCACCAGTAGTTTCCAGCACTGGAAAGATAAAACAGAATTGGGACTGGTGGCAGAGATGGAGCCATGTGGAGGCAATTTGGAAAGGAGGTGAGTGTATCACAGAATTATAGAATTGCAGAGTTGGAAGGGACCCTGCGGGTCAGTCCAACCCCCTGCAATGCAGGATTTATTTTTTTATTCTTTTGCCCAAGGTGGGTCTCAAACCCACAACCCTGAGATTCAGAGCCTAAAGCTCTACCGACTGAGCTATCCCAGCAGTGGCTTTCTATGGAAACCCCCTACAGGGGGCATGGCTGTGGACCCTCCAAATCAACCATTGCTCTACCCTGCTCAGGGACGTAGGTGGCGCTGTGGGTTAAACCACAGAGCCTAGGACTTGCCGATCAGAAGGTCGGCGGTTCGAATCCCCGCGACGGGGTGAGCTCCCGTTGCTCGGTCCCTGCTCCTGCCAACCTAGCAGTTCGAAAGCACGTCAAGTGCAAGTAGATAAATAGGTACCGCTCCGGCGGGAAGGTAAACAGCGTTTCCATGCGCTGCTCTGGTTGGCCAGAAGTGGCTTAGTCATGCTGGCCACATGACCCGGAAGCTGTACGCCGGCTCTGTCAGCCAGTAAGGCGAGATGAGCGCCGCAGCCCCACAGTCGGCCACAACTGGACCTAATGGTCAGGGGTCCCTTTACCTTTACCTGCCCTGCTCATCAGCACAAAGAGACCTTGTATGTTGTCAGGTGGCTGAGGATCAAGACAGGGAAAAGTCCCTACCAACTGCTTCTTATTCAATATTCACAGAGAGGGACTTGGAAAGGCAGCCTCTTGGAATAATGGTATTGCCCTGAGTGAGTCTCCACCCCCTCCCTCTCTCCCATTACGCATCACCACTACAGGTGCTGAAAGGTGCCCTCTGCCTTTGAGCTCTTCGCTCCCCTACTTTCAAGGCTCGCCAGGTTCTAGGAGAAGGTTAGTGTTAGGTGTGTGTGCAGGAGTCAGGCCCTGTGACCAATAGGATTCTGCAGGACAGGGGCCTTCCTAAGTTTGTTCTGAAGAGGCAAGGCACGGCCGCACAGGTGAGGCCAATTGGTAACTCACAGCACCTGGTGGCAAGAGCCAGGAAGGGATTTAGGGTCAGCATTTCCCTTCGACTCTTTGCCACAGCAACACGCTCCCTGCTTTGCTGCGTTTGGCTCCATGACTCCTCACTTCTTGATCCTCGGACCCCTGACTTTGTGACTCCTTGCTTCCTGACCCTCAGACCCTTGACTTCTGTACTCCTTGCTTCTTGCTTCTTGATCCTCGGACCCCTGACTTGTAACTCCTTGCTTCTTGATCCTTGGACCCCTGACTTCGTGACTCCTTGCTTCCTGACCCTCGGACCCCTGACTTCGTGACCCCTTGCTTCTTGATCCTCGGACCCCTGACTTGTAACTCCTTGCTTCCTGACCCTCGGACCCTCGGCTTCCTGACTCCTGGCTTCTGGACTCCCGTTCCCGCTCCCACCCCGCCATCTTGCCCCCGGTCCTGACGTCCCCTGCCGGGACTTCGATTGCCCATGAACCAGACCGTGACAGTGGGTCTGGAATTCTTTCTAAAGACACTGTGTCCGTCAGCTATCGCCCCTCTGGCGCTTCTTCCTCCTCCTCCTCCTCTCCCATTATTTCCCAGCTTTCCCCCTCATCCGCCTCTGAGCTGTGACCTTCCTCAACCCCCTGTAGCAATTCTGAACTATCGCCTTCTTCTCTGGAAAGGTCAGGCTGGGGAGAAGGTCTCCACCATTCCCCCTTTCCCCAGTCCCTGACACACGCACACATATGCAACTGGGCACCACTTCCTTGCCCCTTGCGCACCCACCTGAATACCTCGGGCCCCCATCCGGCCAGGTAGGTGAAGAGTCGTGGGCCCAGGTCCCGGGCTGGGTTGATGGCACACATACAGTTGGCTCCCATTGCCAGGCCGAGAGCGGTGACCAGCAAGCCCACCGCGATGGGCTCCAGTCCATGTGGGACACGCCTGTTGCGGGAATCGATAATGGCCAGGATGCTCAATATCAGCACCCCGGTGCCCAGGACCTGATGAGGGGAAGAGGGTGGAGGGAGGACAGGACATCAGCCAAAGCACAGGGGCATTGGAAACCACCGGAGACCAGCCTATTCGTTTATCCAGGCACCGGAGACTCAGCACCAGCCTGAGAAGGGCCTTCTCGGAAGTGGCCCCCTCCCTGTGGAACGCCCTCCCACCAGATGTCAAAGAAATAAACAATGATCTGACTTTGAGAAGACATCTGAAGGCAGCCCTGTTTAGGGAAGCTTTTAATGTTTGATGCATTACTGTATTTTAATATTTTGCTAGAAGCTGCCCAGAGTGGCTGGGGAAACCCAGCCAGATGGGCGGGGTATAAATAACAAATTATTATTATTATTATTATTATTATTATTATTATTATTATTATTATTGTGGTACCTCAGGTTAAGAACTTAATTCATTCCGGAGGTCCGTTCTTAACCTGAAATTGTTCTTAACCTGGGGTACCACTTTAGCTAATGGGGCCTCCCGCCACCGCCGTGCGATTTCTGTTCTCATCCTGAAGCAAAGTTCTTAACCCGAGGTACTATTTCTGGGTTAGTGGAGTCTGTAACCTGAAGCGTCTGTAACCTGAGGTACCACTGTCAATCTTTTTTAGAAAGGGGTAAGAAAGCGTCTGTAACCTGAAGCGTCTGTAACCCTAGGTACCACTGTATTATTATTATTATTATTATTATTATTATTATTATTATTATTACTTCGCACCTGGAGGTGCCAGGATTGAACCTGTTACCTTCTGCATGCAACCTTCTGGTGCTCTAACCACTGAGCCACGGCAAATGAATGGAGCAGCGGCAGAGCAATTGGACATATGGGAGGCATCGCCCCAAGCAAAGCATGCCTCAATCTCCGGGCAGCATTGGGAGTTCTACGGACGGCTGGCCCTACCTGGTCGAAGAAGCCGTTGCCAAGCGACAGGTAGGGAGCTGGGTAGGTGGCAAAGATGGAGGCGGTTTCACGGGGTCCGGTGACTGCAAGAGTCCCGTTGCTGTAGCTGTGGATGGCATCTGCGGAGAGAAAAGCCAGGGGCTGTGAGGCTTAGCTTTATAGGAAGGAAAGCCGAAGACGAAAAGGAGAGCAGCAGCCCTGCTCCGTCAGTTCAGCTGAGAAACCACCTTCATGTGATTCCTGCCCAGTTTACATTCCCAGCTGGTCATTTTATAAGGACTACCATGTAACTTTGGCATCTGATTCCACTGCATTTTTGTTCATCCTCTCCCCTCCTCATCCCTTTTTCCTTTTGTGCTGTGTCTCGTTAGATTGAAAGCCTGCAGGCAGGGATTTCCCCCCCCCCCTACAGTGGTGCCTCGCAAGACGGAAAACCCGCTAGACGAAAGGGTTTTCCGTTTTGGAGGCGCTTCGCAAAACGAATTTCCCTATGGGCTTGCTTCGCAAGACGAAAATGTCTTGCGAGTTCCTGCGGGTTTCCCCCCCCCCTTTTCCCCCTTTTCCTAAGCCGCTAAGCCGCTTATCAGCTGATCCGCTGATAAGCCGCTTAACAGCTGATCGCTAAAAGCCACTAAACCGCTAATAGCGCTGATCCACTAAGCTGTCAATGGGCTTGCTTCACAAGACGAAAAAAACGCTATACGAAGAGCCTCACAGAATGAATTAATTTCGTCTTGCGAGGCACCACTGTACGTGTCATCGTTCTTACGCAGGGGTCAGCAAACTTTTTCAGCAGGGGGCCGGTCCACTGTCCCTCAGACCTTGTGGGGGGCCGGACTATATTGGGGGGGGGATATGAACAAATTCCTATGCCCTACAGATAACCCAGATATGCATTTTAAATAAAAGGACACATTCTACTCATGTAAAAACATGCTGATTCCCGGACTGCCTGCAGGCCGGATTTAGAAGGCAATTGGGCCGGATCTGGCCCCCATGCTCCTACGGCAGAAGCGTTTTAAGTAAATGAATAAATATGCAGTGAGCCTCACCGCTTGCCATTTCATACCCTACGGCTGCCAAGGAATGCTTTCGGGCGTCAATAGCAAACTTCCCAGCGCAATTATGGCTTTTCTAGTATATCTGGTATATCTTTAACCCAAAGATTGGCTTTTACATCAGCAGAAGATGAGCTGGGCAAAGTCAATGAATACAGACGCGGCAAGGCAGTGGAATGTGTAATATGCCGAGCTTATGAAGTTTGGCAAGAAACACACCTCTTATTTTCCCCATTGTGAAAACCCTGGGAGATAACGTTACCGTAATAAAGCATGTAGACGGCGCCTGCGCCCAAAAAGGCTCCCATGGTCTGAATGACAGAGAAGATGGGCAGTTTCCACCAGGGGCATTGGCCAAGCAGACACATGGTGAGCGTAAAGGCTGGGTTTAAATGCCCTCCTGTAAGAGAGAGAGAGAGAGAATCATAGAATTGTAGGATCATAGAGTTGGAAGGGTCCATGTGGGACATCTAGTCCACCCCCCCTGCGATGCAAGAATCTTTTTAGCCCAATGTGGGGCTCAAACGCACAACCCTGAGGTCAAGAGTCTCATGCCCTACCAACCCCATTTTGAAATCCTGTTCCGTATGTTCTCTCGCTTCTGAAATTGCACTAGGCTTTGCACATGCCCTTTGCAGCAATGAGGACTACGAACTTAGGCTGCACATACACACCATACTGTATATGTAAAGCAAATTATTCCCCCTAAAGGGACGTGGGTGGCGCTGTGGGTTAAACCACAGAGTCTAGGGCTTGCCGATCAGAAGGTTGGTGATTCGAATCCCCGTGACGGGGTGAGCTCCCGTTGCTTGGTCCCTGCTCCTGCCAACTGAGCAGTTCAAAAGCACATCAAAGTGCAAGTAGATAAATAGGTACCGCTCCGGTGGGAAGGTAAACAGCGTTTCCGTGCACTGCTCTGGTTCACCAGAAGCGGCTTAGTCCTGCTGGCCACATGACCCGGAAGCTGTACGCCGGCTCTCTCGGCCGATAAAGCAAGATGAGCGCTGCAACCCCAGAGTCGGCCACGACTGGACCTAATGGTCAGGGGTCCCTTTATCTTTTACCTTTTTATTCCCCCTAAAGAATCCTGAGAACCACAGTTTGTTCAGGGCGCTGTGAATTGTAGCTCTGTGAGGGGTAAACACCTCTCCACTTGTGAGAGTTCACTCATCATTTCAGGCCTATATTTCGTTACAGCTTGTTGTTGTTTAGTCGTTTAGTCGTGTCCGACTCTTCATGACCCCCTGGACCAGAGCACGCCAGGCACTCCTGTCTTCCACTGCCTCCCACAGTTTGGTCAAAATCATGTTAGTAGCTTCCAATACGGCAGTAAGGACTAAAAGCTTGCACGTTTAAGAGCAGTCATTGGCAAACTCAGCCCTCCAGATGTTTTGGGACTACAACTCCCATTACCCCTAGCTAACAGGACCAGTGGTCAGGGATGATGGGAGTTGTAGTCCCAAAACATCAGGCGGGCCAAGTTTGCCTATGCCCGTTTAAGAGCAAGCAAATAAGGTAGGAAGCAAACCGTTAGGATCAGAGGGGTGGAGTCTGTATTAAAAGCAGCGCTCCTTGCCTCAGATTTCACCAGGCATAGCTTATATATTGAGAAGTCTGCATTTGCAAACAATATGGACTGGAAACTTGATTCAAACAACCAACCAAACCAAAAATTATCTCCAGGTCCCAGCCTGAAAACCCTGGAGAGACGATGCTGGTCGGTATAGATCAGAGGTCAGCAAACTTATTCAGAAAAAGGCCGGTCCACTGTCCCTTAGACCTTGTGGGGAGCCGGATTATATTTTTTGGGGGGAGAAATGAACAAATTCCTATGCCCCACAAATATCCCAGAGATGCATTTTAAATAAAAGGACACATTCTACTTATGTAAAAACACGCTGATTCCCGGACTGTCCGTGGGCCGGATTTAGAAGGTGATTGCCTGGATCCGGCCCCCGGGCCTTAGTGTGCCTACCCATGGTATAGATAATGCTACACTCACCTCTTCTGAGTAGTGGCGCAAATCAGCCCCAGGCAGAGAGAGCTAAGCATGTCAAAAGCTAGTGCCCATTGGAGACTGATAGGGTGGAAGGCGGGGAGCCTAACAGCAGGTGGCGCCAGAGCCAATGACAGGCAGGGCAAGCTAATTCTAGATTTGCCCCATCCTCCGCCTCCCTTCTGAGTTCTACAAGGGGCAAAACTGAGACTAAGGAAGAGGAGGGAGCTGGCAGGCAGGGGCACTCCCTGAACCAATTGCAAGTCCCTACCAGGACTTGATGGAAACAGCCCTTTGAAACCCAAGTGTTTGTTCCCTGCCCCAGAGCCTCAGCAGGTACACTGTCACTGGCCATGGAGGCTCCATTGAGCTATTGGGGTTAATAATAACTGCTGGTAGCTGGTCATAAGGTGGCTGAGTCATAGCTCCGGGAGCTAAGGTTGGCAGAGATAACAGGGACCAGAGGCGATAAGGAGTCAACAGAAGGCAATCTCCGGAGAATAAATCTTTGGCGAGCACCTCCACGTGGCTTCCCCAGGTCTGGAAAGTGGGGTCATTTCAGAGGGAGGACCGGGGAAGCAGGAGCGGCGCAATCCCCAGCAAACATCCCCATAAGTGACAGAGAAGAAATCTGATGCTGGTCTTCATGTGCATTTTCTGAAACAATGCACAAAACTGGGACGCAGCCATCCTCTGAAGTTTGTGCTTCCCACATTTTGCAATGCAGCCAAGCCGCGTGTACAAAAACACATACACAGGGGTAAGGTAACGGTAAAGGGACCCCTGACCATTAGGTCCAGTCGTGGCCAACTCTGGGGTTGCGGCGCTCATCTCGCTTTACTGGCTGAGGGAGCCGGTGTACAACTTCCGGGTCATGTGGCCAGCAAGACTAAGCCTCTTCTGGCGAACCAGAGCAGCGCACGGTAATGCCGTTTACCTTCCCGCCTATTTATCTACTTGCACTTTGACGTGCTTTCGAACTGCTAGGTTGGCAGGAGCAGGGACCGAGAAACGGGAGCTCACCCCGTCATGGGGATCGAACTGCTGACCTTCTGATCGGCAAGTCCTAGGCTCTGTGGTTTAACTCACAGCGCCACCCGCGTCCTGTATACACATGGGTAAAACGTGCATAAAACTGCACGTTAGGGAAGGTGGCTCTGCAAAGATGTCTCTGTTAATATGAAAGGCTCCAAAAGATAAAAAGAAGAAGATGACTTTGACAATATACAGTGTTGCTTTAATTTCTTACGTGAATAAATCTAGCCGAACTATAACTCCTCCATCAGCCCATGGTACTTTCCGGAGGGACTCTTTAAAGTTGATACGCTTGATTTTCCATTATTGCAACAGCTGCATTGTGAATCTGCTTATTGTTTGCTACTATGGACACACGCTCCAAGTGTCCCTGTTTTCCAGGGACATCCCTGATTTAGAGAAGCCATTTTGATTTGATCCTGGAATGTCCCACTTTTCCTTAGGATGTCCCTATTTTCACTGGAGAAATGTTGGAGGGTATGGAGTTATCCGACCCCCGAGTCGTCTGAAGGCAATCCTGTATAGGGAAGATTTTTTATGTTTAATGTTTTATTATGTTCTTATACATGTTGGAAGCTGCCCAAAGTGGCTGAGGCAAATCAGTAGGGTGTGTATAAATAGTAAAATTATCATTGTGGAATGGGACATCCCTATTTTCATCGGAGAAGTGTTGGAGGATGCTTGCATATTTTGAAAACCTTTGAATAAAAATATTTATCCATATTGAAAAAGATGTCTCTGTCAGGCAAAATTATATACAAAATTCATATACAAAATTCAGAGACTGGCAGAGAAGGATGGTCATGTCTTGGCTACGGTATTGTTTCAGAAAATGCCACCAAAGTAGGTTTTCCGCTTGTGATCTTTTTAACCCACGCAGTTTCAAGCCTAAATTTTGTTCCAACACTAAGAACTAGCAACTTGCATATTCAAAAACAAAACAGATAGAAAGCCGCTATGATCAGGAAGCTGTAGCCTGAGTTCAACAATGTATTCTGCACCTCAGATTCTAGGTCTGATGAGGCCCTAAGTTACTGAAGGCAATGGGGCCCTTTATATGTCCAGCTGTCCTTTGTCAACAACAAATTGTCGCTGTTTTTTGTGCTGAAAATATGCTATATGGTAATTTATGGACCTCCTAGGTATCTAAAGCCATTGGCCACTGTTGCTGTATGTAGGTTTTATTTTATTTCTTTTTCTATCCTATATTTTGGAAATGTACATCCAGTTGTTTTTTTCCTTTAATTTTTTTTTGGGGGGGCCCCAAGACAGTGGGGCCCTAAGCTATACCTTGTTTAGCTTATACGTAAATCCGGCACTGCACATATTTCACCAGCTTTATTGTGCCTTGGCCTTTGCAAAACAAAAGAAACTAAAAAATTTGCTGTTGCTGCTGCTTTTTTTAAAAGGATTTATAAGGAGATGGTGGGGACGCGGGTGGCGCTGTGAGTTAAACCACAGAGCCTAGGACTTGTCGATCAGAAGGTCAGCGGTTCAAATCCCTGCGACGGGGTGAGCTCCCGTTGCTCGGTCCCAGCTCCTGCCAACCTAGCAGTTCTAAAGCATGTCAAAGTGCAAGTAGATAAATAGGTACCACTCCAGTGGGAAGATAAACAGTGTTTCCGTGCACTGCTCTGGTTCGCCAGAAGCGGCTTAGTCCTGCTGGCCACATGACCCGGAAGCTGTACGCCGGCTCCCTCGGCCAATAAAGCGAGATGAGGGCTGCAACCCCAGAGTCGGCCACGACTGGACCTAATGGTCAGGGGTCCCTTTACCTTTTTATAAGGAGATATACACTGCAGCTCTCCCCCACAATTGCCCCAAATTTTGAGCAAGGCCTGGACGAAATGCCTGCCCTGGGGCTCGTGCACTAGAGAACCTCCCCTTTCTCACCAGAAACTCCTCCCGAAACGTGGATGGCAACCATCACAGCAATTCCACTTGCCAGGGCTGAACTGAAATAGCCACCCTTCGTCCCTTCGCTGGTTGTAGCCTGCGCAGATGCGCTCAGAGTAATCACCTGGGAAAGAAAGAGAGAGAGAAAAATGAGGGGAAAGACCTTTGGGATAATCTTTGCCCTGGGTCATGCCCACGTTGTCCCTCCCAGGTGTTGATGGGAACCCTGTTTATCCTGGTGCCAATCACCTTTCATTTTCTGATGGTCATGGGGTGGAAGCAATGGGCTATGTTTTATCATATGTGGTGGGAATGTAAAAAGCTGAAAAACTTCTGGGAAATGATATATAATGAGATAAGAAAATGTTGGAAAGCCACTCCCGAATTTAGGAGGGGTGTGTGTTGCGGGTTCACGACCCCGCCCACACTCTCGCGGGGCTGGCGCCAGCCCCACAGGATCAGGGGATTCCCATTACTATTCATCTCCTGCAGCGTCAGCCAATCGGCTGGCGGCAGGGGCGGGCCGACCTAGGGGCACTTAAGGTCAGGGCAGCCCCTGGCTTGCCCCTTTCCCTCCTCTACAGCAGCTGCGATTTCCCACCCACCCGCCCTTTAGGTTTGGCATTCGGACTTTGCTATGGGCTTTGGCTGGTCGCCGCAAGGGGCCTGGTAGGAGTTTTTCCATTTGGCTAATTGGCTGGAATTTTGAAGCCACTTGGTTTTTTCGCCTACCTCGTAGCAACGTCACAACTCCTTGGTCTTGGCGGTTCGGCATTGGCCGGGGTATTGTCATGCAAATGAGATCGGGGGGGAGGAACGCCATCACCTCCCCCAAATCTTGAAGGGTAGTTCGTTAAAGGACTCCAAGGGGCGTCGCCTCGTCCGAAACCTACGGAGGCTAGGGCCTAAAGCGCGCTCCCGAGCGGTAACCCCTCGGGGAGCGCCTAGGGATGTGCATCTCGGGGGCTCCCCCTGCTGGTGTTTAACCCTTCCCGGTTAGACCGGATAGTCTGTTAGGGCCAGTGCCTAAGCCAATACCGCTCTTACCTGTAATCAATAAAGTTGTGGCCATTTTTCGCCCATTAACCTAAATTTCTGGTGTCCGGTGTCTTTATTTACTCCATATGTGGGAGGGGGCGGGAATAGCCACGCAATATACATTTATTAAGAAACCAGAAGCATTTTTACTGGGAATTGTGGAGACGATTTAAAAAGAAACGATTATAAGCAGTTTTTATATGCAATAACAGCAGTAAGAATATTATTGGCACAAAAATGGAAGCAAGAAGAATTACCGACGAAAGAAGACTGGAGGATGAAATTGATGGACTATGCAGAACTAGATAAACTAACAGGAAGAATTCAAAACCGGCGGGACCAGAGATTCACAGAAGATTGATGTAAATTTACAGACTATTTGAAAAGTAATTGTGATGACCAAATTACATTTGTAGGTTTGCAAGAAGTTTTGTGAGGTGAATAATTTGAATTATTGCATAATTGGATAATAAGGAAGATGTTAGTTAGGATAATTAAAGGCAATATGAACTTAAGAAATGCAGAAGAAATGATAAAAATGGGGGATCATCAGAGGGGCTGATGGAAGTCCAAAAAGATTGTATAAGATGTGAATTTTTTTTGATATGTATGGCAATTAATATGTTCAAAAATTAATAAAAATTATTATCAAAAAAGGACGCGATGGGCTATGGCAGTGATGGCGAACCTTTTAGAGACCGGGTGCCCAAACTGCAGCCCTAAACCCACCAAGTGCCAACATGGCAATTTAACCTGTATATCTCATCCCCCCCCCCCCGTGTTTCACATTTCTTCTTCATGACTGCTGTTGTAATAAATAATCCTTCATAAAAGCTATTGCATTACGTTCTTCATTAAATTATCTTTCCATCGGTATATAATTTTATAGCATAACTCAGTGCTTTCTTTCTTAAAAAAATGTTTAGCGGTACTCTCGTTTTGGCTCAAGAAAATCACCACCCGGGAAAAATAAATACAGTGAATTTCTTCTCCCGTTAAATTCACAAAATGTTTTGGGGTATGTGTCCCCCTGTGTCCCCATGGGGGGGAAAAGCACAGGTACTACTCCAAAACAAAGTGGTGTTAATGAGCCATCAAACCTCGGAAATACATTTTTCTCCAGAAGGTTCCACAATTTTGGCCACTAGTGTACACTGGAGGGCTGTACTGAGAGCCTCCCTCTCCCAATTTTTAATATGAGATAATAATGATTGTCTGCGTGTGCACATACAAATATAAATAAATAAACCTATCCAGATGGGCAGGGTATTATTATTATTATTATTATTATTATTATTATTATTATTATTATTATTATTATCAGGACGCGGGTGACGCTGTGGGTTAAACCACAGAGCCTAGGGCTTGCCGATCAGAAGGTCGGCGGTTCAAATTCCCACGACAGGGTGAGTTCCCGTTGCTCGGTCCCTGCTCTTGCCCACCTAGCAGTTCGAAAGCACGTCAAAGTGCAAGTAGATAAATAGATACGCTCCAGGGGGAAGGTAAACGGTGTTTCCGTGCGCTGCTCTGGTTCTCCAGAAGCGGCTTAGTCATGCTGGCCATATGACCCGGAAGCTGTACGCCGGCTCCCTCAGCCAATAAAGCGAGATGAGCACCGCAACCCCAGAGTCGGTCACAACAGGACCTAACGGTCAGGGGTCGCTTCCTTTATTACTATTATTATTTTGCCATTTCTTTGGCTGCTGTTTGATTGCACGGAATGAATTTCTCTTGTTGGCTTCTGCAAGAAAGCCCAGCGAACATGTAAACCCTTTCTTAGGTTGCTTACTGACCTGGGAGTTAAGCCCTCTGAACTCAAGGCGACTTACTCCCGAGTAGGAAAAACAGACTGGCTGGAGGCCCTGGCACATCAAAAGTCTGCTCAGCCTCTCACTCGCGCGCTCGCTTGCCAGGCCGTAGTGCCACCCCGGCACGGAAGCTACGGCTCTGCTGGGGCGATGGCGCACGTGCCCACAGAGAGGGCTCTGAGTTCTGGGCTATGGGGTCCTGGATTTTGGTTGCCAGCTGGCAAAGTGATGAAAATGTACCTAGAGAGAGGAGCGTTGGAAGTTGCACTCTACGAAGCCGGTAATCAATGATAATAATTTTATTATTTATATGCCACCCATCTGACCGGGTCAGCCCAGCCACTCTGGGCTTCTCCCAACAAAACACACTAAAACATCAACCATTAAAATCTTCTCTGAACAGCGCTGCCTTCCGATGTCTTCTAAACATCAAATTGTTGTTTCATCAGGACTAGGGAGTCCCCTCTCTCCCATAAATCATACTTCTGTCTTGTCAGGATTCAACCTCAATCCATTGACTGCCACCTATCCTCCAACTGTCACTGTCATCCCACTGGAACAGCGGTCATGGGGCAAGGATGGGGCAGTATTTGGTATTTCAAGTCAAACTGATCCAATCAGAATGCTCCGAAACGGTATAGGAACTGATATCTTTCAAAATCCCAGACAAACCACTGCTACAAAACTAAAGCTTTCAAAATGCACCTATTAGGAGAAGCCGTGCAAAAAAATGAATCTGAGGAGTGCAGTCGCTGACAAGGAAGTTAAAGGTAAAGGTTAAGGTGAAGGAACCCCTGACTGTTAAGTCCAGCTGCGGACGACTCTGGGGTTGCGGCACTCATCTCGCTTTACTGGCCGAGGGAGCTGACATTGTCCGCAGACAGCTTCTGGGTCATGTGGCCAGCATAACAAAGCTGCTTCTGGCAAACCAGAGCAGCGCACGGAAGCACCGTTTACCTTCCCGCTGGAGCGGTACCTATTTATCTACTTGCGCTTTGACATGCTTTTGAACTGCTAGGTTGGCAGGAGCTGGGACCAAGCAACAGGAGCTCACCCCATTGCGGGGATTCGAACCGCCAACCTTCTGATCGGCAAGCCCTAGGCTCTGTGGTTTAGACCACAGCACCACCCGCATTGTTACACACCAGCAAAATTGGGGGGGGCTTACTTCTGAGTAAAGAGCATGGGGTGGAGAGGCTTAGCGATGAGCCTATTAATTATTATTATTGTTATTATTATTATTATTACTACTACTACTACTATTTCAAATGAGGAGAGGAGAGCCCAGGTTATCTCCCTGAAGCACCTTCCAAGCAAGGGAACCTGAACTCCATAACTATTTTTTGCATTCCAGAAGAGGTGGAAAACAAGCCTTTTGGACCCTGAACTTTGCCCCTCTGGCTCGCCCGCTCCAGGGTCAGGTGCAATGCAATTAAGCGCCCATTGCCCATGAAGGCAGGTCCAGCGTTAACAGTAAGACATCAAAGCGTGACAGGTAGCCAGACAGGAACCCCATTCCTAAAAGCATGTCTTCAGAGACAGAACTCAGATCCAGATGTTGCAAACAGCCAACCTGCAGTGGCGTGTGGCAGCAAGAGCATTAATATCACCCAGGGCAACCAATGAACTCCTTTTTTATAATCTTTATTAATTTAAATTACACACTTATACATAGAATTTACAATCTCATACTACAAAAAGAAAATTAAAGAAAAAACAATTAAGAAACAATAAAAGAAGAAAATACAGAAAAAAAAGAAGAAAAAGCAAATTTACGTACATAAAAAACACCTTACTCTTCCTAATTAATACTTAATTAAACTGATGAACTCCTATTGTTTCCTGGGTGATAACAAGTTTTCTTTTTATTTGGTGATGGATTAGCAGGGAGGAAGTCAGAGAATCCGCTGGGCTGCGGTTTTGGATTCTGTTTCGGGAGCTGGTTGTGTGTGTGTTGTCATGGTGGACTCCTGTATTTAAATCATTTACACTCCCACCAAAGGCCAACCTGTGCCTGAGCTCTAGGAGGTCAGGTTTCAGGTAGGAAAGATGGGAAGATGTGATAGGGAGCACACGTGCCGGCACTGACTAGTCGTCTTGACACCGATACCAGGGAAGATCCCAGAACGGATAATTAAACAGATAATTGGTTGGTGAGCAATCGGGAAAGGATGCCGGGAGCATGGGTTTCTCAAAAACAAGTCACGACACATGAATCTTGTTTCTGTTATTGATAATTACAGGTTTCGTGGATCATAGGAATACTGTGGACATAAGTGTACCTTGATTTCAGTTAGGCTTTTGACAAAGTCCCCCGTAATATTTTTGCAGAGAAGCTGGTAAAATGTGAACTGGACGAGATAACTGCAAGATGGATTTGTAGCTGGTTGACTGACAGAACCCAAAGACTTCTCACGAATGGTTCTCCATCATCCTGGGGAAAAGTGACAATGGCGGCATGCCACAGGGGTCTGTCCTGGGCCCTTTGCCTGATGTCTTTATAAACATCTTGGAAGAAGGCACTGATTGGATGCTCATCAACTAAGCAGATGGTACCAAACTGGGAGGGGTAGCCAATGTCACTGAAGACAGAATCGGGTTTCGATGTGGCCTTGACAGATTGGAGAACTGGTCTCAAGCTAACAAAATGGATGTCAATAGGGACAAAGGTTCAGATTCTGCACTTAGGCAGGAAGAACCAGCTGCACAAATATAAGATGACGGACACCTGGCTTGCCAGTAGTAGTAGTAATAATAATAATAATAATAATAATAATAATAATAATAATAATTTATTATTTATACCCCGCACATCTGGCTAACTTTCCCCAGCCACTCTGGGCGGCTCCCATTCGAGTGTTAAAAACAATAAACAATAAAGCATTATATATTAAAAACTTCCCTAAACAGGGCTGCCTTCAGATGTCTTTTAAAGATAAGATAGCTGCTTATTTCCTTGACATCTGATGGGAGGGTGTTCCACAGGGTGGGTGCCACTACCGAAAAGGCCCTCTGCCTGGTTCCCTGTAACTTGGCTTCTCGCAGGGAGGGAACCGCCAGAAGGCCCTCGGTGCTGGACCTCAGTGTCCAGGCAGAACGATGGAGGTGGAGATGCTCCTTCAGGTATACAGGACCGAAGCCATTTAGGGCTTTAAAGGTCAGCACCAACACTTTGAATTGTGCTCAGAAACGTACTGGGAGCCAATGCAGATCTTTCAAGACCGGTGTTATGTGGTCCCAGCGGCCAGTCCCAGTCACCAGTCTAGCTGCCGCATTCTGGATTAGTTGTAGTTTCTGGGTCACCTTCAAAGGTAGCCCCACGTAGAGGGCATTGGAGTAGTCCAAGCGGGAGATAACTAGAGCATGCACCACTCTGGCGAGACAGTCCGCAGGCAGGTACAAGTGAAAAGGATCTAGGGGTTTTAGTAGACCACAAGCTGAACATGAGTCAACAGTGTGATGCAGCAGCAAAAAAAGCTAATGCTATTCTAGACTGCATCAACAGAAGTCGAGTGTCCAGTTCAAGGGAAGTCATAGTCCCACTCTATTCTGCCTTGGTCAGACCTGGAGTCCTGAGTCCAATTCTGGGAGCCACAATTTGAGAAGGAGATTGAGAAGCTGGAAGGTTTGCAGAGGAGGGCAACCAAGATGATCAAGGGCCTTATGAGGAACGGTTGAGGGAGTTGGATATGTTTAGCCTGGTAGAGACTGAGAAGCGATATGATAGCCATCTTTCGATATCCATAGGACTGTCACATGGAAGATGGAGCAAGCCCGTTTTCTCCTCTTTGGACCTAAACCAAAGGCTTCAAGTTACAAGAAATGAGATTGTGAGGTTTGGGAGTTGAGTTGAGTTGAGAGTTGAGGTTTGGGTGTTGAAGAAGGAAGAGGGAGATTTAGGTTTGGGTTGGTAGAGCTGCATTGTGAGAGAGTGAGAGGAATTGTTAGGTGGAGTCAGATAGTTAGTCGGAATAATCAGTTTGGAGTTGTTAGGAACTAAGAATAAGAAACTGCCAAGAAAAATTAACCGTAACCATAAGCTTGTTCCTGCATTTAAAAAGAAACTTCATTATTTGTTTATGTTAACAACTGACTTGACTCCGTGTGACCCCGCGAGATACGGGGTGGTGGCAGCGGAAAAAGCAATCGCAGTGGCGGCACAGGGTCTACAGACCGTCAAACGTCCGGGGGCCCTGTGTGTGATCGCCACAGACATCAGGAGGAACTTTCTGACAGTAAGAGCTGTTCAGCCGTGGAGCGGACTTCCTTTAAAGGTGGCAGTGGGCTCTCCTTCCTTGGAGGTTTTTAAACAGAGGTCAGATGGCCATCTGTCAAGTATGACCTAACTGAGATTCCTGTATTGCAGGAACGACTCTCTGGGTCCCTTCGAATTCTTCAATTCTATGGTTCCAGCCCTCATAGCTCTACACAGAAGTCAAACTTAAACAGGAACACAGCAAGCCACCTTCTTCCAAGTGAGACGATTGGGCCCATCTAGATCAGTACGGTCTACACTGGCAGGCAGCAGCCCTCCAGGGTTTTCAGGGTTTGAAACTGGAAAAAGCAGGTGTTCTACCACTAAGCAAGCACCAGCCCTTCTCTGCAACATAGGGATCATGTACCAGCTCAGACCAGGGTTACCAGACATCCCCGGATTTACAAATCTGTCCCCGGACAAAATCTATCCCCGGATTTTAATTAATGTCCTCGAATTTATGCCTGGGGACTTCTTGGTGAGGCAACATGGTGGGTGCCATGGCAGCGAGCAGCACCGGAAGTCCCAGCCACGTCAAAGTCCCAGCCAGCCAATCCGCTGGCGGGGGGGGGGGGCTATTTAAACCAAGGCGGGAGCCAGAGAGCTTCCTTTTGGCTCGCTTCCTTGAGCAACGCTCGCCCCGAAATTGCACAGAGCCGCCCACAGCAGAGCCCATGGCGCTCTTCTGCTGCGGGCTCTGCGCACCCGAGTTGGGGGGCAGCGAGCGAGGCGCTGAGGCGGTGAAGAAGAGGAGGAGAAGCGTAGAAAAGAGCTGTTCTGCATTGCGAGACAGAGAGAGAGAGAGAAGGAGCCTTGTGTGTGTGTTTTAATGCGTGTTTTCCCAAGACCAGCGAGTGCCTTTACTCAATCTATTTCTCCCCCCTCAAACCTCTTTTTTAGGGGACATTTGTGTGTTTGTAGATGGGCCTAGGACTTGCCGATCAGAAGGTCGGCAGTTCGAATCCCCGCAATGGGGTGAGTTCCCGTTACTCGGTCCCTGCTCCTGCCAACCTAGCAGTTTGAAAGCACTTCAAAGTGCAAGTAGATAAATAGGTACCGCTCCAGCGGGAAGGTAAACGGCATTTCCGTGCGCTGCTCTGGTTCGCCAGAAGCGGCTTAGTCCTGCTGGCCACATGACCCGAAAGCTGTACGCCGGCTCCCTCTGCCAATAAAGCGAGATGAGCGCCGCAACCCCAGAGTCGTCCACGACTGGACCTAATGGTCAGGGGTCCCTTTACCTTTACCTTAGCTGGGCTTATCTGCCTGCCTTTTGTCCAGGTGCATGCCTGACAACTTTGGGGTTCCCCCCCTAAAAAGGTCAAGAACTCTGGGCAACCCATTTCCTAAAATAATAAAGCATGAAATTTTTAAAAAGTACCTCCTAGATTCCTTGAAAAGAATCTGGTAAGCATAGCTCAGACTTCTTCTTCTAGCTTAGCATTGTTGACACTGACTGGCAGTGGCTCTCCAGGGCTTAATTCAGGGTGGGGGTCCTCTCCCCAGCCCTGACTGGACTGAACCTGGCGCCTTCTGAACGCAAGACAGGTGTCCTATGCCTGAGCTACAGGTGCTTTGCAATCTACTGTTCCCCCTGCCACAAAACCAGCAAATATTTGCAACTTACGATCAACATGAAGACCCCCAGGAGCTCTGCGAGACACTGGCGGAGGAGGAGGCTACGGAGACGGAGGCAGGCTTGCGCTTTGGCTAAGAAGCGGGTGTAAATCATTGCCAGCCGGGAGAGAAAGCTTTCCGATGGCAGATCAGAAATACAGATGTGTGCGTCGCTGCATGGGAGCTGCTCTCGGGCTACCGGTGATAATAACTAATTATTCTCGGAACTCGTTGCTTAAATGCCCGGGGAAGTTATGTAAGAAGGGAGAATGGCAGCGTGCAAGCGAGAAAAAAGGGCATGGATCCCTACAGCTCCAGCCTCTCCCCAGAGTTGGAATTATGACCCCTGTTGTCAGGAGCAAAAGGCGTGCTTGACCCATATGCCAGTGCTACTGGCACGGTGAGGCCATGCTGGAGTTTTGCATGTGCCCTTGCAATAACATAGAGAGAGAGCCAGCTGGGTCAGGCCAGTAGCCGCCCCCCTTCTTGTCCAGCATCCCTGTTCTCGCTAGACAAAAGCCCCAGTGGGAAACCTTCAAGCAGGATTCGAACCCAAGGGCCAAGGCAGGACACGAGGCAGGAAACCAGGCAAGGACAGGTACAGTGGTACCTCTGGATGCGAACGGGATCCGTTCCGGAGCCCCATCCAGAGCGGAATGCAACCCGCGTCTGCACATGCGCAGCTCGCAATTCATCGCTTCTGCGCATGCATGTGGCGTCATTTTGAGCGTCTGCGCATGCGTGAGCGGCGAATACCGGAAGTAACGTGTTCTGTTACTTCTGGGTTGCCACGGAGCGCAACCCGAAAACCCTCAACCTGAAGCAACTTTAATCCAAGGTATGACTGTACAGTGGTACCTCGGGTTACATACGCTTCAGGTTACATACGCTTCAGGTTACAGACTCCGCTAACCCAGAAATAGTGCTTCAGGTTAAGAACTTTGCTTCAGGATGAGAACAGAAATCGTGCTCCGGGGGCACGGCAGCAGCAGGAGGCCCCATTAGCTAAAGTGGTGCTTCAGGTTAAGAATAGTTTCAGGTTAAGTACGGACCTCTGGAACGAATTAAGTACTTAACCCAAGGTACCACTGTACAGGATCTCAGGTAGGATCTGGCATACAGCAATGTCGCTCCCACAACCTGGGGTGGGGTCCAACAGCCTTTTATCTTTGTTGGAGTAGCGGCCGGTCCTGATCCCCCGGTGACTCACCTCCCTGTCTCTCCTGAAGGCGAGCACTCCTCCTCCGAGTACTCAGGTCTCTCCTTCTCTCAGACCTCAGTCTCTGCAGCTTGGGAGATGTTGGTGGGTTACTAGACCCAGAGGCTGCCTCAGCCTCCCCTGACCCAACCGGTAGTGGAGCAGCTGTAAGTGATGGCCCAGCTGGAGGCAACGGGGTCATTCCTGCATCTGGAGCCAGGGCAGGCTCAGGCCCCTGACTCGGCCCAGCAGGTGCTTGTTGCAGGGGAACCTGTGCAGACTGGGATTTTTCAGGATCAGGCCCCAGACTTGGTTCAGATGATGCCTGAGGCAAAGGATCCGGTGAGACTCCTCTGGTTCCAAGCCCGAGTCCCAGGTCATCAAAAAGAGCACAGCAGCTGTAACTAGAAGCCATGAAGACAGTTTCCATGAATTTGTCCAATCCTCTTTGAAAGCTATCTGGGTTAGTGGCCATCACTGCCTCTTGTGGCAGTGAGTCCCACAGTTTAACAATTTTATCTCTTATCTGTATTGACTCTTCCAACAGTTTTTGACTCTTTAATGGTTTTATTGTACGGTTTTATGCTTTTATTGCAATAAACCGCTTGGGTGTATTTTTTATGATATACCGGTAGCAGTATACATTTTTTTTTTTTTTTTACATTCTAGTGTTATGAAAAGAGGAGAAAAACGTCTCTCTATCTACTTTCTCCATGCATGGTGTAATTTTGTTAACTACTATCGTGCCATCGCTTACCTGCCCTTTCTCTAAACTATAAAGTCCCAAACGTTGCAACTTTTCCTCACAGGGACACCTCTCCATCCCCTTGATCAGGGGTCAGCAAACTTTTTCAGCAGGGGGCCGGTCCACTGTCCCTCAGACCTTGTGGGCGGCTGGACTAGATTTTGAAAAATAATAATGAACGAATTCCCATGCCCCACAAATAGCCCAGAGATGCATTTTAAATAAAAGCACACATTCTACTCATGTAAAAACACGCTGAATCCCAGACTGTCTGAGGGTCGGATTTAGAAGGTGATTGGGCCGGATCCGGCCCCCGAGCCTTAGTTTGCCTACCTATGCCCTTGATGGTTTCCCTTGCCCTTTGCTGAACCTGTCCTCAACTCTACAATATCCTTTTTTTGTGGTCCACTAAGGGTGCCACTTCAGGTGTGGTAGTGCACAAACTGTCCTATGTCCTGTGTACCCATTTTCCCTTTCTTGTGTACACAACACACAGACACACAAAGAACACGAAAACATAACCTGGCCCGGCTAGAAAGATGGGAACATCTCAGCCAGGGGCTTGGCGGTACAAACAAAATGGCCGCACTCTGGTCAAGGGGAATGTTGGTTGACAGATGGTTTCTTCCTGCCTTTTTCTTCCTAACTGAACACTTGCTTTCATCTCAAGCTTTATATTAAGCAGCGCAGGAAATCGTCTCCAATGAAGTTCTGCTTAAGAGTAGATCACGGAATATGCAGAGATGGCAAGACTGATAGCTCTGATAGAGATCCAGAATCTTTCAAGGAGAGAAAGTGTTTTCTAGTCTATTTTTAAAAATAATTTTCCATACACAAAAAGTCCACAGCAGGATTTGAAGTTTAAGGCGGGAAATAGCAGAATATATCGAGAAACCTGTTAAAGAGGATGAAACTGGAAATGATGGGATTTTAAGACACAATTGTTTGCAACTCTGATTATAAACTTTGAGGATGAGCAGAAAGTCATTTGTATTGTTGAATAAGGATTATAACCCTTGAGCGATCAAATGTAACTTTGAATTCTGAAATAAAAGAAAAAAGAAAGCTGGGGGGGGGGGAGTAGACCCATGGGAATGAGTTTGGTATCGCAAACATTTTTTAAAGGTTGTATTTAAAGAAACGGACACTACGTGGAATATACAGGTTTTATTTTTGCAGTTTGCCTCTGGGCACTTCTGTAGGAGTTGTGTGGGCCGAGGACAAAGATGGCAGCCATCTTTGCTGACTGGGAAAGGTTCCCCACGCCTACTGGCAGAGCTTGGAGGTAAATTGAGTCACTAATTAAAACCAAGTTTCCAAGGTCAGCGACATTAAAGAGCCCAAGAGGGTGATTAACGAGGGCAAAGGAAGATGATCTGGCAATCGGCAAGAGAGACTGGTTTTGTGGGAGGGAACAGGTATTTTTAGACCAGGGATGGGGAACACCTCAGGTCTGGAAGTCAGCTGCAACTCTCTCCCTAGGCCCAGGAGACGTCGCAAGGGGGGTGCGGAGGGTGCGGTCCACCCTGGCTGTCATGCCTGGGAGGGGGGTGACAAAATCGCCCCGGGCGGATCGGTGTGGCAGCGCTCGAACTCCCAGTGGGTGGATTTTAGCGATTGGCGTGAACGTCATAGCGAAAATCCGCCCGCTGATTGCGCAAATACGCTGGAGAGTTTTTGGCACTCATCGGGCGTCTCTTCAGACAGGACGGGAGAGGAAGTTGCGGAGGGGGGGGAGAGAAAGGAGGGTGGCTGGCAATGTTAAGTTGTGGGTGAACATATCAGATGACACAGCGATTCTTCAAACAGCTCTTGTTTATTCAGAGGCCAGGACAGAACTGAACTGAAGGGTTCAGCCAGCCTGCTTATATAGAGCTCCAGTACATCATAACTGTAACAACTTTCTAAAACTATCCAATCACTGAACATCACTTTCAATCCCTTATTTGCATAACTATCTACAGTATCCCCCTGCTGGCCCAGGGTGAGAACTTCAGTACATAACAGGCAGAGCGATGTCTGTCGACTGGGAAATGAAAGTCAAGTCTCGAAACCCATCCCCCACCTCCCATTTCTGGTCCTCCTCGTGGGATGGGGGCGGAGAGGAGGGGGCGGGGACTGGCCGGCTGCTGCCACTGCCCCACATGGCGCCGGGGCTGGCGGCGCCCCCGGCAGGTTCCCTGTGCACTCCGTGCCCTTCTTGTCATGTTTCTGGTTTGGGAAGAGGCGGCGAGTCTGTGCACCAGGAAAAGCCGCATGCCCTCGAGTCCCGCTGCAGACCACAGACAGCGCAGGCCCCGAGCACCGGCTCCCAACGCCGCTTTGCCCGCTGCTCCTTGGAGCGAGGGAGATGGGTCCAGAGCTGCCAGACCCTCAGTGAGGCGAGGAGCAGGCACAGGCTGGAGCCCCCCAACCTAAAGCCCGCCATGCGCCGCCAGGGGCAGAGCATGCACCCCTCCGCTGCCTCTGCCGTCGCTGCAGCAGCAGCAGCCTGAGGCGAGGCGAGCGAGCCCCGATCAGCCGTCCAGCAAAGCGGCGGGCCGTGCTCACTGGCTCCCTCTCCTCCTTCCCTCCACGTCACCACAACCATACCCGGCGTATAAGACAACCCCCGACTTTTGAGAAGATTTTCCTGGGTTAAAAAGTCATCTTATACGCTGGAACATACGGTACCCCCGCGGTGGTCAGCGCCACACGGCGGGCGTATCTGCACAATCGGCGGGCAGTGCTGGCACCCCCGGGAGGATTGTCACACCGCTGATGGCACCCCCGGGAGGATCGGCGCCCCCCCCCCCGGTGCACGTCATGTTTGCCGCTCCAGGTGCCCGAGCGTTTTCCTCCGCCATTGCTAGGCCCCACCCCCTCTTCAGCCCTTCCTTGCATGTTCTTGCCTGGCTGGAATTTGCCCTTGAAACCTGACCATGCCTCTTGCTTCCCTGGGTGGAGGATCGGAAAAGGGTGTGGCGAGTGTGTACCGAAAGCAGCCTACCGTACCAAGGTGAACTTTGAATTTTTGCTCCACCCTCTTTTGCCTCAGGTCCACCACTTTTGTCCACCACTGGTATGTGTCTCCTCCTGCCCAAGGTACAGAGCCTGAGTAGAGCTTGCTGGATCCGGCCAATGGCCCATCGAGTCCAACCAACGGCCTGTAGGAAACCCTTAAGCAGGGCCTGAACAAAACTCTCCCCTCCTGCAGTTTTCAGAAACTGGTAGTCTGAAACTTTGCTGCCTCCAACTGTGGAGACAGAGTGTAATCATTGAGGAAACCCAGCCAGATGGGCAGGGTATAAATAATAAATTATTATTATTATTATTATTATTGGTGGTAGTCACTGAGAGCCTTACCTTTCATGAATTTGTCCAGACTTTTCTCTCTTTCTCTCTCTTTCTTTCTTTCTTTCTTTCTTTCTTTCTTTCTTTCCCTTCCTTCCTGCCTTCTTTTTTTTTAAAAAAATATTTTTTATTAGGATTTATAAATGGACATACAAAGCTTAATATCAAATACCTTTTTTGGGTGGGGAGTCAAAAACTAAAATATTGATCTAAATACAATAAGAACATAGAAAAAAAGAGAGAAAGAAAAGCAGGAAAGACAGAGAAATACAGAAGACGAAATAGGTAAGAGATTTTTTAAAAGAGAGAAAAAAATAAAGTTCAGAAATTAAAGAACTTCCGACTCTTTGTCGGGCTGCTGTACATAAACAACATTCACTTCAGCCACTCCAGTTTAGCATCCTATAAAAGTCACGTTCTATAAACAAACATCATCTCCCATCCTCAGATTCCAGTCTTCTTTTTTCATTGGGTT
Source organism: Podarcis erhardii (assembly GCF_964252035.2). Taxonomy (NCBI): domain Eukaryota; kingdom Metazoa; phylum Chordata; class Lepidosauria; order Squamata; family Lacertidae; genus Podarcis; species Podarcis erhardii. The sequence goes on along the minus strand of NC_138505.1, from coordinate 8,860,026 downwards.
GTTATTTTTCTTCCTTTTCAGATTTGAGGCCGAGCTCCATCAGGCCTTATAAGAACAACTCTTTCAGAATGTGTGCCCTGAGTTTGTTTTTTTCCTCTTCCCTCCCTGTCCCTTTCCCCTTGTGTGCCATGTACCTTCCAGCTTGTAAGCCTGCGGGTAGTGACTGCCTTGCTTTGACTGCATGTAAGCTACTCTGGGACCCTTTTTGGCTGGAGAGCAGGGTGCAAATGCTCTAAATATATAAGCAATTTGACACGACATGATGGATGCGACAGGGTTATTTTTCGGTCTTCAAGAGGAACGACTGAGCAGGAGGGTTTGCCCTTTTCATTCCTGCTAGAGGCAACGGCAAATAAGCACACAGAAAAATCTTATGCATAAATAAAGGCTATTTAATGTTATATTTCCGGGAGATGGAGCCCGCGTGGAAGAAAGAGGAGGCCGCAGGGAACTGAAAACACGCAGGAAGGAAGCAATATCTGAAATGGAGGCCTTGTCCGCAGAGGGCACAAATCTGAAAAGAAAAAACAACAGAAACCCAATGAAACAGAGAAGAACACAACGTCCCTCCCCTCTCCGCCTTGCTCTTTCTCCCCCCAAATCTCCATTTTCATTCTCACCATAATCCTGCAAGGAAGTTTATGCTGCGAGCTTGTGACTGACTCAGTGACCTTTTAGGGCCAAGCGGGGATTTGAACCCAGGACTCTCTCCGGACCTCGTATGACACTCCAACCCACAACACCACACCATAGCTGTCAACTTACAGATTTGAAAATAAGGGACCAGCAGCCTCGAAAATAAGGGATCAGCAGCCAAAATAAGGGATTTTCCCAGCACAGGTATGTTCAACTTCTGAGCCCCTCCGAGCCAAAGGCAGAAAGCCCAGCCAGCAGCCAAACGAAGCCTCAAGCGGTGGTTCCCACAGCGCAGCAACCCGGCAAAGGGGATGCAGCAAGGAAAACCACCGTCACCTCTCCGCTGGGAAGCGCTGAGCAAAGACGAGTCCCCAGGCAACGCGGCCGATTTGATCGGCACAAGGCATACAAGCTCCACCCCCCAGTCGTTCTTAGACTCCTTATTGGGTGAGCAACGCAGCCAAGCAACACAGTTGGAGCCTCCCTCCTCCCTGGCCGGCAGGGAGGGAGGGAGAGGAGCTGCTTCCTTTGAAACCCGGGAAATTGAAGGGACATCATCAATAAGGGACAGTAGCCGGACACAGTGCCGGGATAAGGGACTTTCCTGCCAAATAAGGGGCGGTTGACAGCTATGGTTGGCTCTAGCACCACCTGCTGTTGGGCTCCCTGCCTTCCACCCTACCAGCCCCAATGGGTGCCAGTCTTCCACTGCATAGGAAGCCCTCAAATCTTACCCTCTAAGGCCACCCACCAGGCAGAATTATCGGCTCTAGAACCAACGGCGGAAAAAGGTGTCCAGGATGGAAGCGGAGTCGCCTAGGTCCTCTCCAGGGCGTGAGCGGAAGGGCGACAGGTCTCCTGCAGAAGGAACCAGCCTGGTTAGCCAGAGGTGGTGTCATGGATAGGCTGGATGCCAAAGAGCAGTGGGAGGTACCAGCTGAGGAACCCCTGAGGGAAGAAGGCTTCAGAGCCAGGGGAAGGCGATGGGTGGTCAGAGGGAGAAGACTGGGAGGAGGAAGTGTCCGAAGATGAAGAGGGAACAGGGTTTAGTGAGCAGGAAGAGGCAGTGACAGAGAGCCGTTCAGACTCAGAGGTAGAAGTGGATGCTGGAGAGGAGGGGGTGGCCAGGCTGCTGAAGAAGCCAGGGAGTCTCCCCCTCCTGCTGTGTGACCATCTCCTCTTCTCTCCTGGTCTCCCAGAACCAGAAGAGGTATGAAGAGGGTGAAGCAAAGAATGACAAGACGAAGGAGTCTCAGGTTGCTGGGGAAGGGCCCTGGGGAGAAGCCTTAAGAGAGCGGTGGAAGGCAGGGACCTTCCGTCCTCACAACTGCCACAGTGGGGCAAGACCTACTGGGAAGAGCTGCTGTGCTCGCTAGGCCTGGACTGCTTTCTTTATTTGAATGAAGAGTGAACTTTACTGACACATAAGGACTAGAAACTTAAAAAAGAAAAACCGGAGAAGCAAAAGTTGAGATTCTTAGGAAGCTTCTGTGTGCTTCTCAGGAACAGCAGAACAAACGCTATGCCGAATCTCTGTTTCCCGTGACTGTTTACCCGCAAAGGCCAGCATGAGATGAAAGTTCTCTCGAACCAGGCTCCCCCTCCTTGCACTCACCTGAGGCTCCTTGCCGGCCACCGTCAAACCCCGGACGTGGCTCCCCTCCGCTCTGGCGGGTGACAACTGTCTCCTCGTGACCCTGACTGTCACGCACTGTCCGCCTCTCTTCCACCGTCTGAAGCAAGAGGATGTAAGGGATGGGTGAAATTTGGGGAAGATTCCTGGGGTAGAAGTATAGACTCTGCTCGTTAAGAAGGGGATCCAGTAGGATCCAGTGTGAGGAATGGCATGCCAACATTCAGAGGAGACCTTTATGTTTCCAGGGACCTCAGGAGTCAATACCTCCTAAACTGTTTTGAAGATTAATAAATTACTGAGCCCATTGTGTAGTTTGTCATTTTTCAGTTTAAAGCCAGGCGGTCCTGAGAGATGTCAGTCAGCAGCACCCCCTGCTGCCAGGTTAAAAAGTAAACTTCACAATGCAGCTTGACGCTCTCTTCAATTCATCTGAATGCAGAACATATTGCTAAATTATCAGTACATTATACTCTACTTATCACTATATAATAAAATTGTCAGGCTGTCATCACGTTGCAGTTCGCATGGCCACCAACAGGCGGCCCCACAAAGTGACAGAGCAGAACAATATTACATATTGATATGTTACCCTTTAACCACCACCCAAGGCCAATTAATGCAGATAAAATATTCAGCGCAATGAAATAAACCTATCCATCACCATTGCTTCTCAACCTCTCCTTGGCAGAGGAGTGAAAATCCAATGGACACAAGTACCATCTAAGTACTCCTGAAAGCAGATATTCAAAGTGAATGGGCCTAAGTGAGTCACGTCCATGGATTTTGAATGGGACTATTCTGCATAAGGGTGGGACGTGGGCGGCGCTGTGGGTTAAACCACAGAGCCTAGGACTTGCCGATCAGAAGGTTGGCGGTTCGAATCCCCGCAACGAGGTGAGCTCCCGTTGCTTGGTCCCTGCTCCTGCCAACCTAGCAGTTCGAAAGCACGTCAAAGTGCAAGTAGATAAATAGGTACCGCTCTGGCGGGAAGGTAAACAGCATTTCCGTGCGTTGCTCTGGTTCGCCAGAAGCAGCTTAGTCCTGCTGGCCACATGACCCGGAAGCTGTACGCCGGCTCCCTCGGCCAGTAAAGCGAGATGAGCCACGAGTCGGCCACGACTGGACCTAATGGTCAGGGGTCCCTTTACCTTTTTACTCTGCATAAGGCTAACCTGGTATACACACCCATTCATGCACGCGCACACACACACACACACACTGGATTAAAGAAGCTTTGGCACATACCCCATCTGGTGCTACCACTTTTGTGATTGAGACGCTTTTGAAATACGACCGGGGTTGGGCTGGGGGAAGAATAGTCTCAAGCCCTTTGGACGTGACCTGCGAGTCCAGATCTGTAATAGATATGTAACCGAGTATCAGCTGAGCCAGTTTTTACACTCACACACCCCTCTCCATTCTTCCCGCAAGACATCCAAGTTTCCACAATAATCCCCCCTTAAGAAAACAAATTCAGCATGTAAAAACACTTTTGCTTAGAGTGTGAATCATTTTTAACCGAGAGGCTTCTATGCTTTCCTCTGCAACAATAAGGACTAGCCACTTGAATGCACAAGAGTTGTCCTGGCAAAACAGATACGGCTAAGTCCAGTATCTGGCTCCCCACAGAGGCCAAACAGACACCTCTGGGGAGATCACAAGCAACAGCCCCCTGCTGCTATACCTAGGGGTTGCCATGTGCCTGGAATATCCCGAATATTTGGCAGCAGCGTCCTGGTGAAAATCAGAGAAATGTCTGGGAAAATCCAGTCATATGGCAACTCATGTCGGCAGTGCCGTTTTTTGGCGATTTCCCGTAAAAATAGCTCCAAAACGGTAGTTTTGTTTGCGATTTTGCCCCAAAAGCTCTATAACCTTGGGCAAAACTATTAAAAACCCAAATAATTTTGCCCCCCTCAATGCTCAACAAATTTTCTGTCCAAATTTTCACTGTTTGAAATATGGCAACCCTAGCTATCCCCAGTCACTGAACACATACTCAGATATACTGCTCCTGAACATGGAGGGTTTATCTTCCCAAAATGAAAGGGTAGATTCTTGCATCACACAGCAAATTACCATATTTTTCGCTCCATAAGATGCACTTTTTTCCTCTTAAAATCTAAGGAGAATTGTCTGTGCGTCTTATGGAGCGAATGTGTGGTCCCTGGCGCTGGGTGGGGGGGGCCGGGCTTCGCCCGCCAGCCCTGACAAGCTCCTGAGCAGCTTGCGAAGCCTCCGCAGGGCAGCGGGGAGCCTTCATCCCACTGCCCTGGGGAGGTTTCGCGCGGCTATCACTGGCTTTTGCAGGAGGTGGGGGAAGGGACAGAGCAAGACTATCTCACTTCTCCCACCTCCCGCAAAAGCCCCCAAGAGCCGCATTTTTCTTGAATCCCACCCCCAAAGTGGGTGTGCCTTATGGTCAGGTGCGCCTTATGGAGCGAAAAATACGGTACATACACTCGCATATATACAGACACCCAGCCATTTCCAAAACACTCATGAATAATCTGGGCGGTCTCAAAAGACCCAGACATGTGGCTCTTCGGATGTTTTGCCCCAAACCAACCACTGTTCCCTCCCCGCCGTTTGCCCTCTGACCTCTGTCTTCCTTTGGGGTATCTTTCAGTTCTGGGAGAGGTGGATCAGTCTCTCGCAGCTGTAAAAAAACAACAACAGAGAACGCAGTCAGTAAGGTCTGTGAAAACTGTGCGAGCGATAGGAGAAGGAAAAAACAAATGCAGAAGGAGAAGGCGGAGTGATATGGCAGAGCGATTGAAAGACTGGCTATCCAATCAGCGTTCACCCATGACAGGGCCTTTTTAGTGATGGCTCCCCAGTTGCGGAATGCCCTCTCCATCATTATTAACTTCCGGGAGGAATTGTAAAAACACTTCTCTTCACCCAGGTAATTGGTTGCCAAAGAAGACTGTTCCAAACAACCCTGAGATCACTGCAAGGAGTATTGTTTTCAACTGTAATTGCTTTTAGAATGTTCTAAATTGTTATCAGGGACATGGATGGTGCTGTGGGTTAAACCACAGAGCCTAGGACTTGACGATCAGAAGGTCGGCGGTTCGAATCCCTGCGACGGGGTGAGCTCCAGTTGCTCGGTCCCTGCTCCTGCCAACCTAGCAGTTCGAAAGCACGTCAAAGTGCAAGTAGATAAATAGGTACCGTTCCGGCGGGAAGGTAAACAGCGTTTCCGTGCGCTGCTCTGGTTCACCAGAAGCGGCTTAGTCACGCTGGCCACATGACCTGGAAGCTGTCTGCAGACAAACGCCGGCTCCCTTGTCCAGTTAAGAAGAAGAGGGAAAGAGTTTGGATTTGATATCCCGCTTTATCACTACCCAAAGAAGTCTCAAAGCAGCTAACATTCTCCTTTCCCTTCCTCCCCCACAACAAACACTCTGTGAGGTGAGTAAAGCGAGATGAGCGTCGCAACCTCAGAGTCGGTCACGACTGGACCTAATGGTCAGGGGTCCCTTTACCTTTAAATTGTTATTGGTTTTTGAATCTTTTTGTTATAGCTGTATATAAAGGTAAAGGACCCCTGGATGGTTAAGTCCAGTCAAAGGCGACTAAGGGGTTGCGACACTCATCTCACTTTCAGGCCGAGGGAGCCGGCGTTTGTCCACAGACAGCTTTCCGGGTCATGTGACCAGCATGACTAAACCGCTTCTGGCGCAACGGGACACCGTGACAGAAGCCAGAGCGCACGGAAACGCCGTTTACCTTCCCGCCGGAGTGGTACCTATTTATCTACTTGCACTGGCATGCTTTCGAACTGCTAGGTTGGCAGGAGCTGGAACAGAGCAGCGGGAGCTCACTCCATTGCGGGGATTCGAACCGCTGACCTTCTGATTTGCATGCCCAAGAGGCTCAGTGGTTTAGACCACAGCACCACCCACATCCAGAGTAGGAGGCATAGCTATATATATAGTTATCTGTTTGCTGCCTTGGGCTCCTTGGAGAGGAAGGGCAGGATCTAAATTCCATCCATCCATGGAAATAACTCCCTGCCTGCAGAAAAGTAGCCTATCAGGGGGGAAATGCTACAACAGCCCTATCTGTGACGTGCTCATTTCCTATGGGAAAGGTCTTTTTTGTTGTTTTTTTTAAGCATGCGTGAGATTGTGCAGAAATATCACCGTGCCCCTCAAAATTTAAGGGGCAGAGCTGTAGCTCAATGGTTGAGCATCTGCTTCTTGCATGCAGAAGGTTCCAGGTTCAATTTGTGACACCTCCAGGCAGGGCTGGGAGAGACACCTTGTCTAAAAATCCTTGGCAGCCACTGCCAGCCAGTGTTGGCAGAACTGAACTAGACGGACCAGTAATCTGATTCAGAACAAGGCAGCTTCTTGTCTTCCTACCGGTCATGTGACGTAGTGCCACCCCGAATTCTACCACCTTAGTCTTCCAACTCATTCTGCATTATGGGCAGAACAGGTCAAACCAGGCAATTCCTTTGCAATGATCCCTGATGTCAGGGAACTGCCATCAGCTCAGAGGCGAGAGGTGGAAGGGCAGTTGTGTTACAGGAAGCCTCCGAAGATCTTGCAAAGCAGTTCTTCCTCTGGCGAGGAGGGAAGCCCTGCCTACAGTGGGGAAGGGGCGCAGGGATCAGAAGATGGTAGGGAGAGGCTCAACACCGAGCCTGAGCAAAGCGGAGGGGAGGCAAGTCCCCCTTTGCCAGCGCCCACTCTGCGCAGTAGGTTTGCGCGCAGAGAGGGGAGGAGAAGGATGGGGGTCACACGACTGTTATGCTGGGGAAGGTATAAGGACCGCCCACTCCCAGATTCTGCTAGCGACTGAGCAGACATGGACTTGCGACGCTCTGAGCTGTAAATACTTTGTACAGATAATAAAGCCTGGAAAAGACAGGCTGGAGTCTTGTCTGTTTGCTCTTGAGCAACCACACCAGCACCTGACACCTGACTTTGGGGATTTGTTTAAGGAGCAGACTGTCCCCATCTCTCTGGCCACCGCCCCTGCCCAACCCCAAACATGAGGCCTCCTCTGCCAGAATTGCAACCATTTCACTTGGCCAGCTCAGTGGGAGAGAAGAGAAGCAGGGCAGCTCCTACTGGAACCTGAGTTTGCTTTTTTCCTCTTCCCTCCCTGTCCCTTTCCCCTCGTGTGCTGTGTTTTTTTCTTAGGATGCAAGCCTGCGGGCAGGGATTCTTTGATTTAAATGATTATATTTAAATGATTAAATGACCTTTAAAGCCCTTGACAGCCTAGGACCCTCGTACCTACGGGACTGCCTCTCCTGGTATGCCCCATGGAGGACCTTAAGGTCCATAAATAGCAATACCCTAGAGGTCCTGGGCCCTAAGGAAGTTATATTAGCCTCAACCAGAGCCAGGGCCTTCTCAACACTGGCTCCCTCCTAGTGGAACGCTCTGTCTCATGAGACCAGGGCCCTGCAGGATCTGATTTCTTTCCGCAGGGCCTGTAAGACGGAGTTGTTCCACCTGGCCTTTGGCTTAGAATCAGTTTGATTCCCTCCCCCTCTTTCTTTTTCCTTTCTCCTCCTGTAAAGAGGCTACATCCTAATGTTTTAATGTTGTATTTTAATCTTGTTTTTTAAATTGTATTTTAATCAACTTGTTTTTATTATTGGTTGTTGGCCGCCTTGAGCCCAGTATTGGCTGGGGAGGGCAGGGTATAAATAAAATTTATTATTGTTGTTGTTGTTGTTGTTGTTGTTGTTGTTGTTGTTGTTACATAAGCCAATCTGGGAGCTTTTCCTGTAGCAGAATGGGGTACCAAACACTCTAAACCAATAGGCAAAGATGAGGCATCGTATCAGGGATGGTCCCCAATTCAGAGCACCACACACCCCTTGGAATGGCTGCCAGGGCCTCCTCTCTGGAGCTGTGGGGCCTGAGTCGTCCTCTAGGGCTCTGCTGCTGGACCTCTGGCTATCCGGATGTTTCAGCATGAAATCCCGCAGAGTCTGCCTCTTCTCAGGTGATGGTGCCGGTGGCTCTGGGAAATCTGTGGGCAGATAAACAACAATTGTTCATTTTGATTTTATTTATTCTGGGGTTAAGGCTGCAGCTCAGGGGCACAGAATCTGGGGAGAAACCGCCGTCTGAATATCTAGAGAGTTGCTCCCTTTTATTCAGGACCATGAGGACTAGAATCTTGACTTCCGGAGGCGGCGCGAAGGGCAATGGCTGCCCTTTCCTAACGGGAAGGGAAGCTCCGCTCGAGAAAGGGTCGTCCGCTACGGCGCAGCGGAGACCCGAAACGGAAACCCGCAGGCAGCAGAAGCCTGCGGTCCCGGGACCCGGCGGGCGCCAGCAGCGGCCACCGAAACGTTGAAGGAACCCCGTAAGGGGCTCCGGATCGCGGAGGAGGCTGCGGCGCTGTGGGTCGTTCCGCAATCGGCGGAGTGAAGCCGCGTAGCTGTTGCCAGTGAGCGCTGACCTTTCTTCCTGAAATTTATGCTCTGAAAACAACAACTCGTGAGTAAACAACTGACTGTATGCAATTTGGGACTTTAAAATATTAAATTTGGCTGAAAGCGGAGTGACGAAAAACAGGAAGTCCGTCTTCCGCTCCCATTGAACTTGAACGCAAAGAGCTGGAGGAGTGGAGGCAAAGAGAGATCTTTTAAATTACTTGATCTGAGCACCCATTGAACTTTATTCAAAGTGGAACAATAACTTTATGTGTTGGACTTTTATATTTTAATTTATACGGGGATATCTTTCTCCCTTTGGAGCTACATTCTAACTAAAAACCCCAGGCGCTGGAGCTGCCTGAGAAACTGAGCTGTCAGCTTGCAGTTTGCAGTTTGGATACTTTGAATCTGAACTTTGAAACAATCTGAGAGAATTTGAACTTGCTACTTTAAGGCATTTGGATTACCAGCTTGCACCATCAGAAACACTGTTGCTGTATTAAACCTCAACTCTGCTGAAAAATCTCTTTATTGAAGGTTCTTGGACTTAGAAATCTGACTTTATTTTAACTGAAATTGATTTCTTTCCTGAAATATTTTAAACTCCCCCTAGAGGATTTGGGACCTATAACAGTGACTTTTATTTTACTTTCCCTTTCCCGGCCCTCTGCTGACTGTTACCATCTGGGCTGTGGCTTTCTCATGGGAACAACTCAGCTTGACCTTGACTTTTAGATAACTTTGGAATGAGTGGTACAAGAAGGAGAGGAAGAACTAAACAAACAACTTTGACAACTTTAACCGCAGCCTCACAGGCACGTAGATCATCTGTGCCTACTTTGCCTTCTGAGGTGGAAGCTGTCTCTCTGCCTGTTTCTCTGCCTCGGGCAGGGGAGGGAGAAACTGAGGAATTACAACTGGAAGATATGGCCTCAGGGGCAAGCACTGCTATTTTAGAGAAAATTTTTGAAAAATTGGAATCTTTGGACAAGAAAGTAGAATCTTTGGACAAGAAAGCCGATGAGCAAACATATAAAATTGAGCAGAACACAGAATGTTTAAATAAATTATCTGGACAAGTTGCACAGAATACTCAAGCAATTGCAGAATTGAAGGAGGCTGCAGGGGAAAATCGGAAATTGGCTGAAGATACCAGCCAAAAACTTGAAAATTTAGAACAAGAGGTAAGACCACTCTGCAAACAAGTAGGTGAACATCAGACCTATTTGTCTATGCTTGAACTGCGGAACAGGGAGAGCAATTTAAGGATAAGAGCAATACCAGAAGTGGAAGAAGGCAACCTAGCTGAGTTTTTGACTAAAGAATTTTCCAAATTTTGGAGTTTAGAGGAAAAGGATTTTAAAATTGTTTCGGCTTTTAGGCTCGGAAGACTTCTAAAGAAAGAGAAGCCCAGAGACTGTTTGATAATACTGAGGTCAAAGGAGGAAAGGGATAAGATTTTGGGCCTACACTACGGAAAGTCACTGGACATTTTGGACAAAAGAATTGAGATTTACAAGGATATTCCTAAACAACTGCTAGATCTTAGATCTAACTATTTGGAGTTGACAAGACTACTAAGGAAGAATTCAATCATCTTTAGGTGGGAATTTCCTCAAGGACTATCTTTTACTTTTAGAGGGAAGAAGATCAAAATCAGAACATCAGAAGATAGAGACAAATTTCTGAACGTATACGGAGAGGACCTTCACAAAGGAATTGACCAACTTCCAGGGCCTGAAACACCAGAGGTACCTGCACCCTTGGACCCTGAAGATCTTCTGAATAAGATACCACCCCCTGAAAAATAACCAGATTTATTCAGGATGTCTCTGCAACTTTTGAGCTGGAACATTAATGGCTGCAACATCCCGGAAAAAAGGAGGAAAATTTTTCATATATTAAAAAAAGAACAATTGGATATTATCTGCTTACAAGAAACACATGTGACTAGGCTCCATAGAAAGGTGTTAATAAACAAAAGACTTGGTCAAGAATTCATATCTTCGGACAGAGTAAAGAAGCGAGGAGTGGTGATATATGCAAAAGAGAGCCTGTCACCTAAATTCTTATTCAAAGACGAACATGGAAGAATATTAGGAATTGAGATACAATATCAAGGAGAAAAGATTTTGATATTAGGAATTTATGCACCAAATGACGGGAAATCGGAATTTTACAAGAAGTTGCATGAGATTATGCTGGACTATCTGGACTACAACAACATCATTATGATGGGAGATATGAATGGGGTCGTATCGACAAACATGGATAAGTCACAAAATCAAAATGTTACAAAAGACGGCAGACTGCCAAAGACCTTTTTTGAAATGGCAGACAATATGGACTGGATTGACATTTGGAGAACTAAGAACCCCCTGGGAAGAGAGGGAACATTCTTCTCTGAAGCCCAACTGACTTGGACAAGAATCGACCAAATATGGATATCTAGAGGTCTGGCACCCAAGGTCAGAAAAGTGGAAATCTGCCCAAAGACCTGCTCCGACCATAATGCGCTGAAGATGGATATGACATTTTTGCCAACCGGTTCCTTTAGATGGAAGATGAATGATAGCTTGTTTAGAGATCAGGAGATTGTCAAGAAGGCCCAAAAAACTCTAAAGGATTATTTTGAAATAAATATGAACACTACGGTGGAAAAAAGAACTATCTGGGACGCAAGCAAAGCTGTCATGAGGGGGTTCTTGATACAACAGAACACTGTAAAGAAAAGAACACAAAATGAAAGGAAGGATAAGATTTTGCAGAAAATCAAAGAATTGGAGAAGAAATTAAGATCAAATCCGAAGTCACAGCCGATTCTGAGAGAAATTAAATTGTATCAAGCTCAATACTCCAAATTGATAAACCAAGAAATAGAATGGAAGATTAAATTAATGAAACAAAAAACTTTTGAATCGGCAAACAAATGTGGGAAACTGCTAGCCTGGCAGTTGAAGAAGAGACAGAAACTAAATACAGTTACAAACCTAGAAATTGAAGGAAGAAATATCCAGAACCCCATGGAAATTAGAAAGTGCTTCCAGAGATACTTTAAAAAATTATACACTCAAGGGCCGCAAGATGAGGTTGAGATTAAACAATTTTTGGAAAGAAATGGACTAACAAAGTTGTCACAAAAAAACAGATTAATCCTGAACAACAAAATAACACAGCAAGAGATTGAACAAGCTATCCAGAACATGCAATTGGGCAAATCTCCAGGGCCAGACGGTCTGACCTCCAAGTATTATAAGACACTAAAAGACTATCTGATCCAACCATTGATGGAGGTCTGTAATGAAATTATGGAAGGGAAGAAGGCGCCGGAATCGTGGAAGGAAGCTTTTATCACATTGATACCAAAATCTGAAGCTGAAAAGACACAACTTAAAAACTACCGTCCCATCTCCCTTCTGAATGTGGATTACAAAATATTTGCAGACATTTTGGCAAGTAGATTTAAAAGAGTTCTTAATGAAGTAATTCATAAAGACCAGGCAGGCTTTCTCCCAGGCAGACATATGTTTGCAAATACTAGGAACATTATTGACGTTTTGGAACTTTTGCAAACAGATATAAATACAAAAGCAGTGTTAATTTTCATAGACGCGGAGAAGGCCTTTGATAATATTTCTTGGAAATTTATGAAGGGAAATTTGAATGAAATGGGAGTGGGACGGGGGTTTGAGAATGGGATTGACGCAATATATTCAGAACAAAAGGCTAAACTAATAGTTAACAATGTGGTCACAGAAGAGTTCAAAATTGAAAAAGGAACACGACAAGGCTGCCCGATTTCCCCTTTGTTATTTATTTCGGTTCTGGTGGTGCTCTTGAACTTGATCAGAGGGGACCGGTTGGTGGAAGGGATTCAGGTCGGAGCGAAACAATACAAATTGAAAGCTTTTGCAGATGACCTAGTTTTGACTCTGCAGGAGCCAGAATCTAGTACGAAAAGAGTATTACAACTGATACAGGATTTTGGTCGGGTGGCAGGATTTAAATTAAATAAACAGAAAACTAAAGTGTTGGGAAAAAATTTGACAGATACAGAGTCGGAAAGGTTTCAGAGAGAAACAGAACTAACTATGGTTAAAAAAGTAAAATACCTAGGGGTAAACATAACAGCAAAAAACCTGAGTCTATTTAAGGATAATTATGAAAAATGTTGGTCTGAAATTAAGAGAGACTTGGATAGTTGGACAAAATTGAAGCTTTCTTTGTTAGGCCGAATTGCTGCTATCAAGATGAATGTATTGCCAAAAATGTTGTTTTTGTTTCAAACATTACAGATCGTGGACAAAACGGAGTGCTTCCAGAAGTGGCAGAAAGATATATCCAGATTTGTCTGGCAGGGCAAAAAGCCCAGAATTAAGTTTAAGATATTAACAGATGCGAAAGAAAGAGGGGGCTTTGCCCTGCCAGACTTAAAGTTGTATTATGAAGCCGCAGCTTTTTGCTGGCTAAAAGACTGGCTACTTCTCGAAGACACTGACGTGTTGGACTTGGAAGGTTTTAACAATGCTTTTGGTTGGCATGCATACCTATGGTATGACAAAGTTAAGATCAATAAGGCCTTTAAGAACCATATTGTCAGGAAAGCAGTGTTTAATGTCTGGACAAAATACAAAGACTTACTGGAAAATAAAACTCCAAGGTGGCTCTCACCTCTGGAGGCTAAGGCCCTAAAAAGACCCAATATGGAGGCTAAATGGCCAAAATATTGGGAAATATTAGAAAAAGATGGAGACAATTGGAAATTGCAGAGTTTAGAGAAAATGAAGGATAAGGTGCGAGACTGGTTACATTATGCTCAGATTAAAGAAGTTTTTAAAAATGATAAAAAGTTAGGGTTCCAGGTGGAGAAATCGAAGTTAGAAACTGAATTGTTAGAACCAAAGACTAAGGTATTATCTAGAATGTATAACTTGCTGTTAAAATGGAATACACAAGACGAAATGGTCAAATCGGTTATGATAAAATGGGCACAGGACATTGGGCATAACATTATGTTTGAGGACTGGGAAAGGTTGTGGACCACTGGGCTGAACTTCACCGCATGTAATGCTCTGAAGGAAAATGTAATGAAAATGATATATAGATGGTACATGACCCCAGTTAAACTTGCCAAAATATACCATTCGTCTGATAATAAATGTTGGAAATGTAAAGAAAACGAAGGAACATTCTTTCACCTCTGGTGGACATGCCCTAAGGTGAAGGTCTTCTGGGAAATGATATATAATGAGCTGAAAAAGGTATTTAAGTATACCTTCACTAAGAAACCAGAGGCCTTCCTTCTGGGTATTGTCGGCCAGAAGGTGTTAAAGAAGGACCGAACATTCTTTATGTATGCAACAACGGCAGCAAGGATACTCATCGCAAAAAACTGGAAAACTCAAGATCTACCCACACTGGAAGAGTGGCAGATGCAACTGATGGACTATATGCAACTGGCCGAGATGACAGGCAGAATCCGTAACCTGGGAGAAGAGAAGATGGAGGAAGACTGGGAGAAATTCAAGAAGTATCTACAAAAACATTGTAATTTGGTTGAATGCTAAGAAGGATGCTAGATTATAAAAAACTGGCCACCACTAAATTAGATTTGAAATTTGATGATAAGTGAGACTAAAGAAAATATAAAATTTTTTGGAAGAAGTGCTAGATTATATTTGAATGAGTGGACATGAGATTGTAAACAAGTTGATAATTTGTTTGGAAAAAACTTTTAACGATGTAAATGGGAGCGGGAGACGTGAGGAAGTCCAAAGAAGTGATGAAATTATGTCTGTGATAGAAGTAAGACTGTTTATTATTTGTGCATTTATATTTAAAAACTTTAATAAATATTTATAAAAAAAAAACATGAGGACTAGAATCTTGAAGTCTTTTTAAGGGAAGAGAAGAAGGTTCCAGGTTCAGTTCCCACATGCCCACTTCCCTCCAAACCGGGCCATCCCAAGCAGGACGCAAACCCAGTTGAAGCCGCCCAAGATCTTGCCTACCAAAGGGCCCAGAAGGCAAACTCCTCGCTCCCATCTCTTGGAAGAGGTTGTTGAAATCCTGGAACAGCTCGTCAAACCCGAAGGTGTCGTGGAAACGCATCCCGCCTGGGCTGAATGTGAACCCGAACCCAAAGTCCCCTGGGTGCCTCGCCCCAAAGCCATCTTCATCATCATCGTCATCGTCGTCCCGTGTGATTCCCCCAAAGAAGGGGTCGCGGGGCCTGTAGCAACAACGGGGAGAAGGGGAGAGGTGTTATGGGGGGGGGGGTGTTGCTTTAAATGTTAACGTGCTTGCTCAGCCTTAGCGGGGCTTATTTACTGTTACACGGTACTCTGTTTAAATAAACAAAAATCAAAATAGCATGTAATGCACAATGCAACCCACAGCTTGTAACTACAGTGGTACCTCAGGTTACATACGCTTCAGGTTAATAATAATAATAATAATAATATCTTTATTGTCATTGCCCCCTCTCAGGGACAACAAAAATTACTTGGCTGCTCCATCCACCCAGGTAGGGCACGCCACACAAAATCAGAACAACTATAAAAACACTAATTAAAACAATACAGTATAATACAGCAAGGAAGATTAGATAACTATCAAAGTCCAGGTTACATACGCTTCAGGTTACAGACTCCGTTAACCCAGAAATAGTGCTTCAGGTTAAGAACTTTGCTTCAGGATAAGAACAGAAATCGTGCTCCGGTGGCACGGCGGCAGCAGGAGGCCCCATTAGATGAAGTGGTGCTTCAGGTTAAGAACAGTTTCAGGTTAAGAACAGACCTCCGGAACGAATTAAGTACTTAACCCAAGTACTTAACCCAAGTACTTAACATAAAAATGGCTAAAAACGATTACATGGATGGACCCAGGTTTAAATCTTCATTTGGAGATAAAATGTGGGGCGGGGCTTGGGCCAGCCCATATCCCTCAGTGCAGCCTACCTCAAAGGGTTGTTGCAAGGGGAGTCGGGGACCCTCCAGCTGCTTTTGGGGAAGGGCAGGATACCCACAGGGGATGCGGGTGGCGCTGTGGGTTAAACCACAGAGCCTAGGGCCTGCCGATCAGAAGGTTGGCGGTTCGAATCCCCGCGACGGGGTGAGCTCCCGTTGCTCGGTCCCTGCTCCTGCCAACCTAGCAGTTCGAAAGCACAAGGTGCAAGTAGATAAATAGGTACCACTCCGGCGGGAAGGTAAACGACATTTCCGTGTGCTGCTCTGGTTCGGCCACATGACCCAATAAAGTAAGATGAGCACCGCAACCCCAGAGTCGGCCACGACTGGACCTAATGGTCAGGGGTCTCTTTAGCCTTTACCTTTTAGGATACCCACACGTCGTTAAAACGTCACCAAATAGGCGGATTGCTTGGAATGAGGCCTTAGTAAATAATGCGATCGCTTTGCCAGCTGCAAGGCAGGCAGAAACTTGCCCGGTGTAGCCCCGAGGTGTTGGAAGGGAAGCTGCCCCGGTGGGATTTCCGCCTGCCAAGCTTTGAAAAGCTCAGAGGAGGAGAGGGGGCAAAATATTTGCGCACAAAATAAGAAGCGAGGAGGATCCTCATTTCCCAGAGCCTCACCTCCGCTCCCCGGGGAAGCCGAAGAAACCCCGAAATACGTCGTAGAGGCTCATTCCGCGGCCAGCCGTAAAGCAATACCGCCACGCCTCCCTTCGCGCTTCCGCCACTCTGCTGTGAAACGCCCCCTTTCCTCCTCCCCCGTCTGCCCTTATATGGCGGCCGTAAAGCGAGCCAGGCTTCACGACGCTACCTCTAAACAACACTCCAGAGATAGAACTGACGTTCTCCTCTCCGGCGGCTTATAGACTTATTCGTGAGTTAGACTGATGCAATGCAATGCAAGTTTCCGAGTTCAATCGCAACGTCCCCCAAGGGACCTTGTAAATCAATGGGGAATTTAGAGTATCTTAAGAGCGATTGTTGACTGGCGCTGCCAGAGGGCACCAAGTATTATTATTACATCGTAAATTTTAGCCTCACAGAGGTTGATGTAAAAGCTTCCCTTGCCTGCAAGAATGCTGATAACTGGAGATGTCTCAATTTCCATTCAAATCTTCAGTTTTTTTCAGGTTTATTGTAAGCAGGCTGGCTGGCAGGCCCTCTCCTTTTTAACTATTGTATGTTAATTACTTAAAGACTTAAATGCAGGTTTAGTTTTGTACAATAGTTAAGGGATACAAGGTTTTGCTACCATCCCTGGACAACAGATATTCAAGGCTGCCATAGAACAACTTTGGACCCAGATGCCTCCCAGAATTCCTCCTCCAGTCCAAAGATCTACGGGCTAATAGTTCTAGAGAAGGGATAAAAAACAGTTGCACCATAGAGACCAACTAAGTTTGTTATTGGTATGAGCTTTCGTATGCATGCAGACTAAGAAGTGTGCATGCACACGAAAGCTCATACCGATAACCAACTTAGTTGGTCTCTGTGGGTTAAACCACAGAGCCTAGAACTTGCTGATCATTAGTTCGGCAGCTCAAATCCCCACAACGGGGTGAGCTGTTGCTCGGTCCCTGCTCCTGCCAACCTAGCAGTTCAAAAGTACCTCAAAGTGCAAGTAGATAAATAGGTACCCCTCTGGCGGGAAGGTAAACGGCATTTCCGTGCGCTGCTCTGGTTCACCAGAAGTGGCTTAGTCATGCTGGCCACAGGACCCGGAAGCTGTACGCCGGCTCCCTCGGCTTATAGAGTGAGATGAGCGCCGCAACCCCAGAGTCGGCCACGACTGGACCTAATGGTCAGGGGTCCCTTTACCTTTATGGTGCTACTAGAAGGATTTTTTAAAAATTTTGTTTCAACTATGGCAGACCAACACGGCTACCTACCTGTAACTAGAGAAGTGATATTTGGGGAGTGTTGATGCATCGAAAGGGCTCTCTTGGGGTGGGTTATTGGGGAAACTGCTGGAATAATCCACCCCTCTTGGATAGCCACTTATCCTTGGTCTTTCTGGGGGTTGAGCAAAGCAGGTTCTACAGATACTTCGCAACACTGCAATACCTTAAGAACCGCCTTTCCCCATAGCTGGAGGACCCTGCGCTCATCATCTGAGGCCCTTCTTTGTGTGCCTCTTCCATGAGAGGTTGGGAGGACATCAACAACCAACAGGGCCTTTTCCGCAGTGGCTCCCCACTTGTGGGCTGCTCTCCCCAGGGCAGCTCACCTGGCACCTTCATTACATAACTTTGGGCACCAAGGAAAAAATATTCCTTCTCCCAGGCCTTTGGCTAAGCAATTAATGGCTTGGGGTGTGTGTGCTGTTTTTCTTACTGCTTCTTTGTGTTTTTATATTGTAAAACAACCTGCGGTCCTCAGATGAAAGGCAGCATTGGAATTTATTAAATAAACTACCACGAGCCACTCAAGTTCAAAGTTATCCGCTAAATTGATATTATGTTTATGGATGTTCTGTATGGTTCTGACGAGTGAAACACAGGTAAGTTCAAGTCCAAGAAAGCAGCTGCTCTCGACTTGACTGTCTTGCAGTCTGCAATTCTTCCAGTCCATGCAAATCCATCCCCAAGATTTTGGCCCCCATAAATCCCAACGCTCCATTGCACAAAATGATGGTACATACAAGCAATGCCAAACTAGTATCCAGCATTGATTCTGGAGTTCTTCAATCTCGAGTCTGTAGGTGTTGCTGGGCTCTAACTCCTATAATCCAGAGTGTGTTTACCCAATGGCCAGGGATAATAGGAGGTGTAGTCCCAACGTAATGTTTGAAGGCCAATTATCTAATGGTGGTGGGCTTTTGAGGACTGAGTAAAACTGAGTTCTTTATGGTATTGCTTTGTTTTTAGTTACTGATGCACAAGTCACTTGAAGTAGCTGAACAGAACAAGGACTTGCGTACACATCCTCCTCTTGATTATACAGTGGTACCTCGGGTTAAGGACTTAATTTGTTCTGGAGGTCCGTTCTTAATCTGAAACTGTTCTTAACCTGAAGCACTACTTTAGCTAATGGGGCCTCCCACTGCCGTGTGATTTCTGTTCTCATCCTGAAGCAAAGTACTACTTCTGGGTTAGCAGAGTCTGTAACCTGAAGTGTCTGTAACCCAAGGTACCATTGTGTTTGTACCTTGCCTGACATCACAGGGGGTGCAAGTGGCAAATGAATGGCCAGCCCTTGCAGAAATCCGTTATCAGAGCTCAAATAGGTGGGGGGGAGAGGGGGGGGAGTCACCATGACCTGGCCAGGGTGTGTGTGAGAGGCTTTCTCTGGTAGGCAAGAGACTGGGAAGGTGGAAGGAGAGAGATTGAGGAGGAGAGATATTGTGACCCTATTGTGCATAGGTAGGCAAACTAAGGCCCAGGAGCCAGATCCGGCTCAATCGCCTTCTAAATCCGGTCCGCAGACGGTCCAGGAATCAGCGTGTTTTTACGTAAGTAGAATGTGTCCTTTTACTTAAAATGCATCTCTGGGTTATTTGTGGGGCCTGCCTGGTGCTTTTACATGAGTAGAATGTGTGCTTTTATTCAAAATGTTATTTGCGGGGCATAGGAATTCATTTATATTTTTTTTCAAAATATAGTCCAGCCCCCCACAAGGTCTGAGGGACAGTGGACCGGCCCCCTGCTGAAAAAGTTTGCTGAACCCTGCTATTGTGGGTTGGGTAGAGAAAACAGACAAACACAGCAGTCCTGGGGAGATGGCTTCAGTGTGGGGAATGAAACAGGCTTGGAGGGGGGGCTGGGGCTGCCTGGCAGGTACCCTCTAAGTGCGCGCGCGCGCGCGCGCGCACGCACACACACACAAGAAAACTATGGATGGAAAACGCAAGGCCCAGAGAACAGAGTGGGGTTTTCGTTTTTATATACAAGACACATTTATCCATTAAATTTAGAACACAGTACAAAAAAAACACTTCAACTAATTAATCTTACAATGCGGTTCATATCAATTACTGATCTTATTCCTAATAATAAAGGGGGGCATTGTAGGAGGAGGAGCGGGGAGAGAGAGAGAAAGAGAGAGAGAGAAAGAGAGGATTCCAGATGTTGACTCCTTTGGATCCGTCAGGCGGTACTTCTTTTTTTTTTTTCCTTCCTTTTTCTGGGCGGGCGGGTGGGGAGGGGCGGGAAGAGGAAGAGTAAAGGAGTAGAAAAACAAAACAAAACAAAAGGCCCCTACGGCTGAACAGCTCGTAATCTGAATGAATGCAGAGAAAGAGAGAGAGAGAGAAAGGAAAGAAAAAAGATACAAATTCTATATTACATACAATGGGGAAGGGGGGGGGGGGAGAAGGTGGCTGGAGGGATGGGGGGGGAGGATGCTGAGCCCAGAGCCATGTTGGCCGGGGTCCGCCGGGGCTGTTGCAGGGCTGTGCTGAGGGCAGGGGAGCTCTTCTTTCCTTCTGGGGTCCTTCCTTCTTGGGTAGATCACTGTCGTCCTTCCGTTTGTCTCTTGGTTGAAGTGTGTGGAGCCGCCTCGGAGCCTCCCCTCAATTGGCGCCCCAGTTGTAGCTGTTGTAGGCAGACTTGTTTGCCTGCGACTTCTGCGGGATGGAGGTGCCCTGGCTGCGCTGCCCAGTGCCGCTCTGTGCAGGAAGAAAAGGGGGAGAAGTAGGGAGAGGGGGGGGAGAAAGGAAGAAGGTGAGCGAGGCTCGACTAGCAGCTAGCTCAGCTCCCCAGGCCTTATTTGGAGGCACGAAACAGGCTCCAGCAACCCATGAGCATGTGAAATGAGTAAATCAGCTCAAGAAAAGAGGTTGCTTCTCTTGCCAGCGACAGGAATGCTCTGGCTGCCTCTAGATCAGTGTTTCCCCAACTTGGGTTTTCAGCTCTTTTCAGACTACAATTCCCATCATCCCTGACCACTGGCATTGCTATCTAGGGACGATGGGGTTTGTAGTTCAACATCTGGGGACCCACAGGTTGAGAAAGGCTGCTCTAGATCAATGTTCCCCCAACTTGGGTTTCCAGCTCTTTTCAGACTACAATTCCCACCATCCCTGACCGCTGGTCTTGCTATCTAGGGACGATGGGATTTGTAGTCCAAAAAAACAGATGCAGACCCACCTTTGGAAAACACTGACCTAAACGCTGGACTGCGGCTCCCACCAGCCAGCAAAGGCAAATAAGTCAGGGATGATGGGAGTTGTAGTCCAGCAACATCTGGAGGACCCCACAAGTTTCTCGCAGCCCGGCTCCGGAGCAAGGCCAGGCAGGGCTTGGGGTTTTTTAATAGGGCTTTTGTTAGTCCACCAGCCAGAGCCATGTGCAGCACAGGGTGGGTGTGGAGAGATGCACAAAATGACAAGTTTTGGGTGGGGGTCGAAGCCAAGCATACTCCAGGATGACCTGTGTACACAAGTACAAATCTGCACCTGAGGACTGCCAATTCAGGGTTTGGAAAGAACCTTCTGCTGCCACTGCTGCCAAACAAGGGAAAGTCAGAAACCTTTGCCAATTTCATGGCAAGCGGCAACTTATCAGTAGATCCTCCCTCCTTCTACTTTAGAGGGAAGAGTCTGGACTGTGCCACCAATGGCCGAGGATGATAGCAAACTGCCACAAACGCTCCCTGTGATGTCCCAAATCCTACTGTGCCGTTGGGTAGACTGGGAAAGCAAGGTACTCCAATTCTAGTTGCAAAATCTGACGTGGAGAGTTTTACGACCTGGCGGGGCAAGACACTAGCAGCTGCTAGTAGTTATCAAAGCATAGCCAATAGTCTGGACAGCTCTGCCTGCTGAGCGTAACGGCACCTGCAGCTTATCTCTGTGCTTGGCCATTCAGATCTGAGGTGGGAGACCTAAGCTGGACAGCTTTTAATTTTATTTTATTCATCGAGCCGACTTGGATCCCGGTATTCTGTGGCGGGGAATCCACACTGCACACGACACAATTTGGTAGAGGGAGCAAGTGCTTCTTAATACAGCGCACGGTTAAAGCTCATCACCAGGGATAGCCAACGTGGTGCCCTTTAAATGCTGAAGGACTGCAATTCCCACCAACATCCCAGAACTATGTTCAGGGATGATGGGAACTGCCAATCAGCATCATCCGGAGGGAACTTGGTTGTCCAGCCTCATTCCTGGCGGAAAGAGCTGTTTGATGGTGGTACAGCTTGGATCTTTTGTTGGAGGTTTCTAAGCAGAGGTTGCTTGGCCATCTGCCTGGAATTCCTTTAACTGTGCTGTAGGGGGCTGGAATAGATGACCCTTGGAGTCCCTTCAAACTCTCCGATTCTGCTCATGACGTGCTGCCTCACTTCCAACATGTCCTGCCTTTGCTCCATTCTCCCTAGAGAGCCTGTGCAAGGCTGGTTCACCATCGGCCAGCCCCAGGACAGAGGGAGGAGCAGGGAAAGAAAATTTCTGTGGGTCCGTCGCCCTGTGTGTGTGTTGTGTGTGTATGGTTGTGTTTTTATGCCCACATCTGTCTGGGGCAGAGCTGGGGGAACTGGCAGTCTTTTCCAGGTTCTGCTGGACTCCCAGGAGCCTCCGGTCAACAGGCAGGAAGGAACGATGGGAGGCTGGAGTCCGGCACACAACTGGGAGCAATGCAAGCTTCCCTCCAGCTCCCTAGCCTACGGCAAAGACTGACCACGGCCACCAGAGCGCAGCAGGATGGGCGCAAGCGATCACCCCCTTCCAAGAGGTTCGTTACCTGGTCTTCCTGCTGGCGTTGGAAGTACAATATCGACTGTTTTGGGAAGGTGGAGGCAGGCCCAGGATATGGAAAATACAAGGAGACATTATGACAGCCCCCCTGGACCCAAGTGTGTGAGGACGAGTCTGGGATGTGGCAGGAGGGGAGAAGTGGACTGGGTAACGAACCAGTAGATGGGGCGATCAAGGCACCTCTTAGAAAAGTATCCCAGGGCCTTCCCTACTGCGTGTGCATGAGGTGTGTTGTTTTACGTCTCTGTGCAATGAGGGGGATGGAGATGGAGGAGGAGGAGAAGGAGGAGGAGGGACCTGGAGACAGGTGGTGGTTGCCCAAAGGAGGGAAGGTGTATTGGGACCCGCCCTTACCTGCCCGTCCTGCTGCAGGTGGTGATGCAAGATCTGGGAGTGCGGCTGCTGATGAGGCGTCAGGATGTGCATGAACGGGGCCGGCGGATATGCTGCGGCGGTGGCAGGGTTGATGGGGCCGCCACTGCCCAGCGCTGACGGCAGGTTGAAGGAGGCCGTGGGGGTTCCGGTGTGGAATCCCTGCTTCTCAAACGACTGCTGCTGGGTACACATACACACAGAGGGGTGTTTAGGGACAGGAATTCTACCCCAAGCGTCTCCTATGTCCATAGCTGTCAAATTACAGATTTAAAAATAAGGGACCAGCAGCCTCAAAAATAAGGGATCAGCAGCCAAAATAAGGGATTTTGCTGTTGTGAAGAGTTACATACAATGATAGGATTGACAGATGCTGTCAATCCGGCACGAGGTGGTTGCGGCGCTGCGGCGGCCGCTGAAGCGCCGCCCTTCTGCGTCCCTCCCCATCCCCTCCTCTTCCTCCTCCCCCAGGCCGCCTCCTCAGCTGCCACCACTGCTGCTGCCTCCGGGCTCACGGGTGGCGTGGGCAAGAGTCTCTCTCCCTCCCCCTGGGCGGGGAAGGGCCGATGGAACTCCTTGCGCTAGGACGACAGCGCCAGCACGCGCTCTCTCTCTCGCGGCGGAGGACCCTGAGCCACTCCTTCCCTCCCGAGCTGGGCAAGCATGAAACCCGGGAAATTTAAGGGACACCATCAATAAGGGACAGCAGCGGCACACGGCGCTGGGATAAGGGACTTTCCCGCCAAATAAGGGACGGTTGACAGCTATGCCTATGTCTCTGGCAGGGAACCTGCGTCACCACCCCACACCCAGTTCCTGATGTTGCTGGGCTCCCATCAGTCCCTGCAACAGTCACAGAGTGGCTGAATGGTCAGGGATGATGAGAGTCAGGAGTGCAGCAATATCTGGCCATCTGCAATGTGCTCCACATGGGGCTGCCCTTGAAAGTGACTCAGAAACGGTCTGAAATGCAGCTGTCAGATTACCCACTGGGGTTCCATTCAGATCACACACAAGCCCTCTTTGAAAACAGGTTGCCAGTTCATTTCTGGGCCCAATTCTAGGTGCTCACGTTAAGCGTTTAAAGCCCTAAACCACTCAGGCCCCAAATATCTGAAAGACCAGATCCTGCCCTACAGACTCTCTAGATGGGACCTGCTTGGTAGTTTTGCCTCCCTCAGTAGGCTCAGGGAGGGGCTGGCCAAGGTGTGGGCCTCCTCTGTGGCAGCCCCAAAATTGTGGAACTCCCTCCGCACAGAGAAGCTCCTGGAACCTTCATTATACAGCTTCTGGCGAATGCTGAAGATACATCTCTTTACCCATTGGCCTTTGACTCCAATTGGCTCTTTACCCATTGGCCTTTGACTCCCATTGGCCTTTGACTCTGTATACAGGCAACCCTTGATTTCTGTGGGGTTTGCGTTCTGGGTCACTGCGTGTTTGTGTGAAATCATGTGCAATTGAAACACCTCGTTCTGCCCCTGCTCCACTCTTTTAATGATGTCTTTCTTGATGTTTCTGGGTCACTTCTGGGTTCGGTGCTATGTGCGTGTTCACAATCATGCACAAAATAATATAATCACAAAAAGCAGGGGAGTGGGGTCCTGAAAAATACAGGCAACCCGTTTTAGGCGTGACTAAAAAATACAGGCAACCGGTTTTAGGCACAACTAAATGTTGCACCTAAAACGAGTTGCCTGTATTTTTCAGGACCCTCCCCCGTTTTTTGTGACTGTATTATGTTTGTTTCTCAGCAGTGGAAGAGGAGATTTTGGTGGGGAAACCGGGGCAGTTCCTTTGCTCCTACGCTCCAACTGGATTACTGCAAGGCAGCCAAGCACCCAAACCTCACACGGCACACTCAGGAGCCACCTCCCACATCGAAGCACCAACCTGTGTTTTGGAGTAAACAGAACCAGAGATGTCTGGCACTCCTGTGTTACTGGATGTTACTGACACACCTGGAAAAGGGGGGGAAACAAAGTGGCGTTAGCAGTTAGCTTGGTCGGTTGCATGCAAAGACTAAACTCTTCCCCTCCTGGCTCCCCTCCCCTAGCTCCTTCCCAGAGCGATTTGAGGGCGAGAACAGCCTCCTAGCCATATCTTGATGTTGCAAAGGCTTGCTTTGGTGTACATGTGCGCACATCAGCTTGGATGCAGTGGAGGGATGCAAGAAGCAAAACAAGCAAGAAGCAAGAGGGAGGCACAGTGGGAGAGTGGCTCCCACGTCCGAGAAACTGGTCAGTTGTCTTCCCCGGGAGGAGCAGGTTCACAATCTGGCAGTGCTGTTCTGTCATAGAATCATAGAGTTGGAAGAGACCACAAGGGCCATCGAGTCCAACCCCCTGCCAAGCAGGAAACACCATCAGAGCACTCCTGACATATGGTTGTCAAGCCTCTGCTTAAAGACCTCCAAGGAAGGAGACTCCACCACACTCCTTGGCAGCAAATTCCACTGTCGAACAGCTCTTACTGTCAGGAAGTTCTTCCTAATGTTTAGGTGGAATCTTTTTTCTTGTAGTTTGGAACCATTGCTCCGTGTCCGCTTCTCTGGAGCAGCAGAAAACAACCTTTCTCCCTCCTCTATGTGACATCCTTTTATATATTTGAACATGGCTATCATATCACCCCTTAACCTCCTCTTCTCCAGGCTAAACATGCCCAGCTCCCTTAGCCGTTCCTCATAAGGCATCGTTTCCAGGCCTTTGACCATTTTGGTTGCCCTCCTCTGCCCTCGTTCCAGTTTGTCAGTGTCTTTCTTGAACTGTGGTGCCCAGAACTGGACACAGTACTCCAGGTGAGGTCTGACCAGAGCAGAATACAGTGGCACTATTACTTCCCTTGGAATGCCCAGGTAGTCTCGGTGGCCAGATGCTCATTTTACCATACTGATGCCTTGGAGTTCCTTGGAGTGTTCCTTGGGAGTGTTCGGCCCTACCTATCGCCGTGTCTGTGTCTGCTTTCCTGATTAAGCGGTGCAGGGTCTGTATCTGGGAACAAAACCAGGGTGGGAGTTCCCAGCTACCCCAACCGCAGCCTTTGGAAGCCTTGCAAGTTGCTGCAGGAGAGGGACTGTGAGCAACACAATGGAAAGGGTGTTTCTGGGACCAAGGTGAGATGCGAAGCTCCCTTGTTATTTTTGCTGTTGCCAGGAGGTCTAACGCTAACATAATCTTGTTTCAGTTATAGTAATGAAGTGCTGGGGTTTTTTTGTATGCTGCTATATTTGCCGCTAGGATGCCGTTATGAAATGGCTCTTGCAGTGGTTGATTGTGAGACACGTTTTCCTTGCTGTTCTTTTGGCTGGAAAGAGGCATGCAAATGAAACTACAAATGAACGAATCTGATGGAATCTGTGGAGAAATGTGGGGCCATCACGAGGAGCAACCCAATGGAGCTATTTTTGAGGAGTCAAAGCAGGCGTAGGCAAACTCCAGCCCTCCTGATGTTTAGAACTACAATTCCCATCATCCCTAGCTAACAGGACCAGTGGTCAGGGATGATGGGAATTGTAGTCCCAAACATCTGGAGGGCCAGAGTTTGCCTATGCCCGAGTCAAAGGATGGCTGTAGCATTTTATAACAGACCCTAATATTATGAGCATGCAAAGTTGCCTTGTCTCAAGTCAGACCACGGGGTCCATTCAGTCCCAGATGATTTTGGTTCTCCAGAAGGCAACTCTCAGGAGCAAAAAAGGCTAGTGCTATTCTAGGCTGCATCAACAAACATCTAGAGTCCTGGATCAGGAGAAGTAACAGTCCCACTCTATTCTGCCGTGGTCAGGCCACACCTGGAGTCCAGCTCTGGGCAGCAGAATTTAATAAAGATGTTGGCAAGCTGGAAGGTGTGCAGAGGAGGGTGACCAAGATGATCAAGGGTCTGGAAACCAAGCCTTATGAAGAATGGTTGAAGCAGCTGGGTATGTTTAGCCTGGAAAAGAGAAGCTAGGATAGCCATCTTCAAATATCTAAAGGGCTGTCCCATGAAAGATGGAGCAAGCTTGTTTTCTCCTGCTCTAGAGGGTAGGACTCGAACCCATGGCTTCAAATTACACAGAAAGGAGATTCTGGCTAAACACCAGGAAGAACTTTCTGACAGTGAGAGCTGTTTGACAGTGGAATAGTCTTCCTCAGAAGGTTCTCCTTCCTTGGAGGTTATTAAGCAGAGGTTGGATGGCCACCTGTCATGGTCACTCTAGTTGAGATTCCCGCATAGCAGATGACCCTTGGGTCCCTTCTAGCTCTATAATCATAGAATCATAGAATCATAGAGTTGGAAGAGACCACAAGGGCCATCGAGTCCAACCCCCTGCCAAGCAGGAAACACCATCAGAGCACTCCTGACATATGGTTGTCAAGCCTCTGCTTAAAGACCTCCAAGGAAGGAGACTCCACCACACTCCTTGGCAGCAAATTCCACTGTCGAACAGCTCTTACTGTCAGGAAGTTCTTCCTAATGTTTAGGTGGAATCTTCTTTCTTGTAGTTTGGAACCATTGCTCCGTGTCCGCTTCTCTGGAGCAGCAGAAAACAACCTTTCTCCCTCCTCTATGTGACATCCTTTTATATATTTGAACATGGCTATCATATCACCCCTTAACCTCCTCTTCTCCAGGCTAAACATGCCCAGCTCCCTTAGCCGTTCCTCATAAGGCATCGTTTCCAGGCCTTTGACCATTTTGGTTGCCCTCCTCTGGACACGTTCCAGTTTGTCAGTGTCCTTCTTGAACTGTGGTGCCCAGAACTGGACACAGTACTCCAGGTGAGGTCTGACCAGAGCAGAATACAGTGGCACTATTACTTCCCTTGATCTAGATGCTATACTCCTATTGATGCAGCCCAGAATTGCATTGGCTTTTTTAGCTGCCGCGTCACACTGTTGGCTCATGTCAACATCCTATGATCACTACCCATCGGCCATCCTAGCTGGGGATGATTGGACCTGGTGTCCTGCAACATATGGAAGTAACCATGTTGGCTTTTGCCTCGATTTTTAAAAATGAACCACTCTGTTATATTTATAAAAATATCTATACAGTGGTACCTCGGGTTACAGACACTTCAGGTTACAGACTCCGCTAACCCAGAAATAGTACCTTGGATTAAGAACTTTGCTTCAGGATGAGAACAGAAATCGCGCGGCGGCGGCAGCGGGAGGCCCGATTAGCTAAAGTGGTGCTTCAGGTTAAGAACAGTTTCAGGTTAAGAATGGACTTTCAGAACGAATTAAGTTCTTAACCTGAGGTACCACTGTATACCGCTTACAACTGTGCCCAAAAACCATATATGAAAGTTAAAAGTCAGAAATCACGGTAACTCTTGCTGAAAGATGTTGGCTTGCATATTAAGCCTGGCGGAACCCAAGTTTCCAACAGGCATTTAAAAGGCTGCAATGGAAGGGCGTGCTTGCAGAATTTCTAGCGGCAGGGCGTTCTGCAGGACTGGGCTGAAGGCACCAAAGGTTTGGCCCCTTGCCACCGCCCAGTGAGCCTTGCCAATGCAGGGAACGGCGGCAAATGATGCCCCTTGCAGACGATCTCATGCCCTCCCTTCAACTCTTGTGGCCGCCCCACCTACTCACCGGTGCTGTATCCATGGGAGCCGTAGCCGCTGGGCTGCTGGAAGGGGGTGGCCGAGGCGTTCATGCTGACGTTGACGCTGTGCTGCTTGGAAGAAGTGGGAGCCACCTGAGGAAAGCAAGAGGCTGGGGAGTGAGCGGGGTGGGAGGAAGCGGCCGGGTCTGACTCCACCCCAGCCCCACAGCTCCACAGAAGGCCGGCACTCACGGGGAACACAGCTGGCCCGTACTGGAAGGTGCTGGGCAGCCCCGGGACTCCGGTGTAGTAGGGCAGGCTGGTGTAGCTGTAGCCGGGAGGCAGGGCCGGGTTCAGGAACGTCTGCTGGGTGGTGTGGTGCGTCTGGGTCTGGTTCTGCTGAGGCTGGGCCAGGGTGGTGGCCGGCGCGGGGGAAGAGGCGTCACCGCGGCCAAACTTCGTAAGGTCACCTGGGGGGGAAGGGGAGAGTGAGAATAATAATAATAATAATAATAATAATAATACAGTAATGCATCAAACATTAAAAGCTTCCCTAAACAGGGCTGCCTTCAGATGTCTTCTAAAAGTCTGGCAGTTTGTTGTTCTCTTTGACATCTGATAGGAGGGTGTTCCACAGGGTGGGTGCCACTACCGAGAAGGCCCTCTACCTGGTTCCCTGTAACTTGGCTTCTCACAGCAAAGGGAACCGCCAGAAGGCCCTCGGAGCTGAACCTCAGTGTCCGGGCAGAACGATGGGGGTGGAGATGCTCCTTCAGGTATACTGGACTGAGGCCGTTTAGGGCTTTAAAGGTCAGCACCAACACTTTGAATTGTGCTTGGAAATGTACTGGGAGCCAGTGTAGGTCTTTCAAGACCAGTGTTATATGGTCTCAGCGTATGGTCCCAATGGCAAAAGTGTGTATCTAGTTTGCCATCACCCTCCTCCAGTAACGCATGGAGATTATGTCACATTACTGATAGGATACAGCTGCCTCTGCATGTTGTCCACCACCTTGCTCCACTTTCTGTGCAAATGATGTTTGTAAATACTTTAAATACCCTGTATTTTTCGTATAAGACGATTTTTTTTTTTGCTACCAAAAAACCCCCTTTTAGTCCAAAATTGTGGGTCGTCTTCTACATGGATAGTGAATGCACAAGGGTCCATCAAATGTCTGGGTTTTTGGCTTGGGTGGGCCAGAGTGTGGTGTTTGGCAGGGTGATTGGTTGGTGGGTTGGTCTTGGTTTGCCTGAAAAAAAGCTCAACGGCATTGAGGGTGATTGCCCCCAGAAGGCTGAATAACTTTTTACCGCCGCCGATTCACTTCTAAAGTTATGGTAACCCTAAAATATTGATTTCCTAATTTTGGGTTCAAAAAAATAGGGGTCGTCTTATACACAGAAAAATACGGTAAGTGGCAACCCACCCCCACAAGAAAAACCCACCCTAAGGACCTAGCTTGGTGCCACCAAGTTAGTGTTCTAGCAGGTATCTTTCTATATAAAGAAGAATGTAAGATGTCGTCATGCTTTGCAGTTCACGTCGCTCCCTTCCCCATTCCCTTTTCTTTCATGGGTCATGTCTTTTAGGGAAGGAACTGCATTGTCCCTTGGAGAGCCTCTTTCGACTGATGGACAGGATATGAATACTGGAAATAAGTTTGTTGAACTGAACTGCCCTTCCCAGGTGCCTTAAATCCAACTCCCTTCCCCAACCGTCTCCTACCAGAGTAAGGATTGCTGCTCAAGCTGGCGTCTCTTCCAGTAAGCGGGGTGGTCTGTGTGGGGAACGGGATGCTGTAGTAGTCCTGGAAGAGAGGCAGGAGGAGAAGCTAAGGATTTTCATCTCAACTGGGGAGGAGGAGGAGGGAACTGGCCTCCAGGGACCAGAATGCAACCCCAGCACACATTTGAAACACGTGACCTCCCACAAAGAATCCTAAGAAATGTCGTCTGCTAAGGATGCTGGAGGCTGTGGCTCTGGGAGGGGGAAATTACAGTCCCTCAGGATTCCTTGGGGGGAGCCTTGTGCTTTAAATGGGCACAACGGGGATCTGCCCCAAGTAAAAAGGTTGGCGTTCTTGTGAAAAACAAGAGCTACAGTGGTGCCCCGCGAGACGAACGCCTCGCAAGGCGGAAAACCCGCTAGACGAAAGGGTTTTCCGTTTTGGAGGCGCTTCGCAAAACGAATTTCCCTATGGGCTTGCTTCGCAAGACGAAAATGTCTTGCGAGTTCCGGCGGTTTTTCCCCCCTTTCCCTAAGCCGCTAAGCCGCTTATCAGCTGATCCGCTAAGCTGATAAGCTGCTAAAAGCCGCTAAACCGCTAAGCTGTCATTGGGCTTGCTTCGCAAGACGAAAAAACCGCTATACGAAGAGACTCACGGAACGGATTAATTTCGTCTTGCGAGGCACCACTGTATATCCAAAAGGGCAGGCGAAGAAGGAGAAGACCAAAAGCAGTACCTTTGTTCAAAAACTGGGCTCGTTTATTAGATAATGGCAAAGTACCACTCCCAGGTGTCACAGAGCATTTAGCGGATGTTACGGGGTGGCATACAAATGTCATTGACAAAGACAATCTATTTTCAGTTTATTTCGGGGGTTTTTGCATTTAAGATTATTCCAGTCTGCTCCATTATGAAAGTGTTACAAACACTGCAAGAGAAGAACAAAACAAAGTTGTCCTGCTACACAATGCAGAACAGAGGGAGGCGGCATGTTTTCTAAGTAGCAATGATGATGATGTTATTTTAGGAGGGCAGAGGGAGGGCTGAATTTAACTCACCAAGGGGAATCTCGTCTGAAGCATCTGTAGGTCGTCGTAGCCATAAACCTGCGGCTGCAAGAGAAGCAGCAGGTTAGGGAGAGGCCCGTGTCTCTCACAAGGGACGTTCATTTTCGTATTGTATTGTATTGGTTTGTTTGGATTTGTTTCCCATAAACCAGGATCATTTCAAAGGTCTTGGGTTGTTGGTTTTTTTGTCAGAGTCAGATGTTGCAACACAAGCAGGCTGGAGGCTGCTTTGACTGCATCTGGTACCGACTCCAGGTTGATTTCCCATGCTCTGTCCCTCCTGCCATGCTATGGTCAAGAGCCAAGCAGGATCTACTGGCATGGAACTGTAAAGCGGCCCCTACTCACCGGGTAGGCATGCAGCAGCCCTGGAGCCATGATGTACGGGTTCGGCAGCAATGGCGGCACACCTGGAGGCAGGTTGGGTGGAGCCTTCCCTATGGGGAGAAGGCAGAGTTAACTAGGAACTAGGAACCGAGAAGCGGGGAGACTTACAATTAAGAGAGAGAGAGCGCAAACCAGAATTTTAAAAGTGTATGACTGGCAATATTAGATACGGAAGAGTAAGGATAAAGTCCATAGCTGAGTGGGAGGGAACAAGCGTCTGTGTGTAGAAGATGGCAAGTCCAAAGCCTGCTGTCCCTATATGTTCTTTTACTCCAGCTCCCATCAACCTCAGCCAGCATGGATAAGGGGAGTTGTAGTGCAGCAACATCTGGCCACAGGTATTCCACGCCTGTCCTAGACACATGTCCCAACCAATCGGGGACCATGTAAGTGCACTTGCAGATGTGCAAAGCAGGGATAGGGCACCATGTGGCCCTCCAGATGTTGCGGGATTCCAGCTCCTATCAACCCCAACCAACAGTATGGGATGATGGGAGTTGTGGTTTGGAAATACCTGGAGGGCAGAAAGTTCCCCATCCCTGGCTTAGGGACATAGGAAGCTGACTTCGGCCAGTAATAATTATTTATTTATTTATTTATTTATACATACATACATACATACATACATACCCCACCCATCTGACTGGGCTTCCCCAGCCACTCTGGGCAGCATCAACCAAATATTAAATTACAGTAATGCATCAAACATTAAAAGCTTCCCTAAACAGGGCTGCCTTCAGATGTCTTCTAAAAGTCAGGTAGTTGTTGTTCTCTTTGACATCTGGTGGGAGGGCGTTCCACAGGACGGGTGCCACTACCGAGAAGGCCCTCTGCCTGGTTCCCTGTAACTTGGCTTCGCACAGCGAGAGAACCACCAGAAGGCCCTCGGCGCTGGACCTCAGTGTCCGGGTAGAACAATGAGGGTGGAGACGCTCCTTCAGATATACTGGACCGAGGCTTTTGGTATATTCAGCTCAGTACTGTTAGCATTGGACTTCCTTCATCAGCAGAGGGAAGGGCTACATGACTTTGGAGGTCTGTACCAACTCTGTGATCCTACAGTCTGTGCCAGGGGCACCTCCAAGCATTGCTGGACCCAGCTCCCCGCAGCCACAGTCAGTGTGACCAATGCCCAGGGGGGATGGGACCTGCAAGTGCAGCAGCAGCCTTATCCAGTCCTACTCCAAACTAAACTAGTCGCTAGTCACAGGGACTAGACATAGCTGAAAAGGAGGGATTGGACGGCCAACGCAATGAAGGTGCACCCATGCTTCAGAACGTGTGGCACAGAGGGTGCTCACAGTGTTCTCCCCACTTCTTGCTTTATTACAGGGCTGGGGCAAACCTGTGACAAACCCCCCACAAGAGGTTGTTGGACTACAACTCCCATTAGCCCTACATAGGAAGCCAATGGTCAACGGCTCGTAGGAACTGCAGTGCAACAACAATTGGACTCTTATAAGAGGGCAGGAAATGCGAGAACCAACCAACCATATAAGCACAGCTCTGCTGGCACTCTCCATTGTGAAAACCCCCCCTCCCTTTATACATCTGCCTCCTCCATGAGAGATCTGGAGGGTGGAAACATGAGAACGGGGCCTTTTCTGCTGTGGCTCCTCGTTTGTGGAATGTTCTCCCTAGGGAGGCTCACCTAAACACCTTCGTTACATATCTTTAGGCGCCTGGTGAAAACATTTATCTTCAAACAGGCTGATTATTATTCTACAGCTTTTTAAAAATGTGTGTGTGTGTGATTTGTTATTGTTTTATTATGTAGTTGTACCTAGGTTTGCAAATGCCTTGTGATTCCAACGTTTTTGCTCCCGAACGCCACAAACCTGGAAGTGACTGTTCTGGTCTGCAAACTTTTTTTGGAAGCCAAACGTCCGCCGCGGCTTCCGATTGAGTGCAGGAAGCTCCTTCAACCAATTAGAAGTCGCGCCTTGGTTTTCGAAGATTTTTGGAAGTTGAACGGACTTCCGGAAACAGATTCAGTTTAAGAACCAAGGTACGACTGTATTCTCATTCTGTATTTTTCTGCTGTAAACTGCCTTGGGCTCTTTGGATGAAGGGCGGTGTACTCATTTTATAAATAATAGTAATATTATATGAATGACCATCCCGTCAGCTCCAGTTCGGCTCCGGCAAGCACTCTCTATCTCTCTCTCTCTGCTCAAAGCAGAGAAGAGAGGCTTAAGGGAGCTCAAAGCTGACCACTTGGCTGGCTGCTAAAGAGATTGCACTTGCCTTGCCTTACAGAGACACTGTCCAAAGAGGGAAGAGCAGAAATGTATACAGTGGTGCCCCGCAAGACGAACGCCTCGCCAGACGGAAAACCCGCTAGACGAAAGGGTTTTCCGTTTTGGAGGCGCTTCGCTAAACAAATTTCTCTATGGGGTTGCTTTGCAAGATGAAAAAATCTTGCAAGTTCCCGCGGGTTTTTTTTTTTGCTCCCCCCCTTTCCTAAGCCGCTAAGCCGCTTATCAGCTGATCGCTAAAAGCCGCTAGACCGCTAATAGCGCTAATCCGCTAAGCTTTCAATGGGCTTGCTTCGCAAGACGAAAAAACCGCTAGACGAAGAGAATCGCGGAACGGATTCTTTTCGTCTTGCGAGGCACCACTGTATATGAATCAACAGCCGCAGGAACAGAATGTAAAGCAATGTTTAAAAAAGGAGCAGCCCTGCTCTCTCCTTTCTCATGCACACATGTGCATTTTAGCCGCTGGCCAGGCCTAGAGCCTTGAGGAAGCACCTGACGTCGTGGCCACAGAGCTGCGGGTCGTGGCGGTCACCGTGGAGTTGCCGCTGAGGCTCAGGCCCAGGCTGCTGACGCTGCTGAGGCTCGAGGAGGCGCTGACCACGGGGGGCGCAGCCGAGACGGTGCTGGAGGAGGTGGAGAAAGTGCTTGCGGAAGAATGGAGCCCGGCGTCGCTCTCCACACTGGTGTGCTGCAACAAAACCAGGAGGGGAAGCAGGGAAGTCAGGATCTGTAAGACGGGGACCGACATGTCTGTGCAGAAAAGTCGCATGGCGCACGCAGCAAGGTGCATGTCAGAGCACTGCAGTTCAGCCAGCCACGGGTTCTAGGCTGGATGCATCTGGTTGCGGCTCAGGGGTTTGCTTTCGCACGCTCACCGCCCTCCTGGATAGCTACGGGGCAAGCTAGGCAGGATGTTGGGGGGCATGCACTCTAAAGCCTCAAACTTAGATGGGAAGCCAAACGCAACAGAGACAAGAGATTTACAACTGCACAGATTTACAAACACCAGCAGACAACCTTGCATCTTCAGCTGTTCCTGCTCCTGCATAGCCAAGTCAGGGATGATGGGATCTGAAACTCACCAGTGTCTGGAGGGTCACAGGTTCCCCATCCCTGGTTTTAAAAAACAAAGCCTTACAACTCCTTTAGCTCTCGCAGCAGAACGGGAACAAAGGCAGAGGCGATATGCTTGTTGACAGACTGTTTCATTTCAGAATACAGTTATGGGAGCATCTATTTTTAGTATTTCCTCGTCCACACAAAATGCCCCGTAGACACACAAGGCTAGTATGTCACGGAGAATAATATGGGGGAAAACAAAATATTCATTCTCCCCCACAGCATGTAGTCCATATACATCACACAGGGCTCATACTGAATGGGGGGGCAGAGAGAAACAAGGGGTGAGTTCCACTACATATATTTCCAGGGGCCAAAGAGCAATTGGGGAATAAACCACTAATCTTCCCCAAGCAGTTCTGTCTGCCACATAACAAGCAGTGCAACTTTCCTGAGGTTTATCTAGAGAGCCAGTGTGGTGTAGTGGTTAAGAGCGGTAGACTCATAATCTGGTGAACCGGATTCGCATCTCCGCTCCTCCACATGCAGCTGCTGGGTGACCTTGGGCCAGTCACACTTCTTGAAGTCTCTCAGCCCCACTCACCTCACAGAGTGTTTGTTGTGGGGGAGGAAGGGAAAGGAGAATGTTAGCTGCTTTGAGACTCCTGAAGGGGAGTGAAAGGCGGGATATCAAATCCAAACTCTTCTTCTTCTTCATCATCATTATTTAGCCTCAGTCATATGCTGAAGCCACACCTTTTTACCCTAGCTCAGCGTAAACGTTTTGTGACCCACTTAAAAACTGTCAAGTTACCTGATGGCTTCTGTGTATGGTTGTCTGGTTTTACTTTGCTTTAAAGGGTATTGTTTTGTTGTAATCTACACTGGGACATAACAACAAAATAAGAATAGTCCTGCAGGATCAGGCCCATGGCCCATCTAGTCCAGCATCCTATTCTCAGAGTGGCCAAGCAATTGTGCCAATGGGAGTCCCACTCCACTCACACACGGTTCCCAGGAACTTATATTCAGAGGCATGATGCCTCGTTCGATGGGAGGCACAACTCCCTCTTGGAAAACAGAGAGGGATAACCTCACATAAATTCAACCAACGGAGCTCTCCTGTGTGCATAAATGTGCTCTTGCCCTTAAAGAAGGCACAGCCAAAGCAGAAGCAATACCATGCATGTGACCCAGACAAGGGCACCTGGAAACAGATCGCTGCTGGGTCTTGGGAAGACAGACACAAACTTTCACTCCAAGCCCAAACCTTACTTTCCCCTCTCATTCCCTCTACTCACCAAGAGAGTGGAAGTTGACGTGCGGCCAGCAGAGGTTGACGAGGAGAGGCTGTTCTGAGGGGTGGGTAACGTGCTGTGGGGAGAGAGGGAAGGAAATGCTGGTCAACCCACAGCCAAAGGGCTGGCAATGCCCTGTGCCTGGCCTTTTCCATTTAACTTGACCTTTACAGAGGTTTTGGCGCTATTCCATTGGTTGTTTTTTTAATTAATGAAATTTATATGCTGCCCTTCATCCAAAGATCTGGGGGCAGTTTATTTCATTTCCGTAGTTGTTTTAAAAACAGCTTGTTTTTAAATCAAGTCGACAGAAAAATGGAACAAAACTGAACACACGACAAGCAATGCAGTGGTTGTTTTCTCAGGCGCAAAATACAGATCCTCAACTTTACTGTAAAAGGAGGTTGCTAGCCCTCATGACTGAGCTTGAGAAAGCTGCCTTAGGCAGAATCCAGGCGTTGGGCCCAATTCCAGGGGTGGGGAACAGAAGACATTCATCTCCCCACCCCCTACCCTGACATCTGCCATGGCACCAGGTGACTCAACTTCAAAGGAAAGCACACTCTTGGGGGCAGGATTGGGGTCAGTTCTGAGGCCCCCCTGCTGCTACCTGCTGTGTTGCGTGGTGGCCGTGCTGGGGAGATCCTCCGTGTGGTTCAGGCTACTGAGCACCGAAGAGTGCTGGGTGGCCGTGGTGAGCAAGGATGCTGCGGACACAGTGTCGTTGAGGGGGGTCGTGATGCTGGGGGCAGAGGGGGAGTCCGATTTCACAGCGGGGCCTGCAGAACCTAGAGGAGGGGGGCAGGTTTGAAGTAACGAGAGGAACGCAGAGTTAAGGGGCAGATCGCCCAAGCAAGACTTCTTCCCGCACTTCCCCTTGCAAAATTGAAAGCAGCATAGAAAGCAACATTAAAAGGGCAAAAAACCAAGATACAATACACAATGACTGTTTTCTAATTTATGATAATTTAGAATTTTAATGGATTTTCATGTAATGCTTGATACTTCCAGCTGATGAAGGTGAATACATCGAAACAGGGCCCTGTAACTGACTTCTGCTCAATGATTGAAACTAAGACCTTCAGGTCGAATCTGACTATGGACTAACATGAACATATCTCTACTCATAAACTCTGATCTCTAATTCTGTAACGAATTATTGTGTTATACACATCCTTATGAGTTTGAGTTTGTAATCCTTATCAGAATACATACTTGGGAATGGATTAGTTTTTGTTACAACTGAGTGTTGATTTGCGAGTAGGGACTACTCCCACTACTGACACTTAAACTGGCCAGAGTTCTTGGTGTGCTTTTTTTCAAGATACAATACACGTCATGTCCAGCCCAGCGCCCTGTTCTCAAAGGCGCCAACCAGATGTCTGCTAGGGGGCGCCTGCAAGCGGGAGCAGAGCGTGCCGCAGGTTCGCCAACACTGCTTGCTGCACAAATTCTTTGCGAGCTCGGCTCGTTTCTTCCCCCCTCCCCAACCGCAGGCATGCTGGAGAGGCACTGACCTTCGGCTGTCTGCGTGGTCTGCAGCTGCGTGGGCGGCACCGAGCTGAAGCCGTTCTGAGAAGAGAAAGAGAGGGGGAAAGAGAAGTCAGCTGCCGTTGATACAGAAACACAGATAGTGCACAGATCAAGCATCGCCCCCACCCGAGCCAAGTACCCTGCTCTCAAACACCTCCCTATTTTAAAAGACTCGGATCCGTTAAATGTTTCTGGTAGCGATGCTCATCATAGACAGCGGTCAAGCTATGAATGACTTGGTGCTTTGAATGTGAGACCCAAAGGCATCCACTATTCCCCATATTCTTTCTAGGCCAGGGGTGGGGAAGCTGCAGCCCTCCAGATGTTGCTTGGACTACAACTCCCATCATCCTTGACTGTCAATCCTGATGGGAGTTGTAGCCCCAGCAATGTCTTCTTCCCCTGAAGAAGAAAGAGCCCTGATGGATCTAACCCCTTCTAGTCCAGCGTCCTCTTGCCATCAGCCAGATGCCTCTGAGAAGACAGAAAATGGGAGATTTTCACGTTCTGTGAAGGTTTTATCCTAATCCAAAAGAGACCACCTCTGGTGACAGAGTTTTCCACAGGCTGCCATGCTGATCATCATCGCTGTTGCGTTGTTAATAAGGCCCCATCTTAACAGAGCACACGGTCTTCTAATGCAACACACGTCAGTCAATCCCGTTCTCTGAGAAACGCAGAGGCGACCGGCAAGAAGGAATGGGGCATGAGTTCCACACCCGCTCAACACCAGGCACTCGGGGACAAAGCTTACCTTGGCCTGGGTCAAGTCTTTTTGGGGCGAGGAGGAAATGGAGTTTGGGTACCGCCGGGTCTGAGTGGATCTCTGCTCGTACAGTGGTCCCTGAGCGCTGTTCTGGGAGGTATATGTTGCTGTAGGCATGGTGCCGCTCTGGTAACCCGGCTCCTGGCTCTTATTGGACGAAATCGTGGACAGAGACTCGCTGCAGGTGAAGAAGGGTCAGGAGATTTCAGCACGCAAACTGCCAATGGGCTCCTGCCAGTGGCTTGCAAGAGGCGGGTTCCACCAACTAAGCCTCCTAGAGCATGGGTCGGCAAACGAAGACCCAGGGCCCAGATCCAGCCCTATTACCTTCTTGATCCAGCCTGCGGGTGGTCTGGGAGTAGCCGCATGGATCGGTGTGGGGATTCTGATTGTTCAGGCTGCGCCATTCCCCTCCCACACACAACTGCCGTGGCGACTCCTCCCTCCCTCCTCCTGGTTTCTCCCCGCCCTGCCTAGAGAAGGAAGAGGGCTGGGCTTTGTTGAGCTGTTGGCTAAGTGCCATTTTAAGCAGCCCCTCTCCAGAGCCAGCCCTTTCGCGCTGCTCATCGTCCCTCCGGCCCTGCCGCTCGCAAGGCACAGGTAAGTAGCCACTGGGGCTCGTCTGGTGCTGTGGAGAAGGGAGGGGGGAGTCGGTGGGGGGATTTCCCCCCCTTCAAAATATAGTCTGGCCGCCCACAAGGTCTGAGGGACAGTGGACTGGCCCCCTGTCGAAAAAGGTTGCTGACCCCTGTACCAGAGCAAAACATACACAATACACATAGTTTGGTCAGAATTGAGTCCACACTTCCAGAGTTAACACTAAACACATCACTCCTGGAAAAAGAGCCACCATAGATGCTAGAGGGCCATGAAAATTTGTGTCGTGGGTTTTTTAGATTTATCTACCCCTGTACTAGGGACGCGGGTAGCGCTGTGGTCTAAACTACTGAGCCTAGGGCTTGCCAATCAGAAGGTCGGCGGTTCGAATCCCTGTAACAGGGTGAGCTCCCGTTGCTCGGTCCCTGCTCCTGCCCACCTAAGCAGTTCAAAAGCACGTCAAAGTGCAAGTAGATAAATAGGTACCACTCCGGCAGGAAGGTAAACAGAGTTTCCGTGCGCTGCTCTGGTTCGCCAGAAATGGCTTAGTCATGCTGGCCACATGACCCGGAAGCTGTCCACAGACAAACACCAGCTCCACTGGCCTACAGAGCAAGATGAGTGTGCAACCCCAGAGTTGTCCGCGACTGGACTTTACCTTTCACCCATGTACTATCTGAAACCAAAGGGCTCATTGGTTGCCAGATGTGAAATTTACTGGCACTATTTTCATCTCTCTTACCCCACTAAAGGGGTCTTTTTGCAGCCCAACATAGAGACACCACTAAGGATTGTGCCTGGGACCTTCTGCTTGCCAAACTGTCTCCCACTTAAGCTAAGACCCTTCCCCCAAATACAATGTCAACAGGCTCGTCTCACCTTGCAGTACTCGTGTACAGGCTGCTCGGAGGCTGGCTGACGGAGGCGCTTGTCGCGGGGGCAGGCTCGTACTCCGAGAGGACAGGCTCCGAACCGAACTGCAACGCCCCGAACTGCAAGTTGAGCCCCGAGATATCCGCAGAGCCGGGCATCTCCACTGCCAGAGCGGGAATCTGAGGAAGGAGAGGTGGCCTGATGAGCTGTCGACATGCAACCTGAAAGTGGCGTTCCCGCTCTCAAACTGGCATACCCTGAAGAGCGGTGGCTGCCAAGGCTTTCCACTTCCTTTTGTGGCAGAGGGTGTGCCTGGGTTTCAACGTCGCCTTTAGAGGCTCAGGGTTGTTGCATTTTTAAAATTATCACCATCGTCGCTTAATTGCTAAAAGTGTGCCACGCTTCCAAGTTGCAACAACAAAAACCTAGTTTTAAAAATAACAGGGTGTACAAAGAACTAAAAGGAATGAACGGCTGTATTATCAGTGTTCTACTTAGGAGTACAGTATATCAAGAAACACCCCCCCCCCCCCGTTTTCCCATGGATATATTAGGGTTTTGATTCAATTGCATCTTCCTAATCTAATCATATTGAGCCGCTGTGAGATATACGGGGATAGGGTGGTATACAAATTTAATCAATAAAATAACAAATAATCTAATGATTTTCACCACTGCCCATTTTTCTTATTCCTTTCTAAGATGGCAGATGGTGCATTTCCCCCACCCCCGTAAGACGCGAGGTCTTGTACAACAGAATCAAGGAGCTAGAACGGACCCCAACCCCCTGCAATGTAGGAACATTAAGAAACTTAAGAGTCTCATGCAGCTGCTGGGGGTTGAATCAGAGACCTTGTGCACACAAAGCAGCTGCTCTACAACTGAGATTCCACCCTTCCCCAGTACAATATCTTTGAGTCATCATCATCATAATCATCGTTTATTTATACCCCGCCCATCTAGCTGGGTTTCCCCAGCCACTCTGGGCGGCTCCCAACAGAATATTAAAAACATGATGAAACATCAAACATTAAAAACGAAACAGGGCTGCCTTCAGATGTCTTCTAAAAGTCAGATACTTGCTTATCTCCTTGACATCTGATGGGAGGACGTTCCATTGTGGGGGGGAGACACTACCGAGAAGGCCCTCTGCCTGGTTCCTAGTACCCTCACTTCTCGCAGGGAGGGAACCAGCAAAAGGCCCTCGGCGCTGGACCTGTGTCTGGGCAGAATGATATGGGGTGGAGAAACCCCTTCAGGTACACTGGGATGAGGCCATCTACAGATTCAGACCACTGGGTCCACCCAGCTCATTAGACTAGCCTCTGACGCTCCACTCCTGAGCTACGGGCCCCTTCCTGCTCACCTGCCAAGTTCATTGGGCCCTTTGGGGGGCTGTCTCAAGCCTAAGCCCTGCGCCGTGCAGGATGGGAAATTCCTGTGTACCTTTGATGTCAAGGACGCTTTCTTCTTCTGCTGCTTATTCTTCTGCTGGGCTGGCTGGGGGCTGGAGGACTGGTTGTCCGAGGAGCCCGGAGACATCTGGGGGACAGGGTTGGTTTTGCTGGCCAGGGGGGACGACGGAGGCGGCGGGGCCGTGACGGACGCTGTCACCACAGGCTGCTTGTCCTGCAGGAACACTTCCATCATGGCGGAGGTGGGCGGGAAGGCCTGGCGCTTGGCAAACGGGCTGTGCACAGCGGATTCCGACGGGTTCTTCAAATCTGCGTGCCGGAGACGGAAGGAGGGTGGTCAAGCCCAGGACAGGCAACTCCTAGTTCCTCCTCCTTACAAAGCATCTGTGTATTAACCTAAGACCTTTGCCCCACCCACACCAACCTCTGGCTGCAGATGGTT
Source organism: Podarcis erhardii (assembly GCF_964252035.2). Taxonomy (NCBI): domain Eukaryota; kingdom Metazoa; phylum Chordata; class Lepidosauria; order Squamata; family Lacertidae; genus Podarcis; species Podarcis erhardii. Next base: position 8,818,345 of record NC_138505.1, on the reverse strand, counting down.
CCCTATGAGGGCATGCAGCCCCCAGGCTGAAAAGTTCCCCCAACCCTGGTTTTATCTGCAATAAAAACCTTGTTTGTTTGATCACCACCACAGGTGGTCAGTCAGCTACCACAGATGCAGGACTGAATTTGCTGACGATGCCAAGACTTGCTATAGCATACGCTGTCCCCCCTTTATAGCTATGAGGGAGCCAGAAAGGGTCTACTGGTATGCAGCCCACCGTATGGCAGGAGGGATGTGCAGATTTAAAAATCAGTGAGAAAATAAAGCTCTCCATCAGTAGTACAAATCTGACCACTAAACCCATGTTTATTTAGGGTATTACTTTTACCCGGAATACTTGTTTTTATTTTTTTAAAAATGGCTTTTAAAAAAACCCCAACCTAATTTCATAGTATACTTTAGCAAGCATTTCGAGGTAGTTTATATGGTGAATTTTAACTGAACTTATACTTGGTATGGTTTGTCTTTTTAATGTTTACATACACCCATTAGAAATTCTGAATGATTACGTAATTGTACAGATACCCGAAATAACGTTACAGAATCTATTGCTAAACGAAAAAATGTCTATGGGCTGTTTGCTGTATGCAACACTAATCCTACTCAAAGCAGACCCACTGCATAATAATGGAGATATTGGTGTGCTATTGGCCACTTCTGCGTATGATTTTAGTTGGCTGCAATCCTAGGTTTGTAGGGAAGTGTGCAAATGCTCAATTTTTCACAATGTTTTTATTTTCAAGGCACAAAATCTAAATTTTGAGAAAACAATTATTACAACAGTAAACAACAAATAATTTGTCCTGATGAAATTACAATTTTTTTTCATGCCAGGTATAAAGTTTCATTTGATAGTCTAAGAGATCACACTGCATTTTTCCCATGAGTGCTAGGTAGATTCCTGCCAGTCTGAACAATTTATGTATTCAATAAACATTTGCCATCTGTTATAAAAGGAAAGTGGATTGTGTTTGCCCTTTGTAACTCTCACCTGGCATGTTAGTTTCTCAGTCAATGCTGACTCTGTCAAACCAAGAATCAATGTTCAACCCAACACTGGTTTTCTAATACCTGGCTATCTCCATATGAGCCGCAGTCAGCAGAAAAGCTAAGAGGTTATTCTTTAGGATAATCATGAGCAGATGGGATCCTAAGCCCAAGTAGTGCTAGCGTAGGGGACATTTCAATTGTTTTGTCATAGAGCTTCCTCAATTTACACTAGAATATGGCAATCTATTGTACACAAAAATGCCGTGGGCAATGGGACCTAGATGTGCAAATACCAAATGAAAAATGGAATGGCTTTCTGGTCTGGGAGACCGTTGAAACCAGTTTCTGCAAAAATATTCATATTTGAGAAATACTCGTTGACACAGAAAAAAGCGTCATTAAACTCAGTGTATCTGGTAGAGGAACGAGTTCAATTTAATGATAAGTAGTAAGGCTAATGTGCTTCTATTCAGATTACTTAAAATGAACCAATTATTGCTTAGGACAAAAAACTTAGCACTCATAATTCTTAAAAAATATATTTTTAATCTTTTTTTTTTTTAATTCCACCCTGGCCTCTAAGGTCAGTTCAAAGACTCTGACAAACCGTACCACCAGAGGTGCAGTGCCAGAGTGTTTTAGTGCTTAAGAGGGCCAGACTAGGACCTGGGAAAGACGAGGGTTCAAATCCCCGCTCAACCATTAAACTTGCTGGCTGGGACCTTGAGCCAGTCACTGCCTCTCGGCCTCACCAACCCCACAGAGTTGTTGTGGGGATTAAATGGGGGGGGGGGACACGACGACAGCGTGCAGCTCCTTGGAGGTAAAAGAAAGGTGGGATATAAATGCGAAATAAATAAGTGTTCTTCACAGGTTCAAATCTGGCTGCTGGAGTGGCCAGATACCGAGTTAGGTACACAATGGTACCCTGAACATAATACGTTCCGGGAGTCTGTTCGACTCCCAAAACCGTTCGAAAACGAAGGTGCAGATTCCGATTGGCTGCAGGAGCTTCCTGCACTCAAACGGAAGCTGCGTCAGACGTTCGGCTTCTGAAAAACGTCCGCAAACCGGAACACTTACTTCCGGGTTTGCGGTGTTTGGGACCTGATTTGTTCAACAACTAAGCCGTTCAAGAACCAAGGTACCACTGTAGTAGTAGTAGTAGTTTGGATTTGATATTCCGCTTTATCACTACCCGAAGGAGTCTCAAAGCGTCTAACATTCTCCTTTCCCTTCCTCCCCCACAACAAACACTCTGTGAGGTGAGTGGGGCTGAGAGACTTCAAAGAAGTGTGACTAGCCCAAGGTCACCCAGCAGCTGCATGTGGAGGAGCGGGGAAGTGAACCCGGTTCCCCAGAGTCTACTGCTCTTAACCACTACACCACACTGGCACTGTACTAAGAAGCAGTTATTAACTCAACCAAAGATCCTCAAACAGATTCAGAATTGGGGGGCATTGGGTGTAGCCCTGCCAGGGCTGTAACAGTGAACTGCGCATTCCAACACTCTCCCCATTCACAAGACCCCTCCAGCCTCCAGCTGCCCCCTTCCACCTTACCGTACTGCACAAGAGACGAGGAGTGGCTCGTGGTGCCGCTGTCCCAGGATGTGGCCGCACTGCTGCTCCCGGATGGCTGAGGGTGCTGAGCTGCCAGCTGAGCCAACGCCTGGGCGGTCTTGAACTGCTCCAGGAACTGCGAGCCGGTGGTGGTGGTGGCAGCGGAGGCGGAGACTGCGGTGCCTCCGCCGCTGCTGCTTTTGGCCTCGCCGACGTCGCTGAACCCCTTTCCCAGCATGCCGACCTGAAACGGCAGGAAGGGAAGGCCGGCTGAAGCAGGAGCATGGCGGCTTTGGCTGGGCAAAACAACACAGCAGCCCCAGATGGGGACCAGGAGGCTGAACTCTTCTAAATACAACATGTGCATGACTGCGGGGTTCAGAGGCTTGTCCATTTCCTTACCATGCCGTGGTGCGGGAAGGTGTTCCCCGAACTGGGCTGGGATATAGGAGCCTGCTTGGAATTGCTGAACACCAGCGGCTGGCTGAGGGCAGGTGCCTGCGAGGAATCCAGGTTGGGCGACTCGTTCTCCAGAGAAGAAGGGGTCTTTCCTAGCAGCACAGCAAGGTCGATTCTAGGAAGGAGGCAGAAGCGTCACCGTGAGCGAGGGGTTGGGTGAGTGGCATGGCCGGCCCACCTCTGCTCCTGCACCAAAAGGGATGCCCCGTGCCAGGGCTAAAGCTAACACAATGAATTTCAATAGGATCAAATGTCAGGTTCTGCACTTAGGGCAGGAGGAACCAGCTGCATGAATGTAAGATGGGGGACACACCTGGGTTTCCAGTAGTACATGTGAAAAGGGTTTAGGGGTCTTAGTAGACCACAAACTGAGCATGAGTTTACAGCAGCAAAATAAGCCAATGCTATTCTGGGGTGCATCAACAAAAGTACAGTGGTACCTCTGGTTGCGAATGGGATCCGTTCCGGAGGCCCGTTTGCAACATGAAAAGAACACAACCCGCAGCAGTGCATCTATGCATGCGCAGATTGTGACTCGCTGCTTCTGCGCATGCATGTGATGTCATTTTGCGCATCTACGCAAGTGGCGAAACCCGGAAGTAACCCTTTTAGGTACTTCCGGGTCGCCACGGGACGTAACCTGAAAGAACGTAACATGAAGCGGACGTAACACGAGGTATGACTGTATAGTGTGCAAATCCAGGAGGGTAGTAGTACTGCTCTATTCTGCCCTGGTCAGACCACACCTGGGGTTCTGTGTTCAGTTATGGGCACCACAGTTTAAGAAGGATGCTGACATGCCCGAACGTGTGCAGAGGAGGGCAATCGAGATGACAAAGGGCCTGGAAACCAAGCCTTATGAGGAACAGTTGAAGGAACTAGGTATGCCTGGAAAAGAGGAGACTGGGAGGAGATATGATAGCTATCTCTTTAAAAATCTCAAGGGCTGTCACATGCAGGATGGAGCAACCTTGTTTTCTCCTGCTCTGGAGGGTATGACCTGAAGCAATGGATTCAAGTTGCAAGAAAGGAGATTCCAACTAAACATCAGGAAGAACTTTCCGACGGTAAGAACTGATCGACAGTGGAATGGGCTCTCTCTCTCAGGAGGTGGCAGAGTCTCCTTCCTTGGAGGTTTTTAGCAGAGGTTGGATGGCCACCTGTCCGGTATGATCTACAACTCCCAACTCTACAATTCTATGTGATCTGCCTGTGCACAGAATTACTGTCCAGTGTAGAATCAGGCAGGGTTGGCAGAGGATCTTGGGCATACCAGCAGGCTGTTGAGGTGGCTGAATGCATCTGATGCTGCCTGTGCCAACATGACACTCTCCAGATGTTTTGGACTACATTTCCCAGCAGCCCGTGTTAACCCAGCCATTGGCGGAGGCTACTTTAGTCTCTGATCTGGCATCCACGGTGAAATTGCTCGTGTTCAGTTTATGCTACAGTATGGTCTTGGGAAGCAAACGCACACAGAAACCAGGGCACAAAAGACCTTACACCTCAGGGAGAAAGTTGTGGGTTTTGTGTTGGGTTTGGGGTTTTTTTGCTTTTTCAGGCAGAGGGAAGCCCCTTCTGGGGGCCACAGAGGCAAATGTGGACAGAGCAAGGAATGTGAATTTTCCCTCTGTGCAGCAGCCTAGTTTTTACACATGCCCCCCCCCCTTTCTATCCTCCATCCTGGGAAGCAAAAAAAAGCTTTATCAGAGCTCAAGGACACATTCCAGCCAGACAAAAAACTCCCAAGAAGAGCGCAAAGGAGGACTGTTGGTGAGGAATGTGCCTCTAGATCTTGCGCAATCTGGGGTGGGGAGTGGAAGAGTCCCAAGGGCCAGATGGAGAGGACTCAAGAACTGGTAGGAGCCAGAGCAACAATTGGTAGGAGTCAGCTTGGGGGACGGGGGCGAGAAAACCCAGAACAGTACATGGGGCGGTGAGAGAAGCAGTAAGATTGTTCTATCTGGCAAGCAGAACTGCTTCCGTTGATGGAAGGATTGTAATAGCACGCCTCTGAATTCTTCCCAGGGTGGCCTGACACAGCCCTGCCTGACCTCTGGTCATACAGTAGTACCTCGGGTTACATACGCTTCAGGTTAGAGACTCCACTAACCCAGAAATAGTACCTCGGGTTAAGAACTTTGCTTCAGGATGAGAACAGAAATCGTGCTCCGGCGGCACGGCAGCAGCAAGAGGCCCATTAGCTAAAGTGGTGCTTCAGGTTAAGAACACTTTCAGGTTAAGTACGGACCTCTGGAACGAATTAAGTACTTAACCCGAGGTAGCACTGTACGGCCAGGGCTGAAGTGAGTTGGAGAGTCCAGCAACATCTGGAGGACTACAAGCCTGTCCGCCACATCCTGGGTAGGGCAATGGCTGTTTGCTTTCTTCCCCTGCTCTCTCCCCCAGCCCCGCCACCAAAAAGAAACTCATTTCTAAACTGAAACCCAGCTACTGTGGCAGGAGCAAATGGACCACCTCTGTCCAGCCGTGATGGTCACATTTTCCGCAGGCAGAGGCACAGAGGAGACGTTGGAGGCAGTGAAAATCTTGGTCTCTGAAAGCTGGGGAAGGAAAGGAGAGGTAGGAAGTTAGGGTGATCCCAAGTCAGAGAAGGCAAAGCGCACACAGAAAGGGAAGCTACGCAAGAGCTGGGGTGTACCTACATCTTCATTCCAGTCCTCGGTCCCCCATTCCTCCGTCGCCGTCCTCCACGCACCTGGCAAAGAACAAAACAGAGAGGGGGTTTGGTACAAGCAGATCCTGGGTGCTTCCCGGGAAAAGGGGGTGATTTTCAAGAAGCATGGCAAGCAGCTAAGCAGGTTGGTGCCCCTCGCCCAGACAGACACAAGCTTGGGGTGGGGGGAGGGGGGAGAAAATATGGGCACACCATGCAAGCTCCCCCACCCACTGAACCCCAAAGCAAAGAGGCTGGACCCTGGAATCACTGTGGGGAAAAGAGATGTCTTCCCTTGACCCCGTCCTGAAACACTCTTCCCTTAGGAACAAACGGTGATGGACAGCCCTACTGATATTCTACATGCCCCCTGCCCAGTTTCACTGCTCTCTTGCAATCAAACGTGGCATCTCTCCACCCTGCCCATTCCTCCTCCTGCCACTGCCCCTCCCCAAAGTCCTGCAAAAGCCCAATTTTCCCAGAAGATCGCCGCCACTGGGTTAGGATCTGTACAAAATGGTCAAGTCAACGGAAGGTTCCGTTTCTGCATACGTGTGTGTTCTTACAGATTTATAAACTGCTTAATTACAACGGTGTCTAAGCAGTGTATAAATAACTCAATACTACACGATGCTCGTGCGTCCTGCAAGAGACTGGCTCGGATGTCTCCCCCCCTGCAAAAATTTGCTTTCAGCCCTATGAAAGCGAAGGCAGGTCTTTTACCATCTCAAAGAGGCAGGTTAGGTAAATGGTTAAGAAAAAGCTGAATCAAGCCAAGATACATTTCTTTTCCCATGTTTTAAGGTTACGTTTACTAAATAAAAAAGCCCCCTGCCCCCCATGCTGCTGTTCAGGTCACTTCCCTGTTCCTTGAAATCTTCATTTATTGACCATGGGCATTTAAAAACATGCACACACTCTGCTGGCTCCTGAAGGTGTGTTTTGTTTTTTCAAAAACCCACACAGCACCATTAGCCAAAAGTGCAAGGGAAAAGATATGAAGATTTGAAACTGGGGGAAAAGAAAACTCTGCAAGGCACTACAGCTGGGAGTTGGAGCAGGGGACTTGAAGCACACCCACCCACACCCACGCTTCTCAGGCATTTAGTCGAGAGACCTTGGAGCAGTCCCACACTTTCTCTCTCTCAGTCTAATCCAGGTGCATAACCCCCAGGGCCTCCCAACTCCCATCAGCTCCAGCCAGCAAGGCCAAGGGCCAGAGATGATGCAAGCTGGGAGTCCCCCCCCCCCCCAAAAAAGTAGAACAAGGTGGCGTGCCAGGAGAAATTCCGCTGGGCCAGCTTGAGCGGTTTTACTCACACAAGACCTTCGCTAGATTCAACACCCTGTCAGCATTCACCAAATCTGCAGAAGTCTGCACATACTTGGTCCCTGGATGGCTAGCAAACCCGACTTGTGTAGCAGGACTGCCTCCCCTTCATAGTCCATTCCCCCCCCACTCTGCACCCGCAAGTCAGGCTATCAGTGAGTTTTTTAGAAGCTGCAGAAGGGGATTAACTCAGGATCTCTTCATGGTCAAGGCGCAACTAACCTGTCTTCAGTGATCCCAAGTCTGCGCTCTTGCTTAAGAACATAAGAAATGGCCTCACAGGATCAGACCAAGGCCTTGCCCAACTTTCTCTGAAAGAAATATCAGCCGCCTGCCAACAACTGGCCAGTGATCCACCAGGAGATTGTAAGAACCCACCAGTGTTAACTACCCACCAGTTGGAACTGCAAACGAACCATCTGTAGATCTTGAGGAAGGCGTTGCAGCAGAAATTGCCTCATCACTGGCTCCTCAGAAGGCCAATTAGATAGAACCTCTGTGTTTAGAGGCAGTGTATTGGTGGGTGCCAGATACTGGGGGACTGTCACCTTCAGTCCCACTTCTGAGAGCTCAACAGAGGCACCTAGCTGGTTCCCGCCCACCCCCAAAACCCAGAAATATAGATGGACTCCTTGGTCTGAACTGACAAGGCCATTCTGAGCTTATGTCCCAAGGATACTTGGCCTTCGAATCAAGATGCAAGAGCTTTAAAGTGCCAGGAGAGGGGAACCACAACAGGGGCAGCCACAGCCGGTGGAGGGTGCAATCAAAACAGCCAGGAAAGCAAACTCATCTCCCCAACCCCACCAAACACAGAAAAACACACACATGGAAGCCCAAACCCCACCTCCCCTTAAAAACACAGAGGTGTGGGGAAGGCGGGGTGGGGTGGGGTGTCAGTGTTAGTAAAAGCACAGGCAAGAACGTACACATATTCATTAAATGAAACCAAAACGAAGATGGAAAGAGATGGAGGAGGGCAGGGGTTGTGGAGTGGGAGGAACGAGACAATGACATATCCACAGATATATTCCAACTTATAAATAAAGAGATCCCGGGCAATTAGTGCACCTGGATTTCTCGTACCAGGAGCAGTGTCAAATTTTCGGGGATAATTTGACCCCTCACCCCTAATGTAATCAACTCCTGAAAAGAAACAGAAAAAAAAAGAAAAAGAAAAAAAAGAACGGGGTAAAAACAGTGAAAACGGTTTTGTATTCTATTGAGAAAAGCAAGGCGATTCTGCCGCTGCCGCCGCCACCCCCTTCTCCACCCCAAGACTACTCTGCCGCCCACCATACCTGTGGATATTGTTAAAATTAAAAAATATACTTAATACTACAAACTAATCATGGGAGTATGAAATGAGGAGTGTGTTCCTTAGACACTGTGGACAAGTAAACCCTCCTTGGGGGCCAATGAAAAGGGTCGTCCCCTTCCAGCGACAACTTTTAACAGTCCCCCTTTCTTAGCTCAGGACACACAAAGAACGGAGGGATCTACTTCCAAGAGAAAAGTTAAAGACACTGCAGTTCTCTCCCCGCTTCTACATTTCTACTGCACACCCAGGTAAGGGAACCTTCCCTCAAAAACCTCAAGTGGTCTTTTTGCCCAAGCAGAAAGACATTGTTGTCTTCTTCTACGGAGGAAGGCCAGAGCTCAGAGGCAAGGTTCCAGGTTCAATCCCCAAGGGCATTTCCAGGTAGGACTGGCAGAATGGCCCCCCTCTGCCTGAAACCCGGGGGGGGGGTGCCTGCCAGTCAGTGTAGACAGTACTGAGCTAGATGGACCAGGATTTCCGAAACTTGGGTCTCCCTACTGTTTTTGAGCTACAATTCCCATCATCCCTGACCACTGATCCTGCTAGCTAGGGATGATGGGAGTCCAAAAACAGCTGGAGACCCAAGTCTGAGAAGCTCTGGTCTAAGCCATTGCAAGGCAGCTTCCTGCATTCAACACTTCAGTTCCCTGAAGTTATGCTGTTGCTGAAAGAGAGGAAAAGGGTGTGCAATGGAGCGGTGGGTGGAGATTATTTTTCTTCCCTTTCTTGGGAAACCTTCATTAAAATCATAGGCTGGAGGACCCAACTCACCCCTGCCCAGTGGAGGTTAGCCACCACACCCTAAAGACCAGGGGTAGCTGATGGGATGCACTCAGATGATGCTGGGACTCCCAGCTCCCATCAGCACCAGCCAGTGTGGCCAAAGGTCAGGGAAGATGGGAGCTGGGAGTCCAGCAGCTTGCAGGGTGCCACAGGCCCTCCAACCCTACACTAGGACTTGCCAGGGACACCCTCAAACTCCAATGCAATACAAAAACGGACCAGAAGCGCTTAAAGTGGACTATAACCGTGACCCAAAGCAGTTTTAAACTGAAATAAAACCAGCCATTTTTTATTATTTTTTTACAGCATCAAGCACAAGTAAAATGGCTGGTTTTAAAGGCATGATGGGGCAAGTGGATAGGCATTAAGTGGCTCTAAAGGTAAAGGTAAAGGGACCCCTGACCATTACATCCAGTTGTGGCCGACTCTGGGGTTGCGGTGCTCATCTCGCTTTACTGGTCAAGGGAGCTGGCATTTGTCCAGAGTTTTTCCGGGTCATGTGGCCAGCATGACTAAGCCACTTCTGGCGAACCAGAGCAGCGCACGGAAATGCTGTTTACCTTCCCGCCGGAGCGGTACCTATTTATCTACTTGCACTTTGAGGTGCTTTCGAACTGCTAGGTTGGCAGGAGCAGGGACTGAGCAACGGGAGCTCACCCCGTCGCCGGGATTCAAACTGCTGACCTTCTGATCGGCAAGTCCTAGGCTCTGCGGTTTAACCCACAGCGCCACCCGTGTTCCTATGATTAAGTGGCTCTAGGTGGCAGAATTGGGTGGCTTCAATCACACAGGAGCATGGCAGGTCATTGCTCAGCAGCAGGGCAGGTGCTGGGAACGATGGTTCTCTCTCCCCACCCCCAGTCTCCATTTAAAACAGTGTTTTTTTTCAAACTTGGGTCCCCAGCTGTTGTTGGGCTACAGTCCCCATCATCCCTGACCACTGGTCCTGCTAGCTAGGGATGATGGGAGTTGGGTTCCCAGCTGTTGTTGGGACTACAGGTTTGAGCAGCGTTGACATAAAGGGATCTCTGGTGAAGATGTCTACCTGCAACACCCAGACCGCTGTTGCCAACCAGCCTAGACAATATTGGGGTGGCTGGACCAACAGGCTGACTTGATAAAATGCAACCCTTTATGTTGAAGAAAGGCAAGCTGTATTGAAGGGTACCCACTTGTTGGCTGTCATTTTTACTGACAGGAGCTGAACTCTGGCCCCAAACTGCGGCAGCACAAAGCGCCCAGGTCACTTACTCGTGCCGTCGTCCGGCTCAAAGCTCCCGGTGTTGTTCCATGTATTGCTGTTACTGTTCCCGTAGCCTTCTTCCGTGCTCGTGGGCTCGGCATAGTCCGCGGGGTTGAAAGTTCTGGAAGACAGGGTGGGTGAGGAAAGGGGAATTTGAGCGTACATCTCAAGGGCACGTCTGTCCTGCTTTGACCCTTTAGTCTCTTCCCTCCCCCTATCCAGGCCATAGATATGTATCATCTGGTCACAGATACAAACTCTCTAGCTCTGCCCACCCCGCCCAAGAATAGAGTTAAGACGAAGGCTGCAAAGCTTACCCCATGCCTTGGGCTGAAAACCTTCCTCCCCGCCTTCCAGATCCACCTGCAACAACAAAAACAGGCAGCTTTAAACCTTACTGGACTCGGGATGCACCTCTAGGTAAACTAAAGCAGGTTTTAAAAAGTCTTCTATCTTCACCCATCTCTTATTTCCCCCACCAATTTCACTCCTTTGAACTAGGGATGGGACTACAACTTCCATCATGCATCGCTGATATTGGTTGGGAATGATGTAAGTCAGCCGCCCAAGAACTTTGGGGGGGGGGGAGCGGAGACAGAGGGCCCCCAGCCTTGCCTTAAAGCAAAACAAAAATGAGCCTACTGATACAACCACCCACCTTGTAGGTACCAAATTGAGACTGAGAGCTGGACTAGTGCCAGAGTTCAAATCCACAATAAAGGTGGGGCAACTTGGGATATTCTAGATGTGGAGAACCTGCGACCCTCCAGTTATTGGCCTCCCAACTCTGACCATCTGCAGCAGGCATGGCTGAGGGCCAGGGTTGAGGGGCACTGTGGCCCCCAGAAGGTTCCCTATGTGGGAATGAAACTTTTAGGCTGAAAAAGCTTCCCCTGCCTGGTTTCAGGTGCAGTCAGATTAGGAATCAAACACCTTGTTTGTTTGATCACCGGAGGCAGCCAGTCAGCTATCACAGCTGCAGGACTCAGTTGGCCAACGATGCCAAGACTTGCTGTAGCATACGCTGTCCCCCCTTTATAGCTATGAAGGAGCCAGAAAGGGTCTACTGGTATGCAGCCCACCGTATGGCAGGAGGGATGGATTCAAAGGCACTTTAAATCAGGATTTATTTATTCTTTGTCTGTCCTGAGTCTTGCGACGTTCATTTGATGAGCCTGAATTCTAGTGCTAAGAGGGGAAAACCTCTCTAGATCAACTTCCTCCACACCATACTTAATTCTATACACCACTCAATCACCTGATTTTATGGTCTTACAAAAAGTGCATCTGATCCATCCTGTTCTCAAAGCGGACAAGCTAAGTAAGGGAAGCCTGAAAGTCTCACTTTCCACACTTGATTCCCAGAAACAGGTTATCAAGAGACACCCTGACTCCGACAGCATGGGGAGAAAACAGCCACCATGCCAAGTAGCCACTGGCAGCAGTATCCTCCATGGTTATTTCCAGTCCTCTTTGTAAAAGCTATCCAGGCTGCTGAGCCGCCGCCTCTCTCACCTCTGCCTCGCCCGCGGCCTCGTCGCCCTCTCTCTGTGCCTCTTCCAGTGGGTCCGGCTGTCTTGCCACTGTCCAGTCCATTCTCCTGGCCCCGAACTGGAAGACACAAAACCGCACTAGTAAGTTTCCAGTGTGTTGAGTGCATTGGGGAGGTGGAGGCACAAGACTCGAGTGCAGTGCTGAATGAATTAAGGATTCTTGAGCGACCTGCAGAGAAGCTGGCAGAAGCTGAATTGGCCAAGGGTTTGCCCTGCCCACCAGGTGCACCCTCTCGGAAGTTCAACCTCTTGCCAGGGGAGAGATGGGCGGTGACAATCCACACATGACCCCCTTCCTGTACTACAGGAGAAGCAACCCACACCTCTCCGTTCCAGTTTTCCCAGCCCTGCCCTGCATATAGGCTTGTGTCTGAATTTTACAGAATCAGCGGCCTCAATTTCCCTTGAGGGTCTTTAGAACGAACAATCTGCTTTTAAAGGAATGGAGATATGTGGTCTTTAGATGAAAATAAAATACAATCCATAGGTTGCAAAACAGATGTTATAAAGGGTGTTGGGTGGTCTTTTTTGTTGTTTTAAAGAAGATACAAACACCCAAGCAAAACACATCTTCACAGTTGGCTTGTGAAACGGCATTTGTATAAAACAGGTCTCAATTTTAAAAAACAAAAAGCCCTAAGGATCCCGATTACCCGAAACACCTGGATGTTTGAAACATTTTGTTGACGCCCAAGCAGAGCTAACTATTAAAAAATAAAGGAAGTGTGGAGCAGGAATTCAAAATGTGACTGTTATTTTTCCAGCTCCGTGCATAGCAATGCCAGGGACAACGGGGAAGACAGGGAAGCCATAACTGTGTCACACTGCGCATCTCTGGCCATGAGGTTTTAACCATCTGCTACCTTTCCTCTCGTCTCGTTGCCCCACCCCACACCGGCAGCTATTCTGCACAAAGTCGCGACTCGTACACTCTCTTCCGCGGCTCGTCCCTCGGCCCCTTCTTGGCAATCCACCTCGTCGCCGGCTGAAGTCCCGCTCCCTCTCTCGGTTCTCTTTGCTTTCTTCGCTGGGTTCCGTCTGCCCGCTGTCTTTCTGTCCTGAAACCCCCTTCTTCTTCCCAACCATCTCCCAGGAGTGCTGCGAAGGGAGAGGCAAGATTTATTCCCACTCTCCACGCACATAACACACGTTCAATTTCACAGATGCATGCAGGAAACATTCTACAGGTTTCAGTGAAGTTGGTGACTGTCATTTTATTTAAAAAAAATATTCCTTTACAAAAAATATTATTTTTCAAACAGGAAAGATGCAGATATACTTGTGCTGACCACTATAAAACAGTGTACCGGGTGTGTTCGTACATTTTAGATTAGTTGCAAAGATGGTATTGTAGAACCATTGTAGAACCGGTTGTTGCTTTTAAAAGTTTATAAAGTTTTACTTGGGGAAATAAAAATTTCATTGAAAAAAGAAATAAAAACCTGCTAGATATCGACTAGAGTTAAAATTCCAGTTCGGTTCTGGACATTTTTTGAGGGGGAGGTGGGGGCAGAAAGCATAATTGCATCAACCAGGTTTCATTTTTTCACATTTCTAAAATGAGAATTCATAGAAGGAATCAACACTGGAGTGAAGACAGCAGAATATTTTGATAACTAGAAGCTGTATGCAGAGCGGGCCGTGAATGTCAGGAGAGGAGAACCGCAAGATCTGGGCCTGGGCCGATGAACAGGTGAGTCATCCTCAGTCTTCTCAGGTTGGGGGTACGAAACCTGTTTCTTCCCAAGGGCCGCATTTCTACCTGGGGAACCTTCCAAGGGCCACATGCCAGCGGTGAGGCAAAAGTGGGTGTGCAATAAATGTACAAACACACCCCTCTCTGTCACCCATACAGATGAGAGGCATTATCAGAGCTCAAGGACACATTCAAGCCACCCACAAATGCTTGGGATGCCAAGCAGGGCTAGGGAGCGGTGTGACCTGGGAAGTGTTCCAAGGGCTAAGCCATGGGTAAGGAAACTAAGGCCCGGGGGCCGGATCCGGCCCAATCGCCTTCTAAATCTGGCCCGCAGACGGTCCGGGAATCAGTGTGTGTTTACATAAGCAGAATGTGTGCTTTCATTTAAAATGCATCTCTGGGTTATTTGTGGGGCATAGGAATTCGTTGACCCCCCCAAAAAAATATTCCAGCCCCCCACAATGTCTGAGGGACAGTGGATCGGCCCCCTGCTGAAAAAGTTTGCTGACCCCTGGGCTAAGATGAGAGGCCTGGAGTGAGGCATGCAGTCCCATGGGCTGCTGTTCTCCCTCCCTGCCTTAGACCCACACTTAACTTTAATTTAAACCGCAGAATCCTACACAGATTTTAGAGTGCCCCATGACCTGACTTTTCAACATCTCCCCTCCGCAGATCTGCCTCACTCTGTCAGCTTTTCTCCTGGGTCTGTCTCTCTCTCTCCTTTCAAATTCCCATCAGCTGCAGTCAACACTGCCAGTCATGAGGGATGATGGGAATTGTAGTCTAGCACAGATAGGAGAACAGGGCATGCCTTGAACTGCCTCATCTTCTGAGACATGGGGTCTATACATGGGCTGCCCTTCTCCCCTCCCCAACGCTACTCCCTTCGCCCAGCAGTGAATAAAAAAGGCCTTTGCAACCCGCAACGCCACTCTGCTAACCCCGCAAAGCTGCAGATTTACCGTGTCCGGGTTGCCTTCCAACAGCACGTTGATGGCTCTGTTGACATCCCCATTGCAGTCGTGCAAGGCGATGACACACTCATCCTGGTTCTTGCCCGTGATGTCGATCAGCTGCCGAGGGAGAAGCAACAAAGGATAAGGCCACCCGTCGACTCAGCTGGGACCTGTCACCAGTCACAGGACTTCAAGCCCCTGAACCCGAGTGCCTCCCTCAAGCTATCCAAAGCAGCTATGAGTGTGTCCATCGTGTTCCTCTCTCCCAAGAGAAATCAAAGTCAGCTGGTAGGGCAAGGATTTAAAAGGCACACTCTCCTTGGAGAGTCTTCCCCTTTCCTCACATCCTCCAGCATCCCAAAAAACTTACTTGTTTCACTTTCTCCTCAAAGTCAGCATCGTTGTGGTCGGATATCATCTGTGCAAGTCGGATTTGCTCTGCAGTGGCCTGTGGAGACAGGGGCCAGAGGTGGAAGTGTTAGAATGAAACAGGGCAGAAAGACAACAAGTTAGCCCTGTAAGTGGGGCGTCTGGCCGGGAGCAGGGAAGCTGCCCGAGTAAAGAATGAGCTGTGCACTGCCATTCGCTCTGCCCTCAGATCTGAATTGGGTACTTCCAAGGCCAGGCAACCACAGACATCAGCGAGGGAGGAGGGCAAAGCCACAAAGCTCCCACCATCAAGTTACGAGGGAAGAGCTGCGCAAAGCCCTGCCCTACTGGCTTAGATATTAATCACCTGCTCAGCTTCCAGAGCTGATAGGGAGGAATTTTCTCATATAGACACAACTATATAACTGCACAGATACAACTATATAACTACATTATTCAGAACTGTAACTTTAAGAATTTGCACCCGAGCTTGCTTCTTCTCTCCCTAACCCACCCTTGCCTTAAGATTGTAAACCCAAGGAGCAGGGACTGGTTTGTGTAAGTTGCTCTGCTTTTTGGCTAAGAAGCGGAGTACAAATACACTGGGACTAACGCTGAGACTAACACACTGGGACCAAGACTGAGAGGTTTTAGTCCTCAGTTAAGGGTGAGGATCCAGAGCTTAGTCTAAAGTAGGGATGAGATGTATTTAAATTCTCTCTCATCATGTCATTCAGTCGTGTTCTAATCTCTGTTAAACAAGAAGAAAGGCTTGTTGTGGTTATCAACATAAGAGCTCAACTCCTCTATGTTTGCCTCTCTTATGAATTTGGTATTAATTTTCTATTTCTTATACATATCAATAGCACAACATGCTTCCATGGAATGCAGATTAATGGAAAAGCAGAGGTTCTGGAACAGAAAGGATAAGATATTGTCCCCTTTTCCAGCCTCTCTCCCCCTCTTTGTGTCACAACTGAAAAAACCCCAAACATTTGAAAACTGTAATTAATAGGCAACTGGTTGGGCTTATCAACGGGGGAGATTTCAAAAGCTTTTCACTGCCCAGGCAACCAGATGTTTTATCCAAATATCCCAACAGGTTCAGCGTCAGTGGCCGGGAAATTAGTCCTTTCACCTGCCACACATATCAAGAAAGTTTGAACACTGATTCTTCCTGTATTTGCCCACAAAGCCAGAACTTTGCCTCAGCTCCTAAGCATGCAAGCTAAGAGCAGCCTGAAAGGGTGCGGAGGAGTTTTCCTTTGTCTCGTGGGAAAGACGTTAGGCCAGCGTGCTCTTAGTCACAACGGAAAAAAGGAAAAGGTGAGGGAGCCAAGAGGACTCCTCCCCTCCCAAAGCCAACTGGTTTCCATGGACACCCAGGCCTGCTCCGCCCTCACCTGTGGCCTCTGTTTGTGCTGTGCCTGGTTCTGCGTCTGCTCCCAGCTTCCCCGGGCTCGGTTAGTGCCCACCGATGTCATCATTTACAGTATATACAAATAACAGTATTTACAAGGTAGAACTCTGTGGAGTGGAGAGAAGAAGAAAAAAAGGTTTTTTTTAAAGGAAACGAGCAAGCAGATGGCCCAGCCACATTTTGCCAACACATCCCCTTTTGTGATTAACACGGAAGAACCAACTCCTGATCCCTTAAGTCAGGCATGTCCAACAGGTAGATCATGATCTACCGGTATAGATCACTGGATGTCTGTGGCAGATCACTGGCTCCCCCCAAAGCTCACCAACTTTGACCCGAACTGCCAGATCATTGCCAGTTTTTAACTCTGTGAGTAGATCACAGCCTCTTGGGAATTGGCCACCCCTGCCTTAAGCCAAGGGGTCAAGTATCTTTCTCCCAGTTCTGCCCCACGTCCCGGTACAAATTGCCTTCTTAAGACTCGCATGTGCCAGGTGCAGAGTCCACTCCTCAAATCCCTCAGACACACACCAGTTCTCAAAGGGGAGAGTTCCAAGCTTGTTCTCAGCTTTGGGTGAAAAAGCCTTTGATAAAACCCATCTCCTCAAGGAAAGTTTCCATGACCAATGGAAAGTTACAGGTTGGTGTTGCAACAAAAAAAGAAAAGAAAAAGGGAACTTTGACAAGTTGGCATCTCAGAGCAGGGCAGCGACATTCTCCAGCTGAGCTGCATCCAGCAGCACTCAGAGCTGGTAACCAGGGAGTTGTCTTCGCAAGATCAGAGGTTGAAGCAGGGTCTTTCCTCATCCTCAGATTCTGGCCCCAAGACCACACCAGTTTTCAACAAGAATGAAGCCAAGCTTTATAAAGTGGCATAAATCTGCGCAGCCCTGCCTAAAAACAGTGGCACAAACACTCTGGAAATTTGCACCCTGGTAGACGCATTTAACCAAGAATGCCTACAAATGCAAGGGATCAGAGACAGCATACATTTCATAAAACCCACACCTAATAAGTTTGAGAGGAGGACCACAGCTCAGAGGCACCAGCTTCAATCCCCAGGTCATGCTGGGAAAAGGCTCCCTTGCCTGAAACCCTGGAGAGCTGCTGCCTGTCAGTGTAGACAGTATGGATCTGGATGAGCTAATGACCTGACTTCCTAAGTTCATTAGTAGGCTGTTATTCACAGTGGCCAATGCTAACCAAATCAGATACAAAGAAATCCAACTAAACGATGGGTTTGCCCCCCATGAGTTAACAAGACACTGTGGCCGGTGGGGGGGACAGTGTTTTTCATCAGTCTCCCCTTCCTCCCGTTTCCAAAAAAAATGCTTGGGAGAGTAAAGAGGCCCTGGTACTCCATGGGCTGAAGCACAGCCAGATTTTGTACTAGGTGATTGCAGGGGAACAGAAACAACAGAACTAAAAATTGGTATTTTTTTCTTGCAGTACAGATGAAGGCAAGGAAACTTTTGCAGTTCAAGGGCCACATTCCCTCACAGAAAACCTTCCAGGGGCCACATGTGCAGGGCCAGAGGAAGGTATGGGCAGAGCAACACATGCAACTGTTAACATTATATCAGGGAAGGGGAGACATTTTGACCCCTAGATGCTACTGAATTACAATTCCCTAACCACAGGTGTACTGACTGGGGCTGATGAGAACCGAAGTCTAACAACCTCAGGAGGGCCAAAAGCGTTATACTGTAGGCGACAGTCCAGCCACACAAGAACCAAAGATTTCTACACACCGTTCTATATTCAGCTAGGCAAGAAGCATTGCCACAGTTAAATGGTACATTCCAATCAGGGAAAAGCCCTTGAACAGGGTGCAGAGCAGTGGCAGGGTCTTAGAAGAGTCCCAAGGGCCACATCCGTGCCCCAGGATTGAGGTTTTCCATCCCTGCAATAGGGGGAACTGTGCTTCCAACAGAGATTGCGGGAGAGTAGGGCCGAGAGAGAAGGAAACCATTTCTCTCACACCAATGTGAGAACAACGTTCTATGGGGCCACCAGAAAGGAAAGCATGCTTGCAAAATAGGCCTTCTCCAACCACTACCTACTGTTCCTTAGGGAATTCTGGCATCTACATGCAGAACGACCACAAAAACACAGCAATTATTCCCAGGCGATGGGAGTTGTGGGCAAGTGGCTCACGTGGCTCTCGGGATCCTTAGTGGCGCACGCTGGGGGCAACTGAGCACAGGAGTGGTAGACAAAGTGACAAAGTGGTCTGGAACAAGGGACAAAAACTCCCCCCGGCGGGTCAGTGCTGCCTGTACACTTATCTCATGTATGGGCTACAGCCACAGGCAACTGAGGACCAAGCATAATGACCTGCTTGCCCCACCTGAATAGTTTGTTTGCTGCTGGACACAAAACAAACTGCAGAGCACATACATGCTTTGCACACACAGAAGGTCTTTGGTTCAGTCCCCAGCAAACAAGGTTTAAAGCATGGGGAGGCAAACTAAGGCCCGGGGGCCGGATCCGGCCCAATTGCCTTCTAAATCTGGCCCACAGACGGTCCGAGTGTGTTTTTACATGAGTAGAATGTGTGCTTTTATTCAAAATGCATCTCTGGTTATTTGTGGGGCATAGGAATTCTTTCATTCCCCCCCCAAAAAAAATATAGTCCGGCCCCCCACAAGGTCGGAAAGACAGTGGACCGGCCCCCTGCTGAAAAAGTTTGCTGACCCCTGGGTTTAAAGGACCCAGGTAGCAGGCAGACCAAACTCAGATATAAAAGCTAATCGCCAAATGGCACCTTAAACCTAGGTTGCGGCCAGCACAACAGCATGTCTAGATTTGTTGTTATTATTATTCATTTCATTTCTATACCGTTCTAGATCTTAAAGAAAAAAACATCAAAACAACATTTGACAACACATTAAAACATCAAATAAAACAATCCAGATTAAAACAAATTCAAGCTTCAAAGAAAATATTTCAGTTCCTTTTGTAAGTGACATTTTGCTTTCCCCGTATTTATTTACCTACTTAATTTATAAAGCTGCCCCGTAGCAGAAGAACTCTAGGAAGCCAGTGCGGTGTAGTGGTTAGAGTGCTGGACTAGTACTTTGGAGATCAGGGTTCAATCCCCACTCAGCCAAGAAGCTCACTGGGTGACCTTGAGTCAGTTGCGACCTCTTAACCTACTTCACAGGGCCATTGTAGGGATTAACTGAGATGAACCATGGACTCCTTGGAGAAAAGGGTGGCATAGAAGTGCAACAAATACAGAGGTGCCTCGCAAGACGAAAAGAATCCGTTCCACGAGTCTCTTCGTCTAGCGGTTTTTTCATCTTGCAAAGCAAGCCCATTGACGGCTTAGCGCTATTAGTGGTTTAGCGGCTTTTAGCAGCTTAACGGATAAGCGGCTTAGAAAAGGGGGGGAAAGGAAAAAAACCCGCAGGAACTCGCAATACATTTTCGTCTTGCAAAGCAACCCCATAGGAAATTCGTTTTGCGAAGCGCCTCCAAAACGGAAAGCCCTTTTGTCTAGCGGGTTTTCCGTCTTGCAAGGCATTCGTCTTGCGGGGCACCATTGTAAGCTCTTCTGCTTACCTGCTTAAGAAAAGCTGGAGGGGCCAGCCAGATGGAGATGTCCGTTGCTAGCCCAGCACCCAGAGACCTCCATGTGGTTGCAATTGGACCGGCACCAGTCGCAAAACGCACCTGGCGCCTGGCTAATTTCTAGCACTGAACTTGTCTGTTAGAGGAAGTCAGGCAGCAGGAAGGAAAAGCCTTGGAGGCCTGCTGCCCTTAAGTGTGGTAGACGGACGAAAGACTCCGCTTCTACTCCATGTGGGTTTTATACACGGAAAAGGGAGGGTTTTGCACCACCCTGCCCTTGCCTCGAACAGTAAAATAAAGTAAAGACCCCTCTCTGACCAAGACCCTAGAGAGTTGCTACCAGTCAAGAACAGACTATTCTGAGCTAAATGAACCAATGGTCTGACTCGAGATAAGGCAACTTCCCTTGCTGGGAGGAAAAGCCATAGCTCAGTGAAGTGAGGTCAGGCTGCAGCTCAACAACTGCTTTTCAGCAGTAAGCTAAGCAGCTCTGCATACAGAACACAGACTTTTAACCCTCTGTTCTGCAGGATGGCTTCAGGACAGAGTGGCCCCCCCTCCAAATCCTCACAGCTTCAACAAAGTCGAAAACCTTGCTGAAGACAAAACTCTTTAAGCCCAGCAGCCTGTAGTCATGATTTGTGTTAAAACAAGCTGGCTTTTGTAGTTCAGAGTCTGTTTTACTTGAATTTTCTTTTTTAAAAAACAAAGATGGGAGAACATTAAGAACAATTAGCATGAACCTGTTCCGCATGCAATATGCCATAAGAGTTTTATTTTTAGATCTTTCCAAAAAGGTTGGGAACGACGTCACTGCCCAAGACCTTGGGGAGCTGCTGCCAGTCAGAGCAGCCCTGATGGATCTCAGCAAATGTCTAGCATCCATTCCAGCAGCCTACTCCACATAACCAGACAGATATGTCCCAAGACGGCCACAAAAACAGGACAGAAAAGTGAGCGCAACAGGGATCCAGAGACAGACAGATTCCAAATTAGCCATCATGGCTAATAGGCCTCTCCCTCTTCCATCAATCTGTCTCATCCCCTTCTAAAGTTGTCCAAACCAGCAGCCTTCATCAAATTCTACTGTGCTGAATCCTACAAATTAATGCAGCTTCAATTAGTTAATGTATAATGCAGCTTCAAAATACTCAGATGACATTGAGGTAGCTCTGTTCCCCTACACTCCTTTTCGGTCCCTACAAATTACAAGGCCTTCCAAGGGAAGCACTGTGGGGCTATTTATGCTCAGGTCCTGACCATAAATACCTCCCTGAGTTGGCATAAAAAGGAGCCTTAGTGCACTTCCTGTATTACAACGCCAGCGGCTTCCATCTCGTGGGTGGAATAAACTTCCTGTTTATATGTGTGTAGGCCTTTGAGTCAATGACAGAAATCTATAGTTGTCCATTGCTTTCATACAAGAAGTTTCATTCCCACACAACTCTGGGGGCTTGGAGGGGTCTATTCAGGTGCCCTCAGTACCCACACCTGGGAATTTGGAGAGAATCCAACTAGATTTCTCAGTCCCTACAGATCACTGAACCATCAAGAATAAGAGTTAAACAGCGTAATCAAACCAGACTGGACACCGTGGAAACTCACTGATAAGCTGGAGAAGATTTTGCAGAGAGAAAAGAAACTCAGAAAGAACACAGAAAGGTCCAGATAAGTTGTGTGCAGGGGAAAGCCTGAAAATACTGATATAGATAGCTAAAGAAAATAAAGAGAGATGAAGGATGTGATGTGATGAGTTTCTTTAAAGGAGAACAGCCACTATTATCTGAGATCACATTTTGGCCAGGATGAAAAGCTGTTGGTTTCAGTTCACTCAGGAAAATTAAGCATTAGAAACAATATTTATACAATACTCAAAGCCTTCAACCATCTTTAATATAATTAGTAAGATTGGTCAGTGCTAGGGATTCCCGTTAATACTATTCAGTACGAATTGATAAGGCAGTGTTGCTCTCCCAATGGAAACTTATTCCTAAATATCTGACACCCCATAATATCAAAAGATAATCAAGAGCACTGCTGATGTTCAGGTCATAGCTTGAATGCTTAATCATTACACTAAGAAAAAGTTGCTCAGATGCCTCAAAGCCCTGCTTCACATCCCTTTCGTGCAGAAGACCCCAGGTTTAATCCCAGGTAGGGTCAGGAGACCCCTGTTGGAAACTACAGAGAGCCACTGCTACCCAGTGTGGAGACAATACAGAGCTAACTAGACTAATGGACTGAGTAGTTCCAAACAAGGTCTCCCAGAGCAATATGCAGTCTTTTTTTTATAAGTTTGAAGGAAAGGCTGCCATGGGTCTGACAGACCCTTTAGTGATGAATACTCCCATGTCAAAGAAGAGATCTGGTCCCACAAAGCATCTTCTGGGACTCCAAGGTTCTAAGAACAAAGCAACAAGAAAGATGGTTATTCTTTGCTGGAAAGACTAGATACTGGGAAAGGAAAGTGATCCTGACAGGGTGTTTATGCTTCTGGCAACCTGAGCAGGCAAACTTCACCGCTATAGACGGAAAAACACAGGTACACACAACTTTCCCTTTAGCAAAACTTTTTTTGTACCTAAGGGTGCAGTTTTCTGTGACTTAGCCCCACTGAAGTCAGTGAGTGTGGTTTGGAGTCATAGGACTGGACTGCACAGCAGATCACAATGCAAACACACTTTATTAAAAAGCTATACACCTTCACCCTGAAACTTGTTTTGTGTCCATAGAAGGACATGCATATTTAGTTGTAAATATGATTTATTCATTAGTAGTAGTAATAACACCTAAAAAGGAACTTATCTGCTGGACTCTATTTTCTCAAGATGAAAAAGTTTAGAGTATTATTTTGGTTAGTTACAAGAACCGCCTTAGGAGAGACATAATGGCAAAAGTGTTGACTTTCGTTGTGTGATGCCTGAGCCCTTAAACTCCTAAAGCATGGATGGGGAACCTTTGGCCCTGCAGAGGTTGCTAGACTGCAGTTCCCATCACCCCTCAACCATTGGGCATGCTGAGGCTGATGGGAGCTGAAGTCCAACAACTTGTTCTAAAGAGCAAGGGAGGGAAAAGGAATATTCACACAAGTCCCAAGCCTCAGAAAGGAGAAACAAATAAATAAGCCACAAAGCAGCCACTCACTGGTTCTGTTCCTTGTCTGTGAGACAAAAATTAACAGCAGCCTAGGTTATAGAGGGATTGCTCCAAGGATTAAACTGTTCCATCTACTGTCTTTTAAAAGCACAGAAGCTGCAAACTTAAACCTGGGAGCAAGCCTCATTGACCTCAAAGTAGGTATGGTTAGGATTGCAATGTACGTTATTAAGAATCACTTTCTGAAAAGCAAGAACTTAGGTTCAAGAAGCCAGGCAGAAGAGAAGATGCTGAATAGCAAGAACAACAGAACCAAGAGTGTTTGTGCTGTACTGATGCAAGTTCTCCGGCACAAAAAGAGGGCCGTTTGAAGGATGGGAGGCAGAAGCAAGGACTAGCCATGGAGCTTCAGGCAGTCAGCTTTCTCAAAGGCACCAAATCTCAACTGAAATTGCCATGTGGAAAGTGGAGGCCCTAGAAATGGTACTGGTGACTTGGAGCAGATGGCCTGGCCGGAGGGGACACTGAAGAGAGAAGAGTGACAGAGATCAACACAAACTCCCAAGGTCTGAGGAAAAATGAGCTAGCTGTCCGGCAATACAAGCAGAAACACCATTACGCAAACCCCACTGAGTGACAGAATCCTCAGGAGAATGGTGGTAGTCAGCTTTTAAAGGCAGGAGAAGAAGCAGCTCTGCAGTATTTGAAAGTCTCTTTTCGTAAACACCACACCCTTTGGATTGAAAGCTTCCGGCACCGAGGGAATCCTGGTTCTTTCAGTGCCCCATCTGTCTGCCTGGCACCAGAGGTCTTCACAAAGTGTCCTAGACAAAGTTGCAAGAGTAATCTGACAAGGAAGTTCAGCAGCAGGACAACACAGGCTTCGGACACCTGGATTCGAAACACTGTTCGGTCACAATGTTCACCAGGGCCAGTTATGCTGTTTCATCCTCAAGCAAAAACAGTGAGGGTTAGATAGAGGAAGGTAACCCTCCCACATAAAGGGGAGGGCAACATCCTGGATTCTTTAAAGGAAGGGCAGTATCCAAAAATATTTTTAAAATCCAAGGGCGCAGCTAGGAGTTTAAGGAACAGTCCAGAAAATTATTTAGCATAATAAAGGGGGGAGTTTTATAGCGAGTTAACAGTTTATTCAGAAGTTAAGTACCACTTGCATGAGGTAACTTTATAGGAAGGGATGCACTAGCAGCTCAAACTTACAAAGTAATAAGGTGCGAAGAGTCTTGCAAGATCCGGAAAAAGGCCCATCTGCATCTTGTTCTCAAAGTGGCAACTAAACACTTCTGAGAAGCCTACAAGATGGGCATCAGCACAGAAGCATTGATCCTTAGGAAACTGGTATTCAGAGGCCTTTGATAAGGGAGGACATAACAGAGCTAGGGTGATTTGTAGCCACAAATGAGACTCATCTTCTTAAGTTCCAGCAGCACTGGTCCTCAGGAAACCAACATTCAGAGGCCTTTGATATGGGACGAAATATATAACCATGATGACTTGTAGCCACTGATAAGAATCATCCGCCGTAGTCCCGCTTTGTACAATGGAGTTTACCTCTTTACTTCAGCGCCCAAAGGACTGCAGCTAGAAGGAGCCCAGCCTAGCTTCGGAGTTACTCTGAAACAGAACGCTGCTGCTGCAAACTTGGCACAAGCTGTTGTTTCTCTCCCCCCCCCCCCACAAAAAAAAGAAAGAAGAAAGAGGAGACTTGAGGAACTTTCTCTCCTCCCCTGACTTTTTTATTTTGAAATCGTTTCCACGTGCAGGTTTTTAAGGGCTACTTGGGGGGAATGTTTACAGATCTGCGGGCGGTGGGGACAGAAAAGAGAAGTCGTCTAACTCTCACAGCCACCAGCCAGATTTACCAGCTTTTTACACCTTGGCGGGGGGGGGGGAGAAAGAAACAGAAACAAGCGGTCCTGGGGGGGGGGGGGGAAGGAACAATGGATCCGGCTTCCTAGAGAGGAAAAGAAAAGTCTCTCCCACCTCGATCGCAGGAAGCTCCCCCCAGGCCTGGTTGTCCGGGAAGAAGGATCAGCTTGCAGTCAAGGGTGGGGTTGTGTTTTGCGGGAAAGGATTTAGAGTGGTGGTTTGGGGGGGGGGGAGAGAGAGAGAGTTGGAAAGAAAGACTCTTCTCTCTCTTTTCCCCGGAGCTCTCTGGAAGCGGAAACAGCCCAGAGGGCCTCAAGGTGGGGCGAGGAGGAGGAATGCTTTAAAATTAGTGATGAGAGTAAGAACCAGAGTAAAGAAGTGGGGGAGGAAGTAGTTTACCTACCCAGAGGTTGTGGGGAAAGGATCGACCTCGAAGAAGTTTGAGCGGGGGGAGAATCGGTCCCGCCTGGTTCAGCCCGACTCAGCCCCTCCCTGGCCCAGCCTGGCGCGCTACGCAAGTCCCCGGCTTCGCTCTGGCCGACTAGGCCGCGGTGGCGCTCGGGACCGGAACTCTCCCCTCCTCACGCCCCCTTCCCCCGCCCTCGCCCCCTCCCTCCCTCGGAAGGCCCAGCAGCTCCACCGCCTCCGGGAACAATTCCTGCCGGCCGGACTTTCCCCCCTTCTACTCACCCTCCACGGAAAGCTCCTTTTTTGAAGCCCAGGGGAAAGGGGGAAAAAAAATCCCCTCACAAAATATAGCTATACATATATAAGTATGTATTAAAGAAGGAATTTATTATTATGATATGGTGGGGGGGGAAGGGGCGGGGCCGGCGCTTAAAGGGCCCGCGCGCAATTCCCGGCGCGGCCGCCAACTTTACCTGAGTCTCCACCGCCTCCTCCGCCGCCGCCGCCGCCACACACACTGACAACTAACCCAACGCGGCCGCGGGGCCGCCCCTCTGCCCCCACCACGTGACGCTCGCGCGCGGGGATTGGAGGGAGGGCCGCGGCGCGGCTTCGGCCCGCGTCACGTGACGGGCGGCGGCGGCGCTGGCGGCCGGGCCACGCCCCCTTTGCTGTTGTCCGTCAAGAGTCCGCCCGCCCGCTCTTCGGCTTTATCCCGGCGCGCTTTCGCACTCTTACCCCGCCCCTCGCAGCCTGGCCCCGCCTTCTTAAAGGAACCACGTGACGCCTCCCTGCCAGAACTCACATGGCCAAGGATGAAAAAGGGGAGGTGGGTTTGTAGGATAGGGAGCCGTTATCGCCAGCGGCCACTTCCGGTTCCCATTGGACACGGCGGGTTTCGTAGAACTATGGTTTACTTAAGAGTAGACCCTTGTTGAAATTCTTGAGCCGAAGTTGTTTATTTATTGAATTTATTATTATACTAATGTCTATTGACTCCAATGGGTCTGCTTTGAGAAGGACTAAGCACTGGGTGCAACTCAGCGTCATACAACCCAATCAGATGGGCAAATAATAAAACTGTTGTTGCTGTAGACCTTTTTTTGAAGAAGCGGCAGAGAGAGGACTTCAACTAGGAAATTTGTGTAGCGTAGCAGCATAGTTTAGTTAACTATCTTTGTTTTTTAAAGTTTTCCTGCTTTTGTGTTTTCTTGCTAGATTATTAACTGCACAACTAAGAAAGTTTTCTGATTAAGTGAACTGTACATATTTCTATAAAATATAAAACAATAAAAGTGATTAAACATTAAGGCATGGGTTAGTGGGAAAGTAGCAGTACAGTGGGTTGTTGTTGTTTAAAGGTAAAGGGACCCCTGACCATTAGGTCCAGTCGTGGCCGACTCTGGGGTTGCGGCGCTCATCTCGCTTTATTGGCCGAGGGAGCCGGCGTACAGCTTCCAGGTCATGTGGCCAGCATGACTAAGCCGCTTCTGGTGAACTAGAGCAGCGCACGGAAATGCCGTTTACCTTCCCGCCGGAGCGGTACCTATTTATCTACTTGCACTTTGACATGCTTTCGAACTGCTAGGTCGGCAGGAGTTGTTGTTGTTTAGTCGAGTCCAACTCTTCGTGACCCCCTGGACCAGAGCACGCCAGGCACTCCTGTCTTCCACTGCCTCCCACAGTTTGGTCAAACTCATATTAGTAGCTTTGAGAACACTGTCCCACCATCTCGTCCTCTGTCGTCCCCTTCTCCTGGTGCCCTCAATCTTCCCCAACATCAGGGTCTTTTCCAGGGAGTCTTCTCTTCCCATGAGGTGGCCAAAGTCTTGGAGCCTCAGCTTCAGGATCTGTCCTTCCAGTGAGCACTCAGGGCTGATTTCCTTCAGAATGGATAGGTTTGATCTTCTTGCAGTCCATGGGACTCTCAAGAGTCTCCTCCAGCACCAGAATTCCCTGACCACTGGCCCTGCTGAATGTGAGACTGACAACAACCGGAGGGCCACCAATTGCCCCCTCGTAAATTAGAGAATGGGCCCTATCTCGCGCACAGATCTCCCTTTCTGTTACAGAAATCCTGTGTACCTACTGACCCTATCCCTTTCTCTCTGAGTTGGTCCTGCACGTGGCGACGTCCCATTGGGAACCGGAAATGCCGCTCACATTCCACTCAGTGGGTAACCCCAGCCCTTCACTCGCCCCCTGTAACCTCCCCCACTAGCCGGGCCACGTGACCCTCACATTCCCAGCCCCCTCCCCCAAACCCACTTCCCTCTGTCGAGTATTTGCTATTATTCCGCCTCCCCCCCCCTCGCAACACACACTCTATGTCTCCTCCCTTATATGTTATCCCCTCCTTCCGGTCACCTGACCCGACGCTCCTCTTCTCCCGCCCTCCGGAAACCACAAAGTCTGAAGTCGAGCGGGGAGGTGTTAGGGACCGCGTCACGTGACGGGGGCGCAGGCCGGCTTCGGCGCCCGCCATGTTGTGTGGCCCTTTCGGGCGGCCGGGCCAGGCCAGGCGCCAGGGCCGGGGATGGCGGCGTCCTCGATCTCCTCCTCCTCCTCCTCCTCCTCCTCCTCCCCCCCTCCCCAGTCCAGCAACTGGCTCTCCGGGGTGAACGTGGTGCTGATCATGGCCTACGGGAGCCTGGTGAGGACAAACGCCGGGCGGGAAAGGCGAACGCGGCTGAGAAGAGCGGCGAAGGAAGGGCGGCCCCTCTCGGGGTGCTGGAGGGAGGGAGGGAGGCGAGGGGCGGGGGGGGGTCCCGTGAAGGGCGCGCGCGGAGGGAGGGGGAACCGCCGCGTCGCCATGGCAACGCGCGCCTCCCCTCCTTTCCCCGGGTCTCTCTTTTCCCCATGCACGCCTTTGGCCCCGTCGCTGTTTCGGTTATCTCTTCATGCCCTTCCGTTCTCCCGTTTCGCCCTCACGACAACCCTGCGGGTTAGGAGCTCCCAGATTTGCCCCTGCGAGGTAGGAGCTCCCAGATTTGTACCCACGACAACCCTGCGAGGTAAAGGTAAAGGGTCCCTGACCATTAGGTCCAGTCGTGGCTGACTCTGGGGTTGTGGCGCTCATCTCGCTTTACTGGCCGAGGGAGCCGGCGTCATGTGGCCAGCATGACTACACCGCTTCTGGCGAACCAGAGCAGCACACGGAAACGCTGTTTACCTTCCTGCCAGAGTGGTACCTATTTATCTACTTGCACTTTGACGTGCTTTCGAACTCCTAGGTTGGCAGGATCAGGGACCAAGCAATGGGAGCTCAGCCCGTTGCGGGGATTCGAACCGCCGACCTTCTGATCGGCAAGTCCTAGGCTCTGTGGTTTAACCCACAGTGCCACCCGTGTCCCATATGTAAAATATTAGAGGACTGCTTATTTGCATTTTAGGTGGTAGAGCATGAGACTCTTAATTTCAGGGTCACGGGTTCAAGCCCCACGTTGAGAAAAAGATTCCTGCATTTCAGGGTTTGGACTAGACGCTTGTGGTCCCTTCCAACTCCATAGTTCATCCAGGCCATTAACATCATTTGCTTTTGAAACAAAATGAGGACTCAACCATCCCAGAGTAAATTAAATACAGTGCTCAGCGCAGAACTGTTCCCTAAGAAACAGTGTCGGAGTTTCTTTTCCTCTTCCCTCCCAGTCCTTTTTCCCTTTCGTGTCATGGCTTTTAGTTTGTATGCCCCAGGCATGCAAAAAAGTGTTTTCCTTGAGAGAGTAACAATCCTGTGAGGTAGGAGCTCCCAGATTTGCACCCACGACAACCCTGCGAGGTAAAGGGTAAAGGGTCCCTGACCATTAGGTCCAGTCGTGGCCGACTCTGGGGTTGCGGCGCTCATCTCGCTTTATTGGCCGAGGGAGCCGGCGTACAGCTTCCGGGTCATGTGGCCAGCATGACTAAGCCGCTTCTGGCGAACCAGAGCAGCGCACGGAAACGCCGTTTACCTTCCTGCCGGAGTGGTACCTATTTATCTACTTGCACTTGGACGTGCTTTCGAACTGCTAGATTGGCAGGAGCAGGGACCGAGCAACAGGAGCTCACCCCGTTGCGGGGATTCAAACCGCCAACCTTCTGATCGGCAAGTCCTAGGCTCTGTGGTTTAACCCACAGTGCCACCCGCGTCCCAGATTTGTCCTCAGAACAACCCTTTGAGGTAGGAGCTCCCAG
Organism: Podarcis erhardii; assembly: GCF_964252035.2. NCBI lineage: Eukaryota > Metazoa > Chordata > Lepidosauria > Squamata > Lacertidae > Podarcis > Podarcis erhardii. The sequence continues at coordinate 8,788,837 of NC_138505.1, read as the reverse complement.
ATTTGCCCCCACAACAATCCTGCGAGGTAGCAGCAGCCGGAACAGCCTGTGAAGAAGCTGCACAATTTGAGAAAGCTTCACAAATTCTACGGTGGCATCAGTTTCCCCCTCACACACACCAACACAAAAGCTTGTGCTCACTTGCTAGAGAGCATGAGACTCTTAATCTCAGGGTCGCAGGTTTGTGCCCCACGTTGGGCAAAAGATTCCTGCATCGCAATGGGTTGGACTGGATGACCCTCAGGGTTCTTTCCAACTTTAGGATTCTGCACTGGAGCGACCTTTGTTCGCCCTCTCCAATGCTGCATGGACACCTTGATGTCTTTCATCTGTGGGGCAGGTTGGATGCGTTGCAGGTCCCTCTTAGGTTGACGCCACCTGCGGAAAAAGACGGAAGCGGACCTCTTTCGGGTAGCAGAATTCCAGCTTTTTGGAGCTGCAATGACAGAACTCCAGGTTCACATTCCGCACAAAGGGATCCTTCTGCAGATTCAAAACTCTCTTGTTTTCCTTGAATGGGTCTTGACTGCCTAGAACCAGCCCTACAGGGAAACCAGCCGTTTCAGTGCTCAGTACTGTGGTGCCTTCTCACATCTCAGGCATGATACCCAGGTTGACAGCAGCCCACAGTTGTACTGGGCTCTTGTGCCACAGCATTGCTTTGCTGGCTCGTGTACAGTGTATTCTCACTATGGATACTTTATAAGCGTGGAGGAAGTAAATCCCTGTGGGCAGATTGTGGGAAGGGGTCAGGATTGCTTCAGGTCTGTGATATTGTTTCAGCATTTTTTCTGTCCTTTATTCCAGGTCTTTGTGCTACTCTTCATATTTGTCAAGAGGCAGATTATGCGCTTCGCCATGAAGTCCCGCCGTGGCCCCCATGTGCCAGTTGGGCAGCACGCACCAAAGGTTTGTTGGCAGGCAACCCTGTTTTAGGGTTAGAAGGGCTGGGGAACTTCGGGGTCTAGGATCTGTATGCTGCCCTCCAGGCCTCTCTCCTTGTCCCTTGGGATTCTCTTCCTACACAAGTCTCAGACCAGATACAGTGGTGCCCCGCAAGACGAATGCCTCGCAAGACGAAAAACTCGCTAGACGAAAGAGTTTTCCGTTTTTTGAGTCATTCCACAAGAAGAATTTCCCTATGGGCTTGTTTTGCAAGACGAAACTTCTTGTGAGTTTTTTCCCTTTTTTTAAAAGCCGCTAATAGCCACTAAGCCGCTAATAGCCGTGCTTCGCAAGACGAAAAAACCGCTAGACGAAGAGACTCGCGGAACGGATTAATTTCGTCTTGCGAGGCACCACTGTAAAACAAAGTGCTTCTTTCTGCAGCACATAGTTAAACAATTGCACTCGCTCCACAGGAGGCAGGGAGGGCCACCAACCTGGATGGTTTTCAAAGAGACAAATTCATGGAGGATTGCTGGAAACCACAGGAGCAGCATTAGAAACTGAGATATGAAAGCTAGGAGCTCAATGACACCTTAAACCTAGGTTATCGGCACAACAATGGAATATCTAGGCATGCTTTTTTGATAACAAGAATGCAAAGCTGAAAATGAATGAACTGCAGCTAGAATATGATGTTCATTTTTCTTGAAAGGGAATGTGGCCCTCTGACTGAAAAAGCTTCCTGACCCTGGTTGATTTATAATCCCTGGTTGGGAGCATAAGGTCCTGGAAATGAGCTGTATAAATAAAATAAGTACTGTATTAGGGCTGGGTGATATCTAGTTTTCAACATTGTGATATATCACCAACTAAACCGTACAATATATTGATATATTACAGTGTCTGAAATTGGCTGGCTTTACAGCTTTTACCGCATCGTGATTTTTGCCAGTGCCTGCTCTTGCGATTCACTGGCCCCCTGCAGGAGACAGCAGAGAGCTGAGCCAGGGGCTGCAGGAATCAAGAGAAGCATTGCCTGGCTTCACGGTTTTCCCCACATTGTGATTTTTTGCCTAGCAAACACACACAATGATTCGCAATATATTGCCAGGTCAGAAATTATGGAACTGATATAGCGATAGGGACTTCAGACCAGTTTGGGGCAATATGCTGATATATCACCCAGCCCTAATAAGTGTTTAGGAATGTTTCGTTTAGAAAATGAAATGACTACTGGCAGGGGAAAACTGTGAATGCTTGACAATATTTATAATTGTTTATTATCTCTTTCCACTATATCGTTTTGCTCAAATCAACAAGCATTGTTCTCTCCACCCCACCCCCATTTTATTATCACAGCATGACATAAGCTGACTAGCCCCTCCCTCTTTTCCCTCAATAGGAAGGTAGGAAAGTATCTTGTCCCAAGTCAGATCATTGGTCCATTTACCTTAGTATTGCCTGTCCTGACTGGCAGCAACTCTCCAGGACTTCAGGCATGGAGTCATTCTCTCCCAGCCCTGCCTGGGGGTGCCAGAAATTGAACCTGGGACCTTCTGCTTGAAAAACAGGTGCTCTACCCACTGAGCTACGGCCCTTTCTGACAGTGCTGTTTTGCCTGCCTATGGGTTAACGACCAGAGAACGAGCTTTGCTATTAGTCTGTTGGATCTTCCGTATTCCTACCTGGAAGTGGCTATCTTCAAACTTCACCCAAAGCAATCACCGATGTCTGGTTGGCACTTAAGAGTTTTCCCAGGAAGAGAGATTGGCAGTGCTGTTGCAGTATTCATGATGCTCCATTTAAAAAGATTTTGATTGGTGCTCTCCCACTGGGCCAAGGACTTTTCTTGGCTCTGCTTTTGATGAAGACCACAGCCTTCCAGATCAGGGCCGCCCCTACCATCAGGCAGTGTGAGGTAGCCTCGGATGGCTGGTCTTTGTACGATATTGAAAAGGGAGCAAATTGTTAGGTTTATGGATATCTGTGGGATGTTTTGGTGTACAAACTGTGTGCCGTGCCCCTCACCTCTGACCCTTCCCCTTTTCCTGCTCAGGGCCTGAAGGAGGAGATTGACATCCGACTATCCCGGGTTCAGGACATCAAGTATGAGCCCCGGCTGCTGTCCCACGACGACACTCGCCTCCTTCAATTGGAGTCGCCTCGAAGCCCATGTACTGTTTCCTGATTCACGCCAAGGGGGTGGGAGAAGAGGGCATGAATGTTCACAGAGATGCCAAACTGACTCAGGCCTCTGGGCTGTCTTTTTTTTTTTTGCAGTTTGCTATAACTACATGTACAGGATGAAGGCCTTGGATGCCATCAGGGATTCAGGTAAGCAAACAAATGTTAAGCTGGCTGGCCTGGTGTCTACAGTTCCTGCTCGTATTCACACTCTCTCTCTTCCCCCCTACACACCATAGAGATCCCCTTCTCCTCTGAAGGCAGGCACCCCAGATCCCTGATCGGGAAGAACTTCCGGGCCTACCTGGTGGACCTTCGGAACTCCAGCACCCCCTTCAAAGGCGTCCGCAAGACGTTGATTGACATACTCCTGGATGGGTACGAGAGCGCCCGTTACGGCACAGGGGTGAGTAGTCTCTGCCCAGAGTGCTGTGGAACGGGACTCTGGGACTTCAAAAGCATCTTGAGAACTCTTGACTGCGCTCCCATCATCTCTGACCATTGGCCATGCTGACTGCTGAGGTTGATGGGAATCCAAGAACGTTGTTAAACCACAACTCCTTTAATCCCTGAGGGCGTAGGGCTGGGGGAAATTGATGCACTAGCACTGAAAGCATTGGCTTCTCCTTTTCCTCCTGTGGCAGACAGCCTTAAAAAGGGCCCTGCCTCCTTTCCCCTATAGATCAGGGGTAGTGACCATTGGGGGGGACACAAATACAACCTTTATCTGGCCCTCTGGATTCTTCTCCTCTTTCCCATCCATATCCCCCAGCTGCCTGATTTGTGCCCTTGTTTGATATTTTTGCCCGGCGTCCTAGAACTTCCTTCTCTGGGTGGTGAACCAAGAGTGCTATGTGTAGGAAATATGCGCTGTGGGTTAAACCACAGAGCCTAGGACTTGCCGATCAGAAGGTCGGCGGTTCGAATCCCCGCAACGGGGTGAGCTCCCGTTGCTCGGTCCCTGCTCCTGCCAACTTAGCAGTTCGAAAGCACATCAGAGTGCAAGTAGATAAATAGGTGCCGCTCCAGCGGGAAGGTAAACGGCGTTTCAGTGCGTTGCTCTGGTTCGCCAGAAGCGGCTTAGTCATGCTGGCCACATGACCCGGAAGCTGTACATCGGCTCCCACGGCCAATAAAGCGAGATGAGCGCCGCAACCCCAGAGTCGGCCACGACTGGACCTAATGGTCAGGGGTCCCTTTACCTTTACCTAACATTTTACATCTGTTGCCCCATCCACTTTTGCCGTTGGCCCCGCCCACCACTGGCATGTGTTACCCAGAAAGGAATGCAGCTATTGCGGGGGGGGGGGGGGGAATCCCCAGCTACCTGCTTTTGTTGCAGGCGTTCACTTCCTTGGCGTGATCAGAGGTGGCCTGCGCCTGGCATTTCTGTTTGTATGCGTATTTAATCTGTGTCGACTGTGGTAGCAGCCAGGATAGCCTTTTGCTCTGACAACAGTGTTGATAGACACAACACCCAGCTGACAGAATCCACATGTTCCTTGTAGATCATCTTGGCCTTCAGTTTGGGACATGTGTTGGTGTAAATGTGTTTGTATGGTGCACAGTGAAAGATGCCCTGACTCCCCATTGCCATGATGTGTGTGCTGCTAATAAGGCCACCTTTTGCCTCTATCTTTTGTCCCTTCCTTCTCCAATGCCCAGATAAACGGGGTTGGAACACTCCGCAATCACCCATTCTCTTGGAACCAGAAAGCTACATTTCTCTGTGAAGTGGGCTGAGGGGTGTGCCTGATACTGTTGTACAGTGGGACCTTGCAAGACCAAATTAATTCGTTCTGCGAGTTTTTTCGTCTTGTGATTTTTTTCGTCTTGCGAAGCACGGATTTTGGAAAAGCTTCAGAAATCACCAAAGTCTTCAAAAACCTCAAAAAAGGCTACCACACCGCGTGCTATGAGTTGCTCCTCGAAGTCAAGTCGCAACTGCACCCCCTGAATGCACGGTTTCAAGAAAAAGGAAACAAACTTGCAAGACAAAGGAAACAAACTTGCAAGACGTTTTCGTCTTGCAAAGCAAGCCCATAGGGAAATCCGTCTTGCGAAGCAACTCAAAAAACGAAAAACTCTTTCGTCTTGCGAGTTTTTCGTCTTACGAGGCATTTGTCTTGCGAGGTACCACTGTACTCTGAATTCTTTATGTCTTCTTTTTACCTCTATGCTTCGTAGGTGGGGGGGGGGGAGTGAGATGTTCCGGAGCAGGCATGACCCACAATGCTAAACCACCTGATATTCTTGACCCACTTTTGTGTGTATGTTTGTTTCCCAGACTTTCGGAAAGACGGAATTCCTCAAGTACCAGGAAGCTCTGTATGAGCTGGCGGCAATGTAAGTCCTGGGGCTGGGGTTGTTCTTTTGATAATCACCTCCTTCCATCTGGGAGAACTGTGCAGTGTCCTGGGAGACCTCTAAATCCCTTGCACAAACCGGCAACACTTTGCAAGAGCCATAGCTCAGCGGTAGAGCATCTGCCTTGCAAAGGGAAGGTCGTGGGTTCAATTCCCGGCATCTCCTCTTCCCGAAACGAACGAACCCAAGTTAGTTGCATCTATGGGCTTCACTGGATACAGTGCTCATGCAGCCGCTCTCTAATCTTTTTTTATTAAAATTTTCAAAAATGATACAATGTAAAACAGAAAAAAAGAAACAACAAAAATACAGAAATACAAAAATAAGAACAACTAAAAAACACATAGAATTTCCATTTACTTATTTTCTTTTAACTTATTTTCCAGACCTCCTCATACCTCCCTTTCTTATATTCCAATTTAAATTGTTAGTTCAGCAAATCCTCTCCATTAGTTTTTACTTATTTCTAAACCTTATTTTTCATATCTCTTAAGCATTACAGCTGGAAACCACTTAATTTCTGTCTAACATAATTTTAACATTCATTAATTTTACAATGTTTCCGCAAATAATCTTTAAACTTCTTCCAGTCTTCTTCCGCCGACTCTTTTCCCTGGTCTCGGATTCTGCCGGTCATTTCTGCCAGTCCCATATAGTCGATCATCTTCATCTGCCATTCCTCCAGAGTGGGTAGATCTTGTGTCTGAAGCCGCTCTCTAATCCGGCAACTGCTCATTTCCCTCTCCCCCTCTCTTCCGGTGCAGCATCAAGGCCCGAGGAGGCAGCAGCCAGCGGCAGCACCAGTCGGCAGCCAAGGACCTGACCCTCTCGCCTGACCTTTCCGGCCCAACCACCATCCAGGTCACCTACCTGCCCTCCAGCCAGAAGAGCAAGAGAGCCAAGCATTTCCTGGAGCTCAAGAGCTTTAAGGACAACTACAACACGCTGGAGAGTACCCTGTGATCCTCACCCTCAATGCACAACGGGGCCAGGGCTTTCTCCCTTCTCAGTGGCACTGGCCTGCTGTCAGTTGGCCCGCCAGGACCAAGAAGACTCTTCTCACCCGGCCTTTCTTATTTTGCCTGCGCACTTGGGCTGCCATTAGCTGCTGCCAGGTGGTGTTTCAGTGGACAGTCCTGTGTGAAGCATGTTGCTGCTTTGGGGTGGGGAGCGTCCTCTGAGTTTTCCCTTCCCTCTCCCACCCTGCGTGGTCTTGCAAATATATCATTCAGTTACCTCTTTTATTTATTTAAAAAGACTCAGCCTCCGAGGCACGCCTCTCTCTCCCTACTGTCCGCCGAAGATGCCGAGAACGAGCAGAGGGGCTTGTTTTTGTCATTTTATTAACTCTGGCTCCTCGTCCTCCATCCCCTTCCACTGTGGGGACATTGTTTCTCTCCTTCCTCCCCCCCCCCCCCCGCTTTTCCAATATCATTTCCCTCCCTCAATTCTTCCCCCATTGCTTCGCCTTGCAATCTTCCCCATCTCTACCTTCCAGCCAGCAAGGAAGAAGCGAAGGTCCGCAGCCACGAGCACAAGAGGCGCCTGGGTTGTAAAACAGCCACGTTGGGACGGCTGTTTTTCTGCAGTGCCATTTTGGAGTGTCACGACGAAACGGCTGCTTGCCGCCATGGCTCAGGCCAGGGCCCCTGTTTTCCTTTCTGTCTACTTGCCGTTGATGCGCTGGAACGTCAGTGTCCCCAACACAACCAAGGGGGTGTCCCATTCCCCCCCTACCAACCTGGGTCTCAGCCCAACAAGCCTTGCTTGCCCCCTTCAGCCTTGAGAGAGAGCCGGACTGTCCTTGTCTATTTCTGAAAACGTCTCTTTAATAAAGCAGACACTTGCACAGCCATGGGCTCCTGGTTATCTCTTCTGCAAAAGAGCAGGGCTGACTTGGATGAGGCTCCCAGGCCCATCTCTTCTCTGTCTCCAGGAACTTTTGAGTCACCTGGAAGGGCCTCCTGGGATATCCATTGTGTCCCCTGCACCCCATTGCCATTGAAAAAGATTCCCCGCCTCTGCTTTTAAAAGACACAAGTGTTGACTGGTTCCTACTTCAAGGTGAGAGAAAACCAGCAGGAAGAGCACAGGAAAGCTAAGGACTAGAGAGGGACTTCCCCATGGCTGCATGAGATTTGAATGCGGGAGAGAGAGAGACTTTGTTGCCCTCACACAAGCACATATGCTTTCTTCCTTGTTCTCTGGGACTTCAAACTCCCGATCTTGGAGCTGCGTCATCCTAAGCCCATATGGTTTGTGTTGCTCTGGGCTATATCATGGAGGGTAAGGCACCTGTGGCCGTCTACATGCTGTGTTAGACTACAACTCGCATCATCCCCAACCATGCTGGCGGGAGATGTAGTCCAACAATATGGTGGGCCACAGGCTCCCCTTCCCTGCTTTAATATGCATTTAATATGTGACCCCTGATGTAATGGGGTTTGGGGTTGCTTGTGCGTAAGACACAAACTGCTCCAAGCTGAGTAGTTTGGTAAAACTTTCCCCTGGCTGGACAGTCAGTACTCCGTGTCTGTCTCAATCACTGGCAGAATCCGTCAGTGGGCATTTCCTGAATTTCTTCCAACATAAAAGTTCTTTGACACTAAGTCGCCGCCTAGCTTCTTTGCGCGGAAGCTTTCTCCCAAGGGGAGGTCCTGTGCTCTCCCCGCTGGTCTCACTGGAAGAGGCCTGGAGCCTTCCCTCCGAAGCTCCCTCAGCCTCCCCTTTCTCCCTGGCGTCACGTCTATTTCCTTCCCCAGCGGAAGCTCTCCCTCTCTCCTTGCTGGTTCCCTCGCCAGCGTCATTGGGGAGCCTTACCACCACCCTTGGCTCCGATGGCAGTTCCCTGACACCTGATTGGTTGGGACATGTGTCTAGTTCAGGGGTGGGGAACTTGTGGCCTTCCTCCAGATGTTGCTAGACTCCCAACTCCCATCATCTGTGTCTGAGTCTAATGGGAGTTTGAGTCCAACACCATCTGGAAGGAGGGTGTCGTCCCTCCATCCCTGCTATATCGGAGTAAAGGCCAGATTTCCACTCTCGTCAAGTTTTGAATGTGTTCGCTCAGGGGCCTTTCCTCTTTGACATCAATAACTGAATTTAAAACTCCATGAAAGTTTGCATCGTATTTCAACAAAGCCCTCCTTCAAAATTCACACTGCTCCCAAATTCTGAAATGTCCTCTGGCCCAGGAATTTAGACGAAACTGCATATACTGGGAGGGTGCATTTTTTAAAAAATGCCTCTTAGTGATGGTAACATACACAAATGTGTTGTATTTGGGGAAAATGTGCTTTGTAAAGTTATATAGAAATGCGTGTATTTTAGGAGGAATAAATGCCAGTTTTCATGACTTTTAAAGAAAAAATGTGGAAATGTGTAGAAATGGAAAAACGAGAAACCGAAAGAGAAACCGAATTTGACATGTTTGCCCATCCTTACCTGCGTGTTTTCTGTGGTCGTCTAAGTGGGGGTCACCCTTGTGCCAGAGTTCGCTCCTTCTGATGGCAGTCTGTCGAAGTCAGGCAAACACTGCGCGTCCTGCCCTGTGCATTGCACAGTGCTGAGCCGACAGAAGAGTCTGCAGGATCAGGCCAAAGGCCCATTTCGCCTAACATCCTGTTCTCACAAAGGCTAACTGAATGCCCCAATGAGAGCGCCATGAAACCATGTAGATCTGGCCCAACACTGTGATTCTGTGTGTTAATTCATTCCTGTTGCAATCAGCGACAGTACAGACAACTGGGGCTTGTTGCCCTTTCTGTGGCCAGCAGATGGCAACTTTTCTCTGAGAAATGCAGCTGGAGGATGCTCCCAGACCTATCGCAGCCAACCCATGAGGGTCTTGTTCCAGCCATCTGTACAGGGCAGAGTTCTCTACAACCTTCGGTCCCCCAAGGGACGTTGGACTCCCAACTCCCATCATCCCAAGCCTACTAGAAGGGAGCTGTGGTTCAGCAGCAGCTGGCAACCCCAGGTTGAAGAAGGCTGGTGGAAGAGGCAAAGTGAGTCTCGGGAAGTGAGGAGCCTTGGAATGGATCTCTCTGGCAAAACATGTGCTTTGCATTGGGCAGATTCCAGGTCTCAGCATAAAAGAGCTTCCTGTTTAAACTTCCTCTCTATTTTGGACGGTGAAGACTTGAATCTTACATTATTCCTAGAGAAGAAGAATAAAAGTTTGGATTTGATATCCCGCTTTATCACTACCCTAGGGAGTCTCAAAGTGGCTAACATTCTCCTTTCCCTTCCTCCCCCACAACAAACACTCTGTGGGGTGAGTGGGGCTGAGAGACTGCAGAGAAGTGTGACTGGCCCAAGGTCACCCAGCAGCTGCATGTGGAGGAGCGGAGACGCGAACCCGGTTCCCCAGATTACGAGTCTTTAACCACGACACCACACTGGCTCCCAAATTTTGAAATGTCCTCTGGCCCAGGAATTTAGACAAAACTGCATATACTGGGAGGGTGGATTTTTTTAAAAAAATGCCTCTATTACTGATGGTAACATACACAAATGCATTGTATTTGGGGGAAATGTGTTTTGCAAAGTTATATAGAAAGATCAGTGGTAAGATCAGCGGCAGAGCGCATGGGACAGAGGGTCCCAGATACAATCTTCAACATCTCCAGGTTAGGGCTGGGAGTACCACCTGCCTGAAACCCTGGAGAGTCCCTGCCAGTCAGTGCAGACAATGCTGAGCTGGATAGACAAATGACACCCACTCCATACAAGGCAGCTTCCTATGTCACTTCACAGGGGCACCCCTGTTTTTCATCTGTGTGCCAGCCGCTGCTTGTCCGAACCCAAGGCGTTTTGCAGCCAGAGGTGGAGGTTGGCAATGGGACAGTGTCTTCCATCACACCTAAGGGCATTAGGCTTGATTAAAGGACACGGGGCGGGGGGGGGAACGAGAGTGACAGCTTCCCCTGTCTGAGGTAGCTCATCACTTTGCCTAAGGGTAGGGACGGCCCTCGATTCCAGGTTCCAATACAGTGGTACCTTGGTTGTCAAATGGCTTGGCTCCGGCTCCCGAATGCCACAAACCTGGAAGTAAATGTTCCGGTTTGTGGGCGTTTTTGGGAAGCTGAACATCCGGCACTGCTTCCGCTTGAGTTCAGGAATCTCCTGCAGCCAAATGGAAGCCGCGCCCTGGTTTTCAAACGGTTCCGGAGTCGAATAGACTCCCAGAACAGATGGAAGTTTAAAAACCAAGGTACAAACGTCCTCAGGTTTTCAGATGAGCACAACTGCTTTATTAGTAGAATTTGGCATACATTGTGCCCAGTACTACCGGGGACTGTGTGTGCTTGTGAGATAAATGTTTGCACTTTCTGATTCATTTTATTTAGTCGCTCACCATGTTCATTTGTGGAATTTTCGTGAATAACTTGGCATTTGAATTTATTTATTTTTTAAAAAAAAAACGTTTAAGGGGATATTTTGTTCCCCTCTTAAATAATGCCACTTTTGATGCCACTAGTTTGGTTTTGCATGGTTTGGGATTTGGAGAGTAGTCAGTTTGAATGATACCTGTGGTCCCTTCCACTCCTGTGATCCTTCGCAAGAGAGGGTAGAATCTGTATGAAGAAACCAACCAACCAAACCAGCCAATGGCATTTGCTGGCCAGTTAAGTACCACCATTTGCATGGCCAAAGAGGTTGCCCTGTTGCCATAGAGACAAATGAAGGGAAGAGGGGACGGCTCTCTCGCCTAGTTGGAAGCGACATCACCTTGCAAGGTAAAAGAACAACAGCCAGAGTTGTGCCGGATGCTGGAAACTGGGGACACAGAGGAATGTCTGCTCCGAGTTGGACACAAAGTGGAGTTTCAGGCTTCCTAGGAAACCTATTGGGGGAGGCAAACTCTGCTGAAGTGTTAATGCTCTGAGCCTCACCGTCCTATGCTCTGGTTGTAAAGGTAAAGGGACCCCTGACCATTAGGTCCAGTTGTGGCCGACTCTGGGGTTGCGGCGCTCATCTCGCTTTATTGGCCGAGGGAGCCGGCATACAGCTTCCGGGTCATGTGGCCAGCAGGACTAAGCCGCTTCTGGCGAACCAGAGCAGCGCATGGAAACGCCATTTACCTTCCCGCCGGAGCGGTACCTATTTATCTACTTGCACTTGGACGTGCTTTCGAACTGCTAGGTGGGCAGGAGCAGGGACTGAGCAACGGGAGCTCACCCCGTTGCGGGGATTCGAACCGCCGACCTTCCGATTGGCAAGTCCTAGGCTCTGTGGTTTAAGCCACAGCGCCACACGCTCTGGTTGTACATACGTCCAAATAAAACAAAATGTCATAAAGGCACCGCAAACTCCATTGACCTTGATTCCAATAAACCCAAACTCTGGAGTCTGTTCGGTAGGGTGTGTGCAATGGCATTTTGCCCTGTTCTGATTAGAAATGGCACGTATTTCAGAGCAGACCCCCCCTCTCCCCTCTGAGATGCTCTGCCCACCCCCTGTATCTGCCGTTCCCCAATCGCCCACCCTGCCGACCTTGATGCTTCTCTGCTCTAGGGCCCATCAGCGCCTGGGCTGGTTCTGGATATTGACAAGGGCGAGTGGAATGTGGGCAGGCCCCCTGCTCATTACGCAGGCTGTCACCCCGGATCACATCAGCCCTTCCACACACTAGGAGCAGGCAGAGCGTTGGCACCAAATCAGGCCGTCAGGCTTGGAGATCAGACCCCAAATTCTTGCCCCTGCCAGAGCTGGCCCCAAGAAACAGGCAAATAAGGTTTTGGGAAGGTGTGTGTTGATCTAGGTACACCCTAGAGAAGTCTCAGAACCTGTTTGGGAGCGTATTAAGCAAGGGGAATGGGTCTCTGAGCATGTTCAGAAGGCTGTAATCCTATATGCCAGGAGTCGCTAGCTTGTGGGGACACATCTGGATTTTTGAGTGAGCGATAGGGCTGTAGCCCCTCCAGTCCCTTCACTCCCCCTCCCCCAAATAAACCCACCACCACCACCTGAAAAAGAGAGGGCACCTGTACACACTTTCCCAAAGTATCCGGGTAAAAGTGGGATCCAGTAGAATTAGTCTGGGACTTGGAAAGCACATAGAGCTGAAACAGGAAGTGGTAAACCGTGCCCTCTCGACTTCTTATTTCTTTGTGGTTTGGTTCACATATTTGTTCAGTAAGAATGTTGGGGCTTTTTAATTTGGAGAAACAGTGAGTAGTGGGGACAAAGGACACAAAAGTTGCTGAGATTTTTGGCAAAATCTCAAAAAAAGAAATAAATTTTTGAGCATATTTATAAGGAAATCCACCCAAATCTACACCTCCAACACGGGTTGCCATATGTCCAGATTTTCTCAGACATTTCAATTTTTGTCTGGGCACTGTTTCTGATGGCTGAATCCTGGCTATGTCCGGGAAATTCTGGACGGATGGTAACCCTAACATGGGGACATCAATTACTCTGGTTGTATGTATGTATCTGTGACTAAAACTGTATCTCCACGGACCTTCATGCCAAGGAAACTGAACTCTGGGTAATCTCATACACACCTGGAATCGTGCTGTTTGGAGATTGCGTTGTGTGCCACACTGGTGTCAGAAGTGGGATCTGGAGGAGGAGGTGTCAGCCCCTCCATCCTATGCTCAGGTTGTAAGGTAAAGGTAAAGGGACCCCTGACCATTAGGTCCAGTCGTGACCGACTCTGGGGTTGCGGCACTCATCTTGCTTTACTGGCCGAGGGAGCCGGTGTGCAGCTTCCGGGTCATGTGGCCAGCAGGACTAAACTGCTTCTGGTGAACCAGAGCAGCACAGGGAAACACCGTTTACCTTCCCGCCGGAGCGGTACCTATTTATCTACTTGCACTTTGGTGTGCTTTCGGACTGCTAGGTTGGCAGGAGCAGGGACCGAGCAACGGGAGTTCACCCCATTGCGGGGATTCAAACCGCCGACCTTCTGATCGGCAAGCCCTAGGCTCTGTGGTTTAACCCACAGCGCCACCCGCTCAGGTTGTGTATATATGTAAATAAAATCATTGATCCCAAGGACACTGCCGTCTCCATTGACCTTCATGCCAAGGAAGCTGAACTCTGGGTAATCTCAGACACACCTGGAATCGTGCTGCTTGGAGATTGGGTTGTGTGCCACACTGGTGTCAGAAGTGGGATCTGGAGGAGGAGGTGTCGGCCCCTCCATCCTATGCTCAGGTTGTGCATGTAAATAACACCATCGATCCCAAGGACACCGCCATCTCCATTGACCTTCAGGCCAAGGAAGCTGAACCTCGGGCAAGCACAGGAACACCTTGCAGTTTCTCATCCACAGGGACCTTACGCCGGCCAGGAGTTTTACTCTACCCACACTCCGAGCTGAACATACACGCATGTAGACGTGCGCTACAAACTTGTAGAGGGGACAGAAATGTTCCCTGTGTTTAGCCACTGTCACCCTCCCAAAGGCCCTCCCTCCCCCCCAGCCCGCTGCCCCCTTCCCAAGGTCGGGCGTGTACTACCCACTGAAGCATGCCCCATCGTGGCCGCAGGGGAATCTCCATCAGCAGATGGGCCGAGCGGATCGATGCATCAGTGGAATATAGCAGTGGAGGGGAAGGGAATTGGCTGTGCACTAATGGGGTGAATTATGGCTGGAGAACGCACTGCATTAGTTAGTTCCCTGCCTCTTGGCACCTGGGTTGGACAAAGAAGGTGCAATTCTGCACACAGGGCTGAATGCCACCCGACTCCTGCTCATGGGAGACCTGTTAGGGTGTGAAACCTAAGACGCTGGCAAGTTAGCAATGTCATGTGACTTTAAGTAGTCAAGCTCGTTAAGTTGTTAAGTTGCTCAGTATATAAAGAGTGTTTGTTTTCTCTGCCTGTGGGGCGTGAAGCAAAAATGTCTGAAAGCTCCGGAGGTGTTTCTGTTATCTTTCTGCAATAAACCTGTCTTTGGAAAGACAGGCTTCCCTGTGTCGTTACTTCTTTGCTGCTGAGACTCTGAAGCTTGTACTGCAACAAGAATCTCTGCACTGGACTTAATTAATGCTCTGCAAAGAGAACTGTTGCTGGTTGCGCAGCGGAAGCGTTTACTGGACCAGTACACAAACTCTCTTAAGACCTGCCTAAATTGATGGATTAATTACATTACATTTCAATTTTAATTTGTATACAGTGGTACCTCGGGTTATGTACTTAATTCGTTCCAGAGGTCCGTTCTTAGCCTGAAACTGTTCTTAACCTGAAGCACCACTTTAGCTAATGGGGCCTCCAGCTGCCGCTGCGCCACTGCTGCACGATTTCTGTTCTCATCCTGAAGCAAAGTTCTTAACCTGAAGCACTATTTCTGGGTTAGCGGAGTCTGTAACCCGAAGCGTCTGTAACCTGAAGTGTATGTAACCCGAGGTACCACTGTACCGCCTTCCTGTATGACTCTACACAAGGCGGTTTACAAGCCGAAGAAACCAGAAAGATAACTTTCAATAAAATGGTTATATCCAAGAGAGTGGGGCCCTAAGCTACAGCTTGTTTAGCTTATACATAAATCCAGCACTGGACTCTGTCTCCAGGCACTACGGGCGTCTGCAGGGGATTCCCACATAGCAGGGCTGATGTTGCCAGCCTTGATGTCATGTTGGCGGACATCTTTGTAAAACAGAGTTAGTCTGCTAACAGGCCTGAAGCCAGTTAGTTCCCCATAGAACAGGGGTAGGCAACCGAAGGCCCGTGGGCTGGATGTGGTCCAGTCGCCTTTTCACTGTGGCCCACGGACAGTCTGGGAATCAGCGTCTTTTTACATGAGTAGAATGTGTCCTCTTATTTAAAATGCGTCTCTAGGTTATTTGAGGGGCCTGCGTGGTGTTTTTACATGAGTAGAATGTGTGGTTTTACAATGGTACCTCGGGTTACAGACGCTTCAGGTTACAGACGCTTCAGGTTAAAGACTCCGCTAACCCAGAAATAGTACCTTGGGTTAAGAACTTTGCTTCAGGATGAGAACAGAAATTGTACTCTGGCGGTGCAGCGGCAGCAGGAGGCCCCATTAGCTAAAGTGGTGCTTCAGGTTAAGAACAGTTTCAGGTTCAGAACGGACCTCCGGAATGAATTATGTTCTTAACCCGAGGTACCACTGTATTTAAAATGTATCTCTGCGTTATTTCTGGGGCATAGGAATTTGTCCCCCCCCCAAAAAAATACACTCCAGCCCACGGCTGAAAAAGGTTGCTGACCCCTGCCATAGAGCATGTCTTTGGAGATCTTTCCATCTTCCATTCTGTGGACCAAGCCAGAGTAGAAACTCCTGAGACAGAAGGGGTGTGAATATGCTGGAAATGTGGAGCACATCTTTCTTTGAGACACTGCCCTGCCATGTGACTCCCAAAACCTCCAAACACAGTACTTACGGAAGGTATCGAGGCATAAAAATGCATACGACTGCGAAAACAAAGCATTACGTTAGGGAAAATAGAAAACACTGCAAAATGGTGTACATTTGTACCTCGGGTTACAGATGCTTCAGGTTACAGATGCTTCAGGTTACAGACTCTGCTAACCCAGAAATAGTACCTTGGGTTAAGAACTTTGCTTCAGGATGAGAACAGAAATCGCGCAGCAGCGGCGGGAGGCCCCATTAGCTAAAGTGGTACCTCTGGTTAAGAACAGTTTCAGGTTAAGAGCAGACCTCCAGAACCAATTAAGTTCTTAACCCGAGGTACCACTGTACGTATATTTAGGCCACATTGCATACAAAAGAATTTATTTATTTATTGGATTTATATACCGCCATATACCCAGAGGTCTCAGGGCACTTCACAGAACAAAATCAAAATATAAAACCACAAAATATAAATTAAAAATAACAACTCAATAACTCCTCCCCCCCAACCCCAACCCACATTTAAGAAGGGCAAGGAATGTGTCTATTCAGAGAAAGTCGCTCTAAAATGCTGGTAAATTTTCAAGGAAACTTTTTGTCGTCGTCACAAACTTCTGTGGAAATGTGCAGAACCTGAACTCAAGACTGGGAAAAACCCAAAAAACTGACAGGAACTGAAACCGATAAGTCCAGGCATCCCCGATCCTGAGTCTCCCATCATTCAGCTTCTGTGGGTGACCTTGTTTGAATATTGTGCGCGATCTCTCTCCATCCCGGTCATCCCCCCTACTTTTCCTAAACTAACCAAATCAGAGCTGGAACATCAAGAAGGCTGGTTGCCGAAGAATTGATGCTTTGGAATTCTGGTGCTGGAGGAGACTCTTGAGAGTCCCATGGACTGCAAGAAGATCAAACCTCTCCATTCTGAAGGAAATCAGCCCTGAGTGCTCACTGGAAGGACAGATCCTGAAGCTGAGGCTCCAAGACTTTGGCCACCTCATGAGAAGAGAAGACTCCCTGGAAAATACCCTGATGTTTGGAAAGATGGAGGGCACAAGGAGAAGGGGAGGACAGAGGATGAGATGGTTGGACAGTGTTCTCGAAGCTACCAGCATGAGTTTGACCAAACTGCGGGAGGCAGTGGAAGACAGGAGTGCCTGGCGTGCTCTGGTCCAGGGGGTCACAAAGAGTCGGACACGGCTAAACAACAACAACAAACCAAATCAGGGACTTTTCCCTGACAAACAGAGATACCTGGCTCTCCTGGATCAGAGTGGGAAACGGAACAAAAATCTGGGGGGCACCTGAGAGGAAAATAGACCTCCCCCTCCCACAAATCCTGGCCTCTTGATGGGAGGAACTGCCCAGAGTAACGTATATTGACGTGAAATTGACAAGGCCCACAGGCCAGCCAGAGAGGAGGACAGAAGATCGAACCTTTATTGATCAGGATAATTTGGCTCCAAGGGCATTGAGGGATGGGGCGGGGGAGTAGTTAATGGGAACACGGACACGTGTGTGGCAGTGGGGCTGGAGCCCCTCGATGGGGAGACCCCACCCCACCCCACTGTGCCCGGGGGGGGGGAGCAGGACATGGTTATAAAGTAGGCTCAGGGCAAGGGAATTGTCAGATCGCCAGCATCCGCTGGGCAACCCATCCATCCGCTCAGGTAAGGCGCTGAGAGCTATGGGAGGTTTTTTGAATCTTCTGAGGATAGAAGGTTGAAGGGGGAGGGAAAAGGTTCGCAGAGATCCCTCCATTAAGCCCTACCTTGGCTCCAACCTAGAGGAGCGCCAGGCGTCGGATTTTGGCGGATCGGAACATTTTCCCGGTCTACTAGTCCAGTTTTATTATTGCTGCCGTTATTGTCGTGGTCATTTATTCAATCGTTTAATGGCTTGCCTGCCCTCTGACAACAGGTCCCAGGGAGGTTGCAGCAATTTTTAAAAAGCAGGACTAAAAACAGTTGTTTTATTTTGTACTTATTGCGTTTCATAGGAAATGCAGAATTGTAGCATGGGCAGGGCCCCCCAGGGGGCATCTAGTCCAACCTGCTGAAGTGCAGGGATTGCAAGTGATGGGTGGCCATCCAACCTCTGTTTAAAAACCTCCAAGGAAGGAGAGTCTACCGCCTTCATATAGCCCACCTTTCTTTCTCTCTCTCTCTCTCCGAGGGGCTCAAGGTGATGTAGGTGGTTCTCCCCCTCCTCATTCAATCCTCACAACGACCCTGAAAGGTAGGTTAGGCTAAGAGGCAGAAACGGGCCCAGGGAGCTTCGTGGGCCAAGCAGGGATTTAAACTCCTCCAAGCCCTGGTCTGATGCTTTAACCTCTATTATTATTATTATTATTATTATTATTATTATTATTATTATTATTATTTATACCCCACGCTCCCCAGCCAGGACCGGGCTCAGGGCGGCTAACAACCAATAATAAAAACAAGTTGATTAAAATACAACTTAAAAAACAAGATTAAAATACAACATTAAAACATTAAAATGCAGCCTCTTCACAGGAGGAGAAAGAAAAAAAGAAAGAGGGGGAGGGAATCAAATAAATTCTAAGCCAAAGGCGCCAGGCGGAACAGCTCCGTCTTACAGGCCCTGCGGAAAGAAATCAGATCCCGCAGGACCCTGGTCTCATGAGGCAGAGCGTTCCACCAGTCCGGAGCCAGTGTTGAAAAGGCCCTGGCTCTGGTTGAAGCTAATCTAACTTCCTTAGGGCCCGGGACCTAGGGTGTTCCTAGAGGTCTATGTTCACTATGCCATGCTGTCGCTCTTACAATCACAGTACTAGGGAGAGACTTGCAGGGTCAGTCTCAGGCAGTGATGTGCCCCTGAATGCCAGTTTCTGGAAAGAGTTGCTCCTGAGCTCGGATGCTGCTCTTGAGCTTCCTTTGGTTGGCCACTGGAAGAGCAGGATTCTGAACTGGGTGGGCCATTGGCCTGATCCAGCAGCCAGGCTCTCCTTACATTCGTAAGGGTGCTTCACATTACCTGCTTCCAATACTGTTAAAAATATATTTCTTTTTAATGGTGATAATAATAATAACAATAATAACAATAATAATAATAATAATAATAATAAATAAAAATAATAATTTATTATTTATACCCCGCCCATGTGGCTGGGTTTCCCCAGCCACTCTGGGCAGCTTCCAACAAAATACTAAAATACAATAACCTATTAAGCATTAAAAGCTTCCCTAAACAGGGATACCAAGAGATCATGCAGAGTGGCTGGGGCGACCCACTCAGATGGACAGGGTACAATTATTATTATTATTATTATTATTATTATTATTATTATTAAGCATCTGCTCTGCCACTAAGCTATGTTCTCTCTGCTAGCTGGAGACTGTAGGCAGGGCTATTCCTATTTTTAAAAAATAAATAAAATCAGATTAGTAGTGCAGGCCACAGAAAAGAAATCCTGGGGTTGAACTCGGAGGACTTCATGCCTGCTCTGTTACCAGCTGGCTCTTTCCCTTTCCTAGTGCTCTGGATCCCCTGGACGGATGTGAGATTCCCCCAGATCAGGACTGATCCCCACCTAGGCATTGCCCCCAGTAACCATCCTTCTGGTCTTTTGGGCTTCCCTCCTGCCTCTCTTAGCGATGTGGGTGGTGCTGTGGGTTAAACCACAGAGCCTAGGACTTGCTGATCAGAAGGTCGCGTTTCGAATCCCCGCAGCGGGGTGAGCTCCGGTTGCTCAGTCCCTGCTCCTGCCAACTTAGCAGTTCGAAAGCACACCAGTACAAGTAGATAAATAGGTACCAGTCTGGCGGGAAGGTAAATGGCATTTCCGTGCACTGCTCTGGTTCACCAGAAGCGGCTTAGTCATGCTGGCCACATGACCCAAAAGCCGTACGCTGGCTCCCTCGGCCAATAAAGTGAGATGAGCACCGCAACCCCAGAGTCGTCCGCAACTGGGCCTAACGGTCAGGGGTCCCTTTACCTTTTACCTGCCTCTCTAGCCCTGTCCTCATCCCAGTGCTGGGCAGGAAGTGGAAAAGACACTCCTATCTGGACACACCTGCTCTGTGATCTCCCACAGTTTGATGCCCATTCAATTGGTCATGGCGTCTGGCGACAGCTCTGCATTTTGAGCCTGAAAACATCTTGTTGAACTCCAGCTTCCATCATCCCTGACTGGCTGGGATCTTATGGGAGCTGGAGTGCAAGCGCATCTCTTGATGTGCATGAAGTTATTTCTCTTGTAGAGCTGGAAGGGACCATGTGGTCATCTAGTCCAAGCCCCTTCCAAATGCAGGACTCTTTCGTCCAATGTTGGCAACTCGAACCCACAACCCTGAGAGAAATTACTGCACGGTGTGACTCTGATGCACATTTTCTTTTCTGTCTCCTTCTGCAGACCTCTCCACACCCCTGTGACGTCGTTCAGGGGCCCGTCGTCTCAGCCGGGGACCCACCCGCCTCCCCTGCTTCTGTCTGATATGTTTGATATTAGGTTGTTCTACTGGGAAACCAACTAAATATCAAACATATTCTTACAGCGCCAGGGTTGTTTCGACACCCATTGGAGCCCCAGCTTGGACCAACACACAGATGTCTTCTCCTTCAGCTTCTTGGTTGCTCTCCCTTTCCTTGGGCTTAACCGATTATCCCCCTGGTGTCCATTGGGTTGGATAGGACAGAATGCAGGGAGCTCAACAGCAGGTGGCGCCAGAGCCAATACCAGGCTGAGCCCAGTAATTGAAGTTTTGCTCCCATCCTCTTCTGGGGGTCAATTGGGGGGGGGGGAACAATCTTTTTTGTCATTGTTTTTTAAAAGGAAAAATAATATTGTTTTTTAAGGAAGGACATGTAATGGAGTCGGCCAGAGGAGGGCATGGCCGGCAGATTGGAACTCTGAATAGATGCACTCTGCGCTGCAATGTTTGATTGCAAGTTCCGCTGTGGAAAATGGGGTAGGGAAGGAATCGAGTAGCCTGCTGGCTGGCTGGCACCCTGAACACTCGGCAGTATTTGATTGTAAGTTCCCCATACAAGGGGTTTCAGAGGACAGCTCTCTGTTTCAAGGGCTGCCCATCCAAATGTGGTTTAAAAAGACAGAGCCCTAGGAAAGAGGACCAGGACAGAGCCTTGTAGTTGCCTTGAGGTCACCTGCTCATCATCTTCCCACTATATTCCTTTTTTAAAAAATAATATTTATTCAGGTTTTAAGTTTTAAAGATTACAAAAAGAAAATTAAAAAAGACAAAAAAGAACAAAAAAAATTACAGAAAAAATACAGTTAAAAAACAAAAAAACAACAACTCAAACTTTTACATAACTTTCTTTCCTTTGCTTACTTCCTTGACCTCCTCACACCTCCCTTTTTTGTATTCTAGTTCAGTTTGATATTTCAGCAAATCCTTTCCAGCTTTGTTTTTACCCTAATAATCAGTCTTAATATACTGTAATTTTACATTCTCGTCTTTCTCCAATTAAAAAATCAATTTTTTATCTAATCCTTTATATCATTTCTGCTAAAACCACATTATTTCATTCCAACATCCTTCTAACATTCCTTAATTTTACAATGTTTCTGTAAATAAACTTTTAATTTTTTCCCATCTTCTTCCACCATTCCTACTATATTCCTATTCCTATTGAAATGATAGCAATTTTTTCTGAAAGTTGCACCTATAGATATATATCAGCATACGTGAACTTTGCGAAAATCTCTTGTTTTTGTTTGTTTTGATGGTGTGTAAGCGGGTATAGGACGTGGGTGGCACTGTGGGTTAAACCACAGAGTCTAGGGCTTGCTGATCAGAAGGTCGGCGGTTCGAAACCCGGCGACGGGGTGAGCTCCCGTTGCTCAATCCCTGCTCCTGCCAACCTAGCAGTTCGAAAGTACGTCAAAGTGCAAGTAGATAAATAGGTACCACTCCAGCGGGAAGGTAAACGGCGTTTCCGTGCTCTGCTCTGGTTCACCAGAAGTGGCTTAGTCATGCTAGCCACATGACCCAGAAGCTGTACGCTGGCTCCCTCGGCCAATAAAGCGAGATGAGCGCGGCAACCCCAGAGTCATCCGCGACTGGACCTAATGGTCAGGGGTCCCTTTACCCTTTACCCCTAAGCAGGTATCAGAAAACAGAGATTGCCCCTGGTATAATAAATTGATTGCCTACACTGCAAGGAGGGAGGTACTGGGAGGGACGAGGCTTCCCGAAGGGAGCAATGGGTAAAGTACTTCCTAGGAGTTTGGGTGGCCAGAGCCCACAGGAGGAGTGGAACAGGAAGAAGAAATTAATTCAGAGACACTGAGGACTAGCAACTTAAATATGATTTGGCCCTGGTGAATAGCAACACCTTTGACCATCTTAATGACGCCTGCCCCCTTGCTGAGGTTTAGGTTGCAGGCTGAAGAGGGCATCCATTACCCGTGGCAGCTAGGGCATTGTCTAAGCAAGCGGGGGCATTTTGGGGACACAAAAAAGGTTGGCATCTCAGCACCTGTCGGTGCCGGGATTGAATAACGGAATGTGAGCGGCAGCCTTGAATAAAAAGTGACAGAGCCGCTCGGCTCCCCGCAGCCTCGCTTGCTGGGCACAGAGGGCGGTGAACGGTGAGGAATTGTTCCGGCTATTTAAAGAAATAGGATAGCATATCAGCGGGACAAAAGACCGGGAACAAGATCTGGTGGGCGGTGGCGGTGGCTTGGGCACTGGGGACATCGCTGCGGGCTGCTGACCTTACCAGCCTGGGCTTGCAGCCTCAGCGTGAAGAGACAGGAGAACGAGGCTGGGGAGCAAGGGGAACGGTCCTGAGCGGACTGTACCACTTCAAGGCTAGGGGTGCAGGAATTGGGGCCCCTCCAGACAACATCATGATTATGGAGCATTTTTCGGTCTATAAGACACACTTTTCCCCTCCTAAAAAGTAAGGGGAAATGTGTGTGCGTCTTATGGAGCGAATGCAGGCGGGAGGCTCTGCTCAGCGCTCCCTTTAAAGAGCCACGTGGAGCGTGTGTGTGGATCTTGGGGGCTTTTCCTTTGTGGCGATCACACAGGGCCCCGGACGTTTGATGGTCTATCGACCCTGTGCCACCATTGTGATTGCTTTCTTCGCTGCCGCCACCCCATTTCTCACAGGGACACACGGAGACCAGACAGTTGTTAACATTAAAAAATAATCAAGTTTATTTAAAAATGCAGAACAAGCTTATGGTTTCAGTTAATTTTTCTTCTCAGTTTCTTAAACTTAGTTCCTTTGCTGTCCTATACGTTTCTAACAACTCCAAACCGATTATTCCAGCTAGCTATCTGACTCCACCTAACAATTCCTCTCACTCTCTCACTGTACAACTTGGCCAACCCACTGCCTATTCCTCCCTCTTCCTTAGGGAAGGAACAGCCCCCAAGAGCCGCACACTCGCTCTTTAAAGGGAGCGTGGCTCTTGGGAAAGCCTTCATCCCCCTGCCCGGGAGAGGCTGCATGCTGCTATCCCATAAGCCAGGACAGCAAGAGGGATCTGGCTTCTGGGATTCAGAATATTTTTCTTCTTCTTTTCCTCCTCCAAAAACTAGGTGCGTCTTATGGTCTGGTAGAAGAAGAAGAGTTTGGATTTGATATCCCGCCTTTCACTCCCTTTTAAGGAGTCTCAAAGCGGCTAACACCCAGCAGCTGCATGTGGAGGAGAAGGGAATCGAACCCGGTTCCCCAGATTACGAGACTACCGCTCTTAACCACTACACCACACTGGCTCTCTGGTGCATCTTATAGAACGAGAAATACGGTATTTCGGTCACATCATGCTTACACAGAGGTTACATCAGAACATGAGAAAAGCCTGGCTGGATCAGACCAGTGGATTATCTACCCCAGCATCCTGGTCTCAGATGGAAAATCTGTCAGCAGGATCCAACCCCTTCCTGTGGCTTCTGGTATTCAGAAACATCGCTAGTATCATCGATAGCCTTTTCTTCCATGAATTTGCCCAGTCCTCTTTTTATAGCCTCCCAAGTTGGCGGCCATCTCTGCCTCCAGTGGGAGTGAGTTCCACAGTTTAACAAAGAAGGACTTTCTTTTATCTGTGCTGAATCTTCCAGCATTCAGCTTATCGAGTTCTAGCGTCGAGAGAGAGAGAGAGAGAGAGAGAGAGAGAGAGAGAGAAGCTTCTTGCTATCCACTTTCTCTATGCACTAGGACAGGCATCCCCAAACTCGGCCCTCGAGATGTTTTGGGACTACAACTCCCATCATCCCTAGCTAACAGAGCCAGTGGTCAGGGACGATGGGAGTTGTAGTCCCAAAAACACCTGGATGGCCAAGTTTGGGGGTGCCTGCACTAGGAGGAAAGGGAGTACAAAAATGTATTTATTAGCATGAATTTGCACCGAATAATAGTTGTTATTGTGCTCAGTTTCTGCCTACAAGCATCCCGGGGCCATCTGTGAGAACAGGATGGTGGACTAGATGGGCCCTTTGCCTAATCCTGCAGGCTTTTACTATGTCCTTAGTTCCAGATGTGTGTGAATATGGCTGTGGCCACCTGCTGTTAGGGTAGGGTACTCAGCACATGCTCAGAGATGGTCTCCTCTCCAGCCGTTGAAAAAAATGGACAGCACATCGACTTAGGATTCAAGCAAGCGTGTGTGAGAGAGACCAGGCTCATCAAATCCCACATTTCTAGGGACTCAGAAACTGCCCCTGAGGATTATGACATCCTAACTAGGCACCCCCAAATTCCAAAAAGTCAAGTTTCTGGTTCTCAGGATTTCCTGGCGTTGCTCTTTCAAGCACCTTTGCCAGGTGTGAGTCATTGATCTAGCTGCAGCGCTTGGGCTGTAGCCTACAAAGAGTAAACTTAATGAACAGGACAAACATTGTTCTGTTATTTATTTATTTATTTATTGCATTCCTAGCTAAAGGGAAGTTTTCCTTCTGCACATATGTTTTCCCTCTGCACATAACTGTTGCATTATGGGGAAGCATTGCTTCTTTTCTCTTGCATTCTGGGAACTCTCGCTTATAATCTTTTCTCTGTTTCTGCACACACTGTACGAACCTGCTCCAAACACCAAGACATTCCCTCATCGCTCAGTTTACTTTAAGTTCATGGTGACTTGTACTCCATGCATAGCTGACCACATCTATAGCTATATTAATCTTTAGTTATAATTAATTAGGAGGTTTCATGCCTGTCTAGTCCCAACCTTGTTTCCCAGCCTTTAATCTACCGGTGATTAATGTTCACATGTAATTCCCACCCCTCACATGTAATTCCCGCCTTGTATGTATGTTAACCAATCAGCATTAAGTTTCTTTGTGTTTGTATCAACCAATCAGCCACAAGCACACCTGTGGCAATGTTTGTAATATTCAATAAAAGAGAGTTCCCGGGGCTTCCCCGGCAGACGCCTCTCGTGACACCCACTGCTCGTCTCCCGTGATTTTCATTCCTACATCTGGTGACCCCGACGCTTCCTTTAATGCTACTTGTGCCCGTATGGTGAATTGCACAAAAACCAACTGTGTGAAAATGGGCAAGGATAATTTTAATTGCTCTGATTATGTAAATATTTCATATATATATAAATACACAGAGCTGCCTGACGGCTGGTTCTGGTCGTGTCCAGGCTTCACGTTTAATTATATTCCTGCAAACATTAGCCATGGCACACCCTGTTGTTTAAGTCGTTTGTCCATCATTTTACCCAAAAAGCATCATTTATCCCGATCTCGATATCGACGCGCTATAGAATTGAATAACGATTGCGATGATTCTGTCTCTCTCCCTAGCAGATCCGAATATATTTCTTTAGCTGTCTCTCTTTTAGGAGTCCCTGGATTGGCTGTCCGGAATAGCAGAAATATTAACTCTTTAGCTTGCTCCGCAGCAAAAGCTTTGAATTTTACATCACAAGCCCTTCATCTTTTGAATAAAGAGCAGTGAACTCCGGCATGGCCTCCTGCAGAATCGCGCTGCTGTCGATTATCTATTGATGCTCCATCATTATGGATGCGAACAAGTGGAAAACATGTTGTCAGGGCTGCCTCTAGGTCCCAGCTCACAGAGGACCAACGCCAGGCTGATATTATGTACAAAAGTCTTTTTTGAAGTATAATTTCCATTTTATTTTTTTTATTTTTTTAAGATTTTTATTAATTTTACAGAATAAGAAAAAAAACAAAAAAAAAACAAAATACAAAAGTTTCATAAATCATATTTCTTTTACAGAATCTTTTGGACTTCCCCACATCTTCCCGAATCTGCATTATTTATAATACCAACTTCAGCATTTTGTTATCTTATTTCGTCACTTATTGTATCTTTCATTTTGTCATGTTACCCATTTCAGTATATTTGTAACCCAATGTTCATAATACAAAGTCTTCAGCTATTTATTATCTTATTTCATTACTTATTGTATCTTTCAATTCATCATGTTACCAAAGTCAGAGTTATTATAACCATGATCTTATGTATTGTAATTAAAACATAATGCAATAAATTTTTTTCTTAATTTCACCTCTATCTTCTTGTGCCTTAGTTTTCATTTCACCTGATTACCATTGCTGGGGCTAATATTTCCAAAAAAGTGCATTTTCTTAACATTCATACAACTTATAATATTTTTGCAAATAGTCCTTAAATTTTTTCCAGTCCTCTTCCATTGTTTCTTCTCCCAAGTCTCGGATTCTGCCAGTCATTTCAGCCAGTTCCATATAGTCCATCAACTGCGTCTGCCATTCCTCCAGTGTGGGTAAATCTTGTGTCTTCCAACACTTTGCGATGAGAATTCTTGCTGCTGTTGTAGCATACATAAAAAAGGTTCTATCCTTCTTTAACACATTCTGGTCTACAATGCCCAGAAGGAAGGCCTCCGGTTTCTTAGGCAAGGTATATCTGAATACCTTTTTTAACTCATTATAGATCATTTCCCAAAAGGCCTTCACTTTCGGACATGTCCACCAGAGATGAAAGAACGTCCCTTCCGCCTCTTTACACTTCCAACACTTATTATCAGACAGGTGATATATCTTAGCAAGCTTGACTGGGGTCATGTACCACCGGTATATCATTTTCATAATATTTTCTTTCAGGGCACTACATGCCGTGAATTTCAATCCGGTGGTCCATAGCCTTTCAATCCGGTGGTCCATAGCCATAATTTCCATTTTAAAGCCAGAGCGTGCAACCCTACGTCTAGACTCTAGATCGGCGAAGTCCTATCTGAATCACTTCCCCTTCCGCACCAGTTTAAGATCCTAGCCCTGCTCCACCTTCTGCGATGTTCTCTCCTCCTCTGGGTCCTCCTGCCCTCTGGGGCATTGCCCTTCCTGGACTCTTCCGACGCTGAGTCGCTTAGCTCCTCCCCCTGCCTCCGGCGTGCTTTAGGACCCGGTTCCCAATCCTCACTCTCTGCTGTCCCGCGCTCCTGTACATTTGAACTTGCCTCTCGCGCCAACCCAGTGACCTTTCTCCTAACCGTTACACTACTTCTGTCACTGCTTCCCTCTTCCGGGACACTAGCCGGATCTGACCTCCCCTCCGTTGTACGACTCTCCGAGGGAGGCGTGGTCAGCTCTGCCTCATCTTCTCTCCCTGGTGGGGGAAGTACTGGTCCCGATGCCTGGGACCCTTCCCCCCCACTCTGCTCTGGTGGGGAAGCTGGTCCTGATTTCCAACTACTACTCTGGGAGTCCCTGCTCCCCCCTTGCTCCTGGGGCGTTCCCCTTGGGACCCCCCTACCCCTGGCCACTGGCGCTCCCTTCTGTGAATCTTCCGATTCGCTGGAGAGGCTCATGGAATCCCTCGGACCACTGTCTCCTCCTACACTGCCCTCAGATTCCTCCCCCTCGCTCTCCATCTCCCATCTTCCCTGTGCCTCTGCTCCTGAGCCCCTGACACATGTGCTGCTTTAATATCACTGACAATTCTAAGGCCATCCAAAAACAAATCTCTCATTTGCAAAATCTCACACATCACATCAAACAGGATGTTGGTTTTCCTGCTTTCTGGGATTCTTTCACCCAGTGGCTTACCACTTGGCTGCCAAACCTTACTTGGCTTCGTAATCTCTTTCAATATGCTATTGTCATAATTTGCATGTTGATTTTATTATGCTGCTCCCTCCAATGCATTCCTGGCCTCATAAGTCTTTTCTCCCGGTTTCTCTCTCCCCCTCAGCCACCCAACAAAATCCTCGCTGCTTATTTTGCAAAATGGCAACACCAATTGTAAACCAAAGGGGAGATATGGGCAGATTTATTTCGAGCATGCGTTGGCAAACCACGTATCTCGTAGTATTTTTCTTGTCCCATCCTCCCTGGCGAACTTATTTTGGGCATTCACTGGCACACCACTAATCCCGAAATATTTTTGCCTTATTTACCCAGAACGCCTCGCAAACACCTGTGGCAATGTTTGTAATATTCAATAAAAGAGAGTTCCCGGGGCTTCCCCGGCAGACGCCTCTCGTGACACCCACTGCTCGTCTCCCATGATTTTCATTCCTACACCTAGCCTGCCTTTTTCTCCAAGACGGCGTACATGGTTCTTCCCCTCCTCAGTTAATCCACGCAATAACCCTACAAGTAAGGTGATGTTGAGAGGCAGCGACCGGGGATAACTCATATTAAAAAAAACCCTGCTGTGAAAATGCTTTTAAAAAATGTTTTGAAATATATGTGGAATTTGCCATTAGCTTACCAGCGCCATCTAGTGTCACATTTGTAGAATGCACTTAAAACATTATATTTGAAGCAGTATAGCTGAGTCCCAAATCTCAGGGTCCTGAGTTTGAGCCCCACGTTGGGCAAAAGATTCTTTCATTGCAGGGGGTTCAAGTAGATGACCCACGTGGACCCTATGATTCTGTGATTCTGGCTCAAGGTGACATCCAATGACAGCTTCGTGGCCACAATTCTGGGGGTGGAGGGATTTGAACCTTGTGCTCCCCCAGGCCCTAGTCCAACTCTCTAACTGCTGTACCACACCACACACTCTTAGAAATGAAATAAAAAAATTCTTTCCAGTAGCACCTTAAAGACCAACTAAGTTAGTTCTTGGTATGAGCTTTCGTGTGCATGCACACTTCTTCAGATACACTGAAACAGAAGTCACCAGACCCTTCTATATAGTGAGAAGGTGGGGAGGGGTATTACTCAGAAGGGTGGTGGGATTGGGTGATTGGCAGATAGCTGTGATGAGCCTGTTGACGACTCTTAACGACTGCAATAGGTCTTACAGGAAAAAGCAAGGGGTGAGAAGGTGAAAAATGGCTTTGTCATGTATAATGAGATAAGAATCCAGGCGAAAACCCACCAACAGTATGCTCAGTGCTTCTTCTTTTTCACCAGGGATGGGGACTGATCCTGGTAACTTAGAGATAGGTTTGTGAATACCAGTTGCTGGAAATCACAGGAGGGGAAAGGGCGTTTGTCAGGGGTCAGCAGACTTTTTCAGCAGAGGGCCGGTCCACTGTCCCTCAGACCTTGCGGGAAGCTGGATTATATTTTGAAAAAAATAACAATGAATGAATTCCTTTGCCCCACATATAACCTAGAGATGCATTTTAAATAAAAGGACACATTCTACTCGTGTAAAAATGCACTGATTCCAGGACCGTCCGCAGGCCAGATTGAGAAGGCGATTGGGCCGGATCCGGCCCCCAGGCCTTAGTTTGCCTACCCATGGCATTTGTGATTGGATCCTGCCTGCAGCTTTCCTGTTGGTTGGTGACTTCAAGAACAGGATACTGGACCAGGTGGGGCCATTGGCTTGATCCAGGAAAACTCATCCAATGTTCTAATGCCTTCTGTGCCTTGACTTGATCCCTTCCAGGGGGTCTCCCTTGTGCTTTAAACCTTCCATCCTTGGTTTCTGACCTCACTGTCTTGCGGCGGGGGACAAGTGACAAGAAGACCCAGGCATCCTAGGCTGGTCGTCTGGCACAGCTCAGTCCTTGTCTATCGCACTCACCCTGCGGGGCTGCCTTTGCTAGCAACTGTCTGAAAAGCTAAAGGAAGGCTTTGTCTCAGTCCTGCGGGACCAGAGATTTACAGAAGATTGGAAGAAGTATATGAATTACTTGAACAGCAGCTGTAATCGACAAATTGCGCTAGTAGGGCTACAAGAAGTTTTGCAAGGAGAAATATACGAAGTGTTACAAAGTAGAAAGATATTGGTTATGAGTTTGAAATGTAATAGGGAAAATAAGAAGTGCATACTGAGAGATGAGATTGGAAAACATTTTCAGACAGGATTGATGGAAGTCAAAAAAAATTGAATAAGATGTAAAAGTATGTTTACCGTATTTTTCGCTCTATAAGACACACTTTTTCCCTCATAAAAAGTAAGGGGAAATGTGTGTGCATCTTATGGAGTGAATGCAGGCTGCGCAGCTATCCCAGAAGCCAGAACAGCAAGAGGGATCGCTGTTTTCGCTGTGCAGCAATCCCTCTTGCTGTTCTGGCTTCTGGGATTCAGAATAATTTTTTTCTTGTTTTCCTCCTCCCAAAACTAGGTGTGTCTTATGGTCTGGTGCGTCTTATAGAGCGAAAAATACGGTAATTGCTGTTGAAAATATGTTAAAAAACTAATAATTTTAATATATTATACACACACACAGACACACACATATAGAAAAGCTAAAGGAAGGGGGTGGGTGAGTGACGTGGGGGGGCGGGCGTCCTCTTTGCTGGAACAAAGCAGCATTCAACCCCCTCCCCTCTTCTGCCACTTTTGGGGGTTTCTATTAGTGGTACTCAGCTGTTCCCCTAGGGAGGCCAAATATGGCCACAGCTCATCACGAAGCAAAAAATAAAAAATAAAAGGACGCCTCTCCCAGGTCTTCTCCCCAGCACTGCCACCACCGCAAGGCAGTGCCAGGGCAATGGAGGGGGGGTTATTTTGGACCCAATTGGAGCAAGCTCTAGAAAGCCACAGGTCAGCTGGCCGGGAGGACGACTATAAAGGGCCGAGGGGCAGGGAGGAGAGGGAGCAGGCTTTCGAAGGCAGCGCCGAGTTCCGCTCAGGGTGCCCCCCGGGTCTGCTTCGTGCCAGCCAGGTCCTCTCCATTCCTACTCGCACAGACAGCTCTCCCCTCCACCGACTGCCGCCATGGAAGCCATCAAGAAGAAGATGCAGATGCTCAAACTGGACAAGGAGAACGCCCTGGACCGGGCGGAGCAGGCCGAGGCAGAGCAGAAGCAGGCGGAAGAAAGGAGCAAGCAGGTGGGCAGCCGCTGGGCTCGGCTGTGTGTGCTGGGGGGCGGGGAGGAGCTTTGTGGTAGGGTCCTGGATTCGAATTCTGCCTTAGCTCGTCACGGATACCCTCGAGTCAACCGGTCTGGTTTCTGTCCCCCCCCCAGTCACTCTAGATCAGGCATGGCCAAACTCGGCCCTCCAAATGTTTTGGGACTACAGTTCCCATCATCCCCGACCGCTGGTCCTGTTAGCTAGGGATGATGGGAGTTGTAGTTCCGAAACATCTGGAGCGCCAAGTTTGGCCACGCCTGCTCTAGACGATCCTTGTGGTCCCTTTCGACTTCTGTGATTCGATGGTGTCTGGCGCTGATGGGAACCAGAGTCCAGAAACATCTGGAGTGATACGGATACATCCCCGCTTTATATCTCTGGAGGTGCATTTCACATGTGTTCCCTGATGGGTTGGAACAGGGCTGGCTTGCAAGTGGGGATCCTGCAGCCCTCCAGATGTTGAGGAACTACGAATCCCATCATCCCTGACTGTTGGCCACCGCAGCTGATAGACCCTGGCATCCAACAACACCAGTTTTTGCTTCGGCTTCAAAAAAATAAAATTTAAAAATTTAAAATTGGGCTGTTCTCCATTTTCAAACTAGGGACACGGGTGGCGCTGTGGGTAAAACCTCAGTGCCTAGGACTTGCTGATCGCATGGTCGGCGGTTCGAATCCCCGCGGTGGGGTGAGCTCCCGTCATTTGGTCCCAGCTCCTGCCCACCTAGCAGTTTGAAAGCACCCCCAAGTGCAAGTAGATAAATAAGTACTGCTTTATAGCGGGAAGGTAACGGCGTTTCCGTGCGCTGTGCTGGTGCTGGCTTGCCAGAGCAGCTTCGTCACGCTGGCCACGTGACCCGGAAGTGTCTGCGGACAGCGCTGGCTCCCAGCCTCTAGAGCGAGATGAGCATGCAACCCCAGAGTCGGACACGACTGGCCCGTACGGGCAGGGGTACCTTTACCTTTACTTTTACCATTTTCAAAGCAGCAATTTCTTATTTGGTTTTCATAAATATGGGATCAATGGAAAGTGGGACCTAAAAATTTGGGGTTTCTGTTGAAAAGACAACTCACACAGAGAAATGAATAGTCTTAAGTGAGGTCATGGCCATTTATATCAATGGGTCTACTCTGAGTAGGGCAGTCACTGGCTACATACAGGCTACAGTTTCTGCCTGAGACTGGACCACAAGGTCCTATTGACAACTAAGCCTCCAGCATTCCTTTTAAATTGCAGAGTTCCATCCCGGATCATGTGAACTAACTGCTGCAGAGGATCCCCTGAGCATGTGCAGAGTGCTTGTCCATCTAATGTTTGCCTGAGGTCCCCTTCTCTTCATTCCAGGTTGGCTCTGATGGTGGTTACCCACCGGCAAGAGAAATGCACTCTGCATATGTTCAGAGGGCCTTTCCCTTTGAATTAGCACAATTCAGAGCTCACCTCCCTGTGTGTGTCAGATGGACCAGCCACTGTGTGCCCCCGACTTGATCAGCAGCAAGGGGGAAATGCGCTCTGCGTACGCTCAGAGATCTGGCCGACCGTCCACTGAAAAGACCCCCAAAGCCAAATTCCTGAACTGAAAATAGTTGCAGGGAGTCCTCATCGCTCAGCAGTAGAGACCTCTGCGTACGTATATTATTTATTTCTTGCATTTATATATCCCACCTGTTTCTCCAAGGACCTCAAGGTGGTGTAAATGGTTATTGCCTTCCACATTTAACAATAACCCTGCGAGGTAGGTTAGGCTGGGAGGCAGTGAGTTGCAATGGTTAACCCCCAGCACAGACTAAACCTTCGCACTCACCTCTCCCCACCTGCGTCGGTGGGTTTTTTGATGAGTTTATAGGAACAGAGGAAGAAAGTGAGGATGATGGAGGGCAGAAAGAATCTCGGACCGGCTTGGCTCCTTTCTCCAGAGAGTTCCAGTTTCACATTCCTTACGCTTGACAAAGTCTTGGCAAACAAAGGAAGGAAGGGCTGGGTGGGTGGGTGGCTGGAATTGGTGCTGGTGCCTGCCTGCCCCGTGATCAGGATGGCTTCAGGGTGACCAAACAGCTGACAATAGGGGAGAGAAAAAGGGCATGTGAGGATGGGCGTATTATATTCTGCGTTTCCAGACAGGACTGAGATTCCCCATCACACACACCAGGGAGCTGGGTTTGAACAGAAGAGCGTCCGGTGTGTGTGTCAAACCAAAGCACCCTGCACCCCTCCTCTACTACACATCCGCCAATCAGATGCTCCAGGAAGCCCACAAGTGGGGCATGAGAGCAACAGCGCCTCTAGGTGGCTTGTCCTCAGAATTTAGGACGCAAAGGTAGACTGCCACTGTAGGTGGAAGTTCTGCGTTGCATCCCAGACTACTCCATCTCAGAGTAAAACCACTGAAGTTAATGGTTCTCTCCTTCCACTCTGCCACTGCCCTCTCTCTCTGATAAACCATCTCTCTCTCACAGCTCATAGCTCAGTCGGCAGAGCACGGGGCTCTTAATCTCAGGGTTGTGTGGGTTCGGGCCCTGCATTGGGCAAAAGATTCTGGCATCTCCCTGAGTCATTTTGCTTTCATCCAGGCTTCATTCTCTAAGGTGTGCAAGCTAACCCCTTGGAAGGGAAGGGAGTAACGTGGTGTTGAGCTTAGGAAATACAGAAAGACAAATACAGTGGTACCTCGGGTTAAGTACTTAATTCGTTCCGGAGGTCCGTTCTTAACCTGAAACTGTTCTTAACCTGAAGCACCATTTTAGCTAATGGGGCCTCCTGCTGCTGCCGCGCCGCCACCGAATGATTTCTGTTCTCATCCTGAAGCAAAGTTCTTAACCTGAAGCACTATTTATGGGTTAGTGGAGTATGTAACCTGAAGCGTATGTAACCTGAAGTGTATGTAACCCGAGGTACCACTCTATGACCGTCTTAGGGCCTGGATCCCCTATTCCAACCCTACCGCTAGCAAAATACTTTTTTTTTTTCAATTAGGAAACTTTAACATGTAATATCCTGCGGGGGGGGGGGTTGTTGGACTAGATGACCCTTCCAAATCTGCCATTCTGTGATTCTGCTATTCTTTGTCCCTGTCCCACCCCCTTTTCTTCCATGTTTTCACCTCCTTGCCATCCTCTTGCAACGAGACCCCGGTGGCCACATCCAGAGGGCCCAAAAGCTTCCCCATCTCCAATTCTGGCATTACAAGATAGACTGCCGCTGGAAATGGGGGTTCTCTCTTAGCCACACAGGCGAATCGGCACCAGTTACACATCCACAAATCTGCCTACTTTTTAAAAACTGGCCTGTAAATATTCAGGTCACACACAAACCATATGTTTAAAAGCACTCTTATAATACTTGACCATAGCTGTCAACCTTCCCTTTTTTTGCGGGAAATTCCCTTATTCCTGCGCCGTTTCCCGCTGCTTCCTGCTGCTATCCCGGATTGTTAGATATCCCATAGACTGTCCCCGGGACATGTGAGGCTGCTGATCCCTTACAGTGGTACCTCGGGTTAAGTACTTAACTCGTTCCGGAGGTCCGTTCTTAACCTGAAACTGTTCTTTTTTTTTTTAATGATATTTTATTAAATTTTAACAAGAAAAAAGTTACAAAACGATAAACAAAAAACACAAGAAAAATACAAAAACCAAAATTTAACATAAAAATAAAAAATAAAAAATAAAAATCCCTCTTTTTAATTTCTTACCGTTCATTTACTTATTTTCCTGACTTCCTCACACCTCCCTTTTTTGTATTCCATTTAAAAGTTGGTTCAGCAAATTCATACCCTTTTAATTTACCCTTAATTGTTTATCCTCACATATTATAGCTTCAAATTTTCACCTAATATCAATTAACCTGAAACTGTTCTTAACCTGAAGCACCACTTTAGCTAATGGGGCCTTCTGCTGCCGCCGCACCGCCAGAGCACAATTTCTGTTCTCATCCTGAAGCAAAGTTCTTAACCTGAAGCACTATTTCTGGGTTAGCGGAGTCTGTAACCTGAAGCGTATGTAACCTGAAGGGTATGTAACCCGAGGTACCACTGTATTTTCAAATCTGAAAGTTGACAGCTATGTACTTGACGAGCTGTGGCTTCCCCCTCCCACCCCAAGAATCCTGGGAACTGTAGTTTATTAAGGGAGCTGAGAGGGGTTAGGAGACCCTTAACAATCTACGGTTCCCAGGATTCTTTGAAGGAAGCCATTGACCTTTAAAGCAGAATACGAGCTCTTTCTGCTGCGTATGCGACTAGGTTGCTCAAGCCGGTTTGCGATGCAGCCGGCTCTGCTATTGGGCAGTCCCATCGGAGCAAACGTCTGTTAAAATAAGGACTTGTGTTCCTACATGCCCAGGTTAGACTGAAGACGAAATTGGGGGGGGGGGAGAGAAAAGGGTTTTGTCGGGAGCAGGAATGTCTAGGACGCCGGAGATTGCGTGTTGTTTTGACCTTGCCTGGAGGCAGGGCAGAAGAGATCAAGTCATGTTTCGTGTCTATTCAGGCTGGAAGAGCAAAGGGAATTCAGAGTTGGGGAATCTCTCTATCTGCGCTTTGAGAAGCCTCTCATGGTATCCTTGTAAGGCGATGAGGAACTATGGCGGGGAGGCGGGGGTAGAAAGGGAGAGAGGAACACCCAAACCAGTTGCATAAACTGGACATTATTCTATAAAGTCCCTTCCACTCTGTTTGGTCGCAGAACCCTCTGAAAGGAACACAGCGCTGGACATTTAAAGTGTGGTGCAGTGGTTAGAGGGTCGGATCAGGACCTGGGAGAGACCAGGGTTCGAATACCCTGCTTGGCCAGTACAGTGGTACCTCGGGTTAAGTACTTAATTCGTTCCGGAGGTCTGTTCTTTACCTGAAACTGTTCTTAACCTGAAGCACCACTTTAGCTAATGGGGCCTCCTGCTGCTGCTGCGCTGCCAGAGCACGATTTCTGTTCTCATCCTGAAGCAAAGTTCTTCAGTTACAGATAGGTAGCCGTGTTGGTCTGCCATAGTCAAAACAAAACAAATTCCTTCCAGTAGCACCTTAAAGACCAACTAAGTCAGTTCTTGGTATGAGCTTTCGTGTGCATGCACACTTCTTCAGATACACGGTGTATCTGCTCATACCAAGAACTGACTTAGTTGGTCTTTAAGGTGCTACTGGAACAAAGTTCTTCAGGATGAGAAGAACTTTTTCTGGGTTAGCGGAGTCTGTAACCTGAAGGAGCATCTCCACCCCCACCGTTCTACCCAGACACTGAGGTCCAGCGCCGAGGGCCTTCTGGCGGTTCCCTCGCTGCGAGAAGCCAGGTTACAGGGAACCAGGCAGAGGGCCTTCTCGGTAGTGGCACCCGCCCTGTGGAACACCCTCCCACCAGATGTCAAAGAGAACAACAACTACCAGACTTTTAGACCACATCTGAAGGCAGCCCTGTCTAGGGAAGCTTTTAATGTTTGATGCATTACTGCATTTTAATATTGTGTTGCAAGCCGCCCAGAGTGGCTGGGGAAACCCAGCCAGATGGGTGGGGTATAAATATTATTATTATTATTATTATTATTATTATTATTATTAGCCGTGGAGCACGCTGGTTGTGAGCTCGGGCCTAGTTGCTTGCTTGCAGCCTGACCCACTTTGCAGGGTTGTTGTGGGGGTTGGCTGAGGAGGAGCAGTGCCACGTGTGCCATCTCAAGCTCCTTGTAGCGAAAGGTGGGGCAGAAATGAGGTGAATCAACAGCTAAGTAAATAACTGGTAAGCAAAGCAGTATTGCACTACAGTGGTACCTCGGGTTACATACGCTTCAGGTTACAGACTCTGCTCACCCAGAAAAAGTGCTTCAGGTTAAGAACTTTGCTTCAGGATGAGAACAGAAATCGCGCTCCGGCGGTGCAGCAGGAGGAGGAGGCCCCATTAGCTAAAGTGGCGCTTCAGGTTAAGAGCAGTTTCAGGTTAAGTACGGACCTTCGGAACGAATTAAGTTCTTAACCAGAGGTACCACTGTACAGTAAGCACGCAACAAACACACATTCAACTTGCACGCGTTCAGTTTTACGTGCTTGGAAAACAAACCGTTTTTTAATTTTAATTTTTAAAAGGGGCGGAAAGCGGGCAGGCACCCGGGGGAAAGAAGACTTTGACAATCTCAGCCGCCATTAAACTCAATTTGTTCTGACCATACGCGATTTTGGCTTTAGGCACGATTCCCAGGACGTAACTCCCGCGTGAATTGCGGGCTTACTGTGCCTTAAACAGCCCGAGAACTGTAGTTTGCTAAGGGCGCTGAGAGTTGGGAGGGGATGCCCTATTCCCCTCCCAGATCTACAATTCCCAGAGTTCCTTGGGAAGAGGGCTTGGTTGTTAAATTACTCTGGGAATTGTAGCTCTGGGATGGGAATGAGTCTCCTAACAACTCTCAGCACCCTTAACAGACATGGCTCCCTCCCCGCAAAGGATCTTGGGAACGGTCATTTACTGAGGGAACTCTGGGAATTGTAGTTCTCTGATGAGCCTTCTGCTAACAACTCTCAGTACCCTGGGATGCTTTGGGGGGAAGCCATGACACTGAGTCGCTGACTGGTCTATCTAGCTCAGTACTGCATGCACTGACCGGCAGCCTCAAGGGCCTCAGGCAATAAGCCTTCTCAATAAGTGTCGATTGAACCCAGGACCCTTGCATTAGGGATATGTACACATTTGCCATTTTAAAACTCAGCTTAGGTCATCCCTCACCCTCCCCGGTCAATTTGGATCGGAGCTGATGTGGCAGGGAAAGCATCCAAAAACAGCTTTTTCTTAGAAACGACAGGATAGATACGGGATGGGTGTGGATTCTGTGGCTAAAATAATATGTACAGTACACACCACTTCCCAAACCACGGGAGGGAGTGTGCTGGCTGCAAGAGTAAATGGGAGCAATAATTATTATTATTATTATTATTATTATTATTATTATTATTTATATCCCACCCATCTGGCTAGGTTTTCTCAGCCACTATGGGCAGCTCCCAACAGAATATTA
Source organism: Podarcis erhardii (assembly GCF_964252035.2). Taxonomy (NCBI): domain Eukaryota; kingdom Metazoa; phylum Chordata; class Lepidosauria; order Squamata; family Lacertidae; genus Podarcis; species Podarcis erhardii. The sequence goes on along the minus strand of NC_138505.1, from coordinate 8,750,852 downwards.
AAGACACAATAAAATACATCCTACACACACTTTCTTTGAATCTAGCTTAGATGTCTTCCGAAGGTTGCCAGCTGATCAGAAAAGAATTAGCCTGGCCAGCTGCTGCGCCTCCACAGGAGTCCTGATCTGCAGAAATCATAGAATCATAGAACTGTAGGGCTGGAAGGGACCCCCAAGGGACATCTAGTCCAACCCCTCGCAATACAAGAATCACAGCTAAATCAATTAGCTAAGCTTCTGCTGTTGTGGCTGACACGGAAATGCGGATAAACTTAATTCTGGGGAGAAACGAGAAACCAAACGGGACAGATTTGGCCCTTCTTCCTCAGCGTTCAAGGTTCTAGGCCTCAAGAAGGACTGCGGACGCATGGTAAACGCTACCTCCCCTTTCATTTTGCAGCTGGAAGATGAATTAGCCGCCATGCAGAAGAGGCTGAAAGGGACGGAGGACGAGCTGGACAAATATTCAGAGGCTCTCAAAGATGCGCAGGAGAAGCTGGAGCTGGCGGAGAAGAAGGCTGCTGACGTATGTATGGGTCTGGGGTGGAGGGATGCCCCTCTCTGAATTTGTGCTCCCTAAGCAGGACTGTTTTTTCACCCAGCACTTTCGCAGGGCCAAATCACGTGGCTGGAATGGCTGTGGGTCCTGCTGGGCAAAGGGCAGTCCCCTGTTTCAACCATAGCTGTCAACCGTCCCTTATTTGGCGGGAAACTCCCTTATCCCAGCACCGTGTCCCGCTGCTGTCCCTTATTGATGATGTCCCTTAAATTTCCTGGGTTTCAAAGGAAGCAGCTCCTCTCCCTCCCTCCCTGCCGGCCAGCTTGCATGCCTTGTGCTGATCAAATCGGCCGCGTTGCCTGGGGACTCGACTTTGCTCAGCGCTTCCCAGCAAAGAGGTGACGGTGGTTTACCTTGCTGCATCCCCTTTGCCGGGTTGCTGTGCTGTGGGAACCACCGCTTGAGGCTTCGTTTGGCTGCTGGCTGGGCTTTCTGCCTTTGGCTCGGAGGGGCTCAGAAGTTGAACATACCTGTGCTCTGAAAGTCCCTTATTTTGGCAGCTGATCCCTTATTTTCGAGGCTGCTGGTCCCTTATTTTCAAATCTGTAAGTTGACAGCTATGGTTTCAACAGAGGCTGAGCTGCTGGGGCAAATGGGGCACTGCCCCATAAACCTCGCTCTGCCCCTGGCCTGCCCCTCTCCACCTGCACCTTTCTTACTTGCAAAGGTGAGAGGGAGGTGGTCCTGTCTGACATTTTCCTCCTCTTTCTTAGTCTCAGGGTTGCTCCTTCCAGAGCTCTACAGGGAGGAGAAGGATGGGGGCAAAGTTAAAATTAGTGGGCTCTGCCTGTCATTGGTTCTGGCGCCACCTACTGTCAGGCTCCCCGACTCCTGCCCTACCAGCTCCAATGGGCACCAACTTTCCCTGTTCTTGATTTTGAAGAGCTGGCTGGCCCCAAATGGGGATGAACGCTAAAGGACCTTAAGAAAGGAGGGCAGGGGAGACCCTTCTTATGTCCATTATGTTAGGGGTAAATTGCTTTGGGAAAAATGTGTGTATTATAGGAAATTGCTCACAAAAATGCATATTTTAAGAGAAATGCACACTAAAACGCTGGTTTTTCTTTTTAAAAAATTGCTAACTGACGTGGAAATGTGGAGAAACAGACATAAGATATGCAAAATGAGAAATGGAGAAGAACCAAAATAGATGGGTTTGCCCATCTCCACCCTGAGGACAAATCGACCCGGAAGCCACACAGTGCAAGGGTGCGAAATGAGCTGGCAAGGAGATTGACCCCCCCCCCCCATTTCCCGGCCTCTTGACAGGAAAGGCAGAAAGTGTGGGGAGCGGAGAGCGAGGGAAAAGGAAACACTCGGGTTCTGAAAATAACCTTATCTTTTCCAGCAAACGTTGCGGTTAGGCTCACCAAACCGCTGCTGACTTTTGCACAACGCCAGGAGCTACCCGGAGAACCAACTGTCCCTTGCTGGGTTTTTCCCCAGCAATTTCTATGCTTAAAAACTCAAACACAGCTCCACAGTTGCCCACAGTGCTTAACTTACCATCTAACACCGTGAACGCTATTAGTATCCGCAACAGCTGCTCGCCTGTGGCGACCAACGAGAGAATTCAGGTGAACAAGCAGGCAGGTGTTTGCCAAAGAGAGTCTCCTTTGCTTTCTTTTAGAGCAGGGGGTGGGGAAATCTCATCTGTGGCCCTTCAGGCTACTCCACCTGGCCCTCGGGAAACTCCCCAAGCCATGGCGCTCTCACGAGCCCAGCTCTGAATGTTTTGGCCCAGGTGGAGCGTGTCCTTGAACTCTGGTAGTGCTCCTGATTGCCCGGTTAGACAGAGACATGCAGGTGTACATGAACCTCTGAGTTCTGCATGGTTGAAACATATGGAGTCTGTTGTACAAAGTCATATCCATTGATCTTTGAGGAGTCCAGCAACGTCTGGAGGGCACCAAGTTGGGGATGCTTCTTTCCCATTTTCTCATAATCTCTGTCCTAAACTAATGGGAAGGCATGCTCAGCAGTAGAGCTTTTGCCTTGCATGCAAAAGGTCGCAGGATCAATCCCTGTCATCTCCAGGGACTCTCGATTTGAAGACTGGGACAGCCAGTGCCAGTTTGTAGACCAGGGGTGTGGAACCACAAGCCTGGGGGGCAAATGTGGCCCTATCTGGCCCTTCACTGGCCCTGTTTCTCCCGCCTGCCCTGAGCATTTTTGCCTGGCTGGGACATGTCCTTGAACTCTGATCCTGCTTTTCCACACAGAGGACAGAGAGGACAGAGAGGGGTGTGTGACTATGTGTACAAACCGGCTTACTTCTGCCTCTGGCCCTGCCCCCTGCCGGCATGTGGCCCTTGGAAAGTTCCCCATAAGGGGAATGTGGCCCTTGGGAACCAGCATGCCTGCTGTTGACGATATTGAGGTAGATGAACTGATGGCCCCGGTTTGCATCAGGCAGTTCCTGTAAATGGGGAGATGGACAGAGAACGTTGCCTGCCCAGGTCATCGATAAATTCTCCTTAAAAGTGGATTATCTCGTGCATGGGATGCAACTGGAAACTCTGAGTCACTTGCGCCTTAGGAAAGGGTTTTGCCTCAAATCTGCCCCAAGATTGACAGGCGGGACTTTGGGATAAGTGGAAACCCAACCGGCCCTCTCCCACTAATGGCCGGGGAAGAGCTGGGAAAGTTATGCAGTTCCCCGCCAGCCTGCCCCACACTCCCTATCCCTTGCATTGTTGGTGGCAGTCTCTAGGAAAACAATGGCGTCGAGTTTCTCCCCTGCGAAGGTTGGCCCCATCCGTCAAGCAGCTAAGGGCTGTCAGCGCCTGGAACAGCTGCCACTTGGCATTCGGAGGGGATTATCTGTACAGATTTATCGCCTATGGCGGGGGGAATTGACGGACATTTGAGCTTTTGCCACCTCCTGCCACCTATTGCTTCTTTTTCTGGATCCTACTCGGTAGAACAGAGTAAGAACCAGGGCTTTTCCCCCCCCAGCCGGAGCTCAGGTATAGTAGTTCTCAGGTGGGTGCTGTTGGCATTCTAAGAGACAGTGGCATAGTGTGGGAGGGTGCAGGGGGGGCTGGCCGCACTGGGTGCAACATCTGGGGGGGCGCACTCGCCGCCTCGCCTCCAGAGTCGCCGAAGAGCCTCAGGCGCAGGCTGTAGCAGAGCCCCATGTCTCGCGGAACCGACGAGCTGGGCTGAAGGCGTCCGGCAGGCAGCGGCTCTCAGCGCTCGCCGCGGTCCCTGCGTGTCAGGGCTGCAGAGGGCGCGCCAGGCAGCCCCTCCTCACAGCCCCGCCACCGCCGCCGCCGCTGCAGCTGCTGGGCCATGTTGCATTTTCCTCGCCTCTCTGCCCTCCTCCGGGCAAGCAGCGTCGTTTGGGCGGCAGCGCCAGCGGCAACTCGCCTCAGATCACCTGACACGGACCCGCCGCCGCCGTCGCCGTGGCTACCTTACCGTAAATACCCCAGCCCAGGCAGCAGCAAGAAGAAGCTGGCAGCAGCGGCAGGTTAGGGGTTAGGGGCGCAAATTACTTGCCTTGCCCCGGGTGCTGACAACCTACGCTACGCTGCTGCTAAGAGAACAAGTTCATGGTAAGCTCCGGCACCTCTTTTTCTAGAAAAATAGCACTGGGAAGAACATAAGAGGAGCTCTGCTAGAGTGTGACACTGGTCAGCATCCTGTGGCCAGGTTCTTTCAGGAAGTCCACGGGACTACTAATACATGCTGCTCATCACAACTGGGTTTCCCCAGCCACTCTTGGCGGCTTCCAACAAAATATTAAAACACACACACAAAATCTAACACTAAAAACTTCCCTAAACAGGGCTGCCTTCAGATGTCTTCTAAAAGTCAGATAATTGCTTATCTCCTTGACATCTGATGGGAGGACATTCCACAGGAAGGGCGCCACTACCGAGAAGGCCCTCTACCTGGTTCCCAGTACCCTCACTTCTCGCAGGGAGGGAACCGCCAGAAGGCTCTCGGAGCTGGACCTCAGTGTCTGGACAGAACGATGGGGTGGAGATGCTCCTTCAGGTATACTGGGCTGAGGCCGTTCAGGGCTTTAAAGGTCAGCACCAACACCTTCAATTGGGCTCAAAAACATACTGGGAGCCAATGTAGATCCTTTAGGACCATTGTTATAAAGTCCTGGTGGCTGCTCCCAGCCACCAGTGACAGCCACATTCTGGATTAGTTTAATTTCCGAGTCACCTTCAAAGGTAGCATGAAGGCAAGAGCACTCCCTCACGGTAACCTATATTCCTATAAACATACAAAGTTAAGGATTGGACCCTGCCCTGACACCCAGAAAGCCACCACCAGTCAGTGGAGACAGTTGGAGCTAGATGAACCAATGGTTTGACTAGGGTGACTTTTTATGTTCTCTATCAGAAGTTAGGGAGTTAGAGAGTGGAGGGATGGCCCTTTCTCCAAATTAAATTTGGACACATCTAACATAAGAAGGGGACGCGGGTGGCTCTGTGGGTTAAACCACAGAGCCTAGGACTTGCCGATCAGAAGGTCAGCGGTTTGAATCCCCGCAAAGGGGTGAGCTCCCGTTGTTTGGTCCCAGCTCCTGCCAACATAGCAGTTCGAAAGCACCTCAAAGTGCAAGTAGATAAATAGGTACCGCTCCTGCGGGAAGGTAAATGGTGTTTCCGTGTGCTGCTCTGGTTCGCCAGAAGCGGCTTAGTCATGCTGGCCACATGACCCGGAAGCTGTACGCCTGCTCCCTCGGCCAATAAAGCGAGATGAGCGCCGCAACCCCAGAGTCGGTCACGACTGGACCTAATGGTCAGGGGTCCCTTTACCTTTACCGTTAACATAAGAAGAGCCTGGCTGGTGAAACAGACCAATGGCCCATCTAGTCTTGAATCTTGTTCTCACAGCAGCCAGTCAGATGCCCCAATGAGAAGCCCAAAAGTAGGACTTGAGCACAAGAACTACTCTCCCTACCGGTATTTTGCCTCCGACTTTGGAGGCACAATATAGCCATCAGGCTTTGTGGCCACTGATCGTCTCACTATTCTCTATGGATTGAAAGCCTCGTTGAAAGCCATCCAAGTTGGTGGCCGCCAGTAGATTGGGGCATGAGAAAGTGTATGCTGCAGCACTGGGCAAATTTTAGGGGGTAGTTTGTGCCTCGGGGCTGCATCTCTGCATGGGTGACCTTCTACTGGCCCAAGGTCACCCAGTGAGTTTCATGACTGAGCAGGGATTTAAACACTGGTCTCTCCCAGGGCCTAGTCCAGGGGTCAGCAAACGTTTTCAGCAGGGGGCCGGTCCACTGTCTCTCAGACCTTGTGGGGGGCCGGACTATATTTTTTGGGGGGAAATAAACAAATTCCTATGCCCCAGAAATAACCCAGAGATGCATTTTAAATAAAAAGGACACATTCTAATGTAAAGACATGCTGATTTCCGGACCTTCTGTAGGCTGGATTGAGAAGGCGATTGGGCCACATCCGGCCCCCAGGCCTTAGTTTGCCTACCCATGGCCTAGTCCAACACTCAAACCGCTACTGCCCACTGGCTCATCACTGACGACGCAACAGCAGTGCATCTGTAGCAGATTTATTCTGGATCACAGATCCTCCAAGTGCCTCCATTTTCCAGGGACAGTCCCAGATTTACAGACACTGTCCCAGTTTTTTATTTGATCCCAGAATGTCCTTCCTTTCCTTAGGATGGCCCTAATTTCATCGGAGAAATGTTAGAGGGAATGGAATTATGCAACCCCTGAGCCTTTAGAAAACATCTGAAGGCCGTATAGGGATTTTTTTTTAATTTTAAAAATATTTTTATATATGCTGGAAGCCGCCCAGAGTGGCTGCGGCAACCCAGTTGAGTATAAATAACAAAAGTATTATGATTTCATAGAATCATAGAGTTGGAAGAGACCACAAGGGCCATCGAGTCCAACCCCCTGCCAAGCAGGAAACACCATCAGAGCACTCCTGACATATGGTTGTCAAGCCTCTGCTTAAAGACCATTCTATGATTCTATGATTATTATCATTGTGGAATAGGACGTCCCTATTTTCATCGGAGAAATGTTGGAGGGTATGGGATCATCTCCACATTGTTCTGCTTTATTAGTTGTTCTGAGATGCTTCCACATTATCTTGGGGTTGGGGGTTCTTTTACTGTAGCCAGAATATTTGTGGTACAGTATAAAAATGTAGAGGATTTCAGCACGATGGTATGGGACCCATTGGAAACAAAGCAGTGTGTCCACACCAAAACTCTTGCAGGGGTCGAATAGTTTTGAAAGCGGGATCACGCATGACTGCTGCAATAGCATCATGAGCACAAATACTCATGAATGCACAATGAACAGGACATGAAGGGTCTCAGATCATTGATTCCTGCCTCCACCTTGATTCGGCTAGTTCCTGCCTCCCCACATGTGCCCAGCAGAGGGGGCCAGAGAACACATCCCTTTCTCCACAGTTACTGAGGAAAAAGTCCTTCAATCCCATTAAGCGGCCCAGCAATTTAAATATGGAGTGCTTGGGATTGTAGGGTTTTGTTCTCTGAGATCTGCTGTGCAGTACTGGCTGGCTGTCAACACATGGGAGGAAGGCCCAAGAAGAAACATTAGCTGCGAGTTTCTTGAGCGGCCTAACCACTTAGACGCCCCATAGGGGGGCTCCAGGAGGGTGAGAGTAACCTCAGAAGCCGGGCCTTGGTGCCAAGGAATGCTCAGCACTCCTTGGGTGCTAATTGCAAAGTCAGGATCGGTATGCTGACCCCGCTGGAAGGAGGAAGGAGTGACGGGTGCCAAAAAGGCTTTGCGGGAGAGATTCCCGAGACTTCCTCCAACCGACTCCAGATGGCTGCTCATCCCCCAGGCCGATTTACGGCTGAAGGGCTAAATTGAGACGCTGTGGGGGTGGGAGGTAGAGAGAGGCAGATACCTCAAGGAAGGAATGCTATGTGCCCCCCACACTTAAGGCTTTGTTAGCCATGGGCCGACCTTTTAGAAAATGAAATGAAATCAAAATTCTGCATCACTATTCCATGCTCAGCAACAATAGTTGAATTCTGCGCCCTGGGTATGTTATGCAAATGTGATTTGCACAATTTGATCTATTTTGCATAACTTATTCTGATTTTTTTTCAAGGCTACTATTGCTTGATTACCCCGCTCCCCTTTTCTGGTATAGTGGAGAAGTTGCAAGGAGCTATATGAAGCGCAGCCCTCTGACATCTGGGACTCTTCAGGTTCAAACCCACCATTTCCCCAAGCGGATCTTCACGGAACAATAAGGACTAGTAACTTTTTTTAAAAAATTCCAAGGAAGGTGAATCTTGCTCCTTCATTGTCAGAGGCAGTGTACCTCCGGATTACCAGGTGTTGGAAACAGAAGGAGGGTATTATTTATAGTTTCCAAGTCACCTTCAAAGGTAGCCCCATGTAGAGCACATTGCAGTAGTCCAAGTGGGACATAACCAGAGCATGTACCTCTGATGAGACAGTCTCAGCCGGTGTACCAGATGGACTCAGAAATGACCTGCACCTCCAAAACTACTCTCGGGCTGCACATTTGGTCATTTAGGGGCAGTGTTAACCCATTCAGGACCAGGGAATCCTCCCCCCCCCCTTGTCTCTCCCCTGTCCCTGGAAACAGTGTTTCTGTCTTGTCAGGATTCAACCTCAATCTGTTAGATGGTACCAGTGGCTTGACTAGTCCATTTAGCACTTTGTGTGCTCCTATTTAAATCAGCCTTTCTCTTGGAACGATAAGGACTAGAATCTTGCTTTATTTACGGAGGGAAAGACCATAATTAAGTGGCGTGTCAAGACCCCCCAGGTTCAGTCTCTAGCATCTCATGGTAGGGGTGGGGAAGACTCCTGTGTGAAACCCCAGAAAACCGCTGCTAGGCATTACAATGAATGTAACATAGCTTCCTACGTTGCTTCAATGGCTGCTAGATCTGATGGCTGTGCCATTCTTCTGCACTCAGAGACAGTAAGGCTGCTGACTGCCAGTCAGAGGGGGACTGGCTCCTGTGTGTGGGTCTTGCTTGTGGGTTGAGACCCATTGAGACCATCTGGATGGCCACTGTGCTGGGTGACGGACTACGTGGAACACTGGCCCAATCCAGTAGGTTCTTCTTATGGTTCCAAGGCTGGAGGCCTAGACAGACGTTTGGTCTGATCCAATAGAACTTTTTACCTTCTCAGGTTCTTATTCACAATTCCATTCCCATCCTCAAGATACTGAATCCAGATTTTGAAACAGGAGTGTCACCCGGCTGTTTAAGTTATTTCGTGTTTCATTTCAGTCTTGCGCCCGGAGGCAGCAGTGGGATCAAGCCTGCGCCGTTCTTGTCTGCTGAAACGAAAACTCTCCTTATTAGTTTTCAGCCAGGAAAGGCCTGCAGAGTTTGATAAGGGTGCTTCTACACAACTATTTCTAGCTAGCAGGGCAGAGAGCGTGCTCTAAAACCGGCTGCATCGCCTTGTTCCAAGGGAAATGGCATAGAAATTAGAGCTGGATGTTCCCGCAGCGCCTTGACGCACCAGGCAAATGCCACTTGGTCAAATATGTGTAACCCACAGCCATAACTGGCAGTAAAGTCATCTGGAAACTAGAGTCTCAGATCTCCCATTGATCAGGGAAAGGGGGAGCAGGCTTGTAAGAGGGCGATGTATGTGTGTGCATGCGTGCATGAGTGAGTGAGAAGAAAGACCTCACTGGAATGGAATGTTTCCCAGCCTTGCTTCATCTCCCAGTAAAAACCCCAGATGCTGTTTTGCAAAGGTTGAGTTTGGATCTCTCGTGCCCATATATGTACCTAGTTGTCCTTGCAGTCTTCAGGCCTAGGTTCCTAACTCCCCACCCCCTTCTTTTATGGTAGCAGATTTGCCAACATGCAGGAGTGGATGGGAAAGGTCAGAGGAATTAGTAAGGCCAAAAAGCTTTTTAAAAAAACTGTGTGTGTGTGATGGTTAGCACATCATGCTTTGGGAGAATGGTTGGGCTGAAGCCTGTTAGGGATGGGGAAGAAATGAAATTCAGTTCGTGTTTAAGCACTATAACTTGTGGGTGTCCAATGAAGCTAAATGCTGGGAGATTTGGGACAGATAAAAGGAAGGGGCTTCTTCAAATGGCACTGGGATTTGCTTTTGCAGGAGGCAGTGACGGCTACCAACTTGGATGGCTTTAAAAGGGGATTGGACAAATCCATGCCGGTGGCCACCAACCACAATGGCTCGGCTCTGCCTCCATGTTCGCTGCAAACTGCCGCAGGGGAGAATGCTTTTGTGCTTCTGGGTTTGCCACAGCAACTCTTCAGCCAATCTGAGAACAGGATTCAGGACTCGATGGGGCCTTGGCTGGATCCAGCAGGCCTTTCTTATGTTCTTAGACTTTCCAGGCTGCTGCAGCTCGTGAATGGTAATCACAGGAATGCTTTGAGGTCTACGACAGACACGGCTGGGGGATCCTGCGGGGCCGCCCAGATGGGCTTCCAACTTGCTCCGGCCCCTACTTTCCCTTGGAAGCAAAACCCCATGGATTTCAGCGGCAAGCGGCATCTGGGTTGGCCAGTGTGAGGAGAGGATGGACCGCTGGCCTGATCCAGCAGCTAAAGACACTTCTGAGGTGCATCTGCAGCATGCAGGCTTCACTGGGATGGGCCCTTCACTGGCAGGCGACCCCCATTGCTTTTCAACCGGCCTACAAAGGGGGCTGGGAGGGTTCTCTTGCCTCCCACCCTCCCTTGCAAAGGGGCCAGCCCCACTGGAGGAGCCCCCACTGCTTTCCCCCTTTGTGGTAGGGCTGGCGGTGGGTGTGGCGGAGCGAATGGAGGAGGATGCTGAGGTTTTCTCTCTCTCTCTTTTTTTTTTTTAAACCGAGACTGGCTTGGCGGCCTGCTCCCGTTGCCATGGCAACCCTGCAGCTGGGCAGGGAGGCGGTGGCGGCGGCCCCGCCTTCATCCGGGGCCCTAGGCGGCCGCGTGACGTCACCGAGAAGGCGGGAGGGGGCGCCGCCTCCCGGGTATTTCAGGGCGGGGCGCGGGGGCTGTCGGGAGCGGCGGCGGCGGCGCGGACGGAGTGGAGAGCAGGGGCGGGCCGGGGCAGGAGAAGCAGGCAAGTCTGTGGCCATGGCCGGGGCGACCACCATCGAGGCGGTGAAGCGCAAGATCCAGGTGCTGCAGCAGCACGCCGACGAGGCCGACGAGCGAGCCGAGAGGCTGCAGAGGGAGGCGGAGGCCGAGCGCCGCGCCCGGGAGCAGGTAGGGCGAGGGGGCGCCGCGGGGGGACGGGCGGGCCGGGGCCGGGGCCGGGGCCAGGGAGGGCAGCAGCTGCTACCCAGAACCCTCTGCGCTTGGCCACTCTCCCAGAACCCTCTGCGCTTGGCCAAAGTGGCTCTCAAGCCTTGCCCTGCCCTTCGCTGCTTTAGGCCACCAGCAGGATTAATTCGGAGGCCCGTCTGAGTTCCCCTCAGAGAGGACCCCACTGAAATTGAGCCATGGTCCTTCTCCATCAATGCTTCTTCTTCCAGTAAGGGACGCGGGTGGCGCTGTGCGTTAAACCACAGAGCCTAGGACTTGCCGATCAGAAGGTCAGCGGTTCGAATCCCCACGACGGGGTGAGCTCCCGTTGCTCGGTCCCGGCTCCTGCCAACCTAGCAGTTCAAAAGCACGTCAAAGTGCAAGTAGATAAATAGGTACCACTCCGGCGGGAAGGTAAACGGCGTTTCTGTGCACTGCTCTGGTTCGCCAGAAGCGGCTTAGTCCTGCTGGCCACATGACCATGTACGCCAGCTCCCGTGGCCAATAAAGCGAGATGAGCGCCGCAACCCCAGAGTCGGTCACGACTGGACCTAATGGTCAGGGGTACCTTTACCTTTAAGGCATCAGGCATGGGCTCCAGGTTTCCCACAGTGATGCAGCTGGAGACCCTGTAAGGGTTGGGCTGGAGTCCCAATTGTCTGCCAGGCCTCGTCCTCTGAGGGTAGGCTGCTCCTACACATGGGTGCTCTGTTTGGGAAACATCGGAATGGCCTACTGAGCCATTGGTCCATTTAGCTCAGTGTTGTCTACACCCAAGGGCGGCAGATTTCGGGCAGGGAGTCTTTTGTGACCTTACCTGGAGGTGCCTGTTGGGGATTGAACCTGGGACCTTCTTCATGCAAGGCAGATGCTCTGCCGCTGAGCCACGGCTCTGCTCGTAAGAAGATCTGTTCTGGGTTGAGCCAAGGATCCATTTAACTCTGCATCCTTCCCATCCACCCATCTTGCCTCTGCAGCTCCTCATCAGATGCTTTGCAGGAAACTCCGAGGCCTTCTCCTAATATGTGAACCCCAAAAAGCCTTATGAACGAGCTTACTGCGTCTAATCCTGAAGCTGGCACATAGTCCATATGGGTAGTGGCTATTGCTAGCCTTATTCTCCATGAACTCATCTATTTTTGTTTTCAAGTTGGTGGGTGTCGCTGCATCTTGTGGCAGCAGATTTCCTACTGAGCGAAGGAACTCCTTCATTTGGGCTGTCCTGAATCTCTCCAGCTTCATTGACTGACACTCCCTTCCCAGATTCTAGGATTAGTTTTCTTCCCTATCCATTTTCTCCACACCATGTATGTAATCTTATGCACCTCTGCCATACACCCCTCCTTTAAAAGCCCCAGATGTTTTAGTCTTTCCTCACATAGGGAAGTAGCTCAGTGGTCTTGCCAGGAAACTAAAATGGAGCCATCACACTTACGAAAGCCTGAGAAGAGCTTTTGATGGGCCACTCCAGAGAGATCCCATCATCCAGCTGTGGCTCTTGCAGGATGCCTCTGGGGAGCCCTTGAGTGAGGGGTTGATGAAGGCAAGAGTTCCTTTCCTGTTGTTGTTTTTTTAATCCCCTAGCGACTGGTGTTTTAAAAAATTTCTTGGTGGTATTCTGCCTTGAAACGTGGGAGGCTCCTATTTAACCATTGCGGCTGTGAGCTGCGCAGTATAAGATTCCCACTGGATTGGGTAGAAAGTCTAGCATCCAAACAGTGGTATGGTCCCCTGTTTTCTTCCCTCTTGGTCTCGTAATTAGCTGCTTCTAGAAGCCCCTTACCAAGGAGGAAGGTGATGCATGTTTACTGCTCCCTGAACACTAGGCAGCCTGAGACTATCAGAACATGCAGCCTGCTGGATCCGACCAGGGGCCCATCTGCCCCAGTATCTTGTCTTCTCAGTGGTCAACCAAATGCCTGTGGGATGTCCGCAAACAGCCCCTGAGCACAAGAGCCGCTCTCCCCTCCTGTGGTTCCCACCAAGTGGTTTTCAGAAGCATTGTTGCCTTCCAAGTGTGCGGGCAGAGCATAGCCGTTGTGTTTAGTAGCCATCAACAGCTCTGTCCTCTGCAAATGTGCCTAATCCTCTTTTAAAGCAGTCTAGGTTGGTGGCCATCACTGCCTCCTGTGGGAACGGGCTCCATAGTTTTAACTATGTACTGCCATGGTGGTTACATTCTTGGCCATCCTCTTTCTCAAGAACATAAGGACTGTTGTGTCTGATCAGAGCACAGTCCCAACTGGAAAGGTCACGAATGAATGGTGAAGGTGATGGCAACCGCCCCCCCCCCATTGCTCATTTTCAGCCTTTTGGTGTTCGGAAATAAACTGCCTTTGAGCTTGGAGGTTCTGTATGGAGCTGTCCTGCCTCCTTCTTCCAGAAGAACCGTATTGGGTTAGGCCAAGGCTCCTTCCTGCCCAGCATCTCGTTTCCTGCGATGGACGCTGGATAGATCCCGCCAGGCAATCCAGAGAAAGCCACTGCCTGCCTTTTGTTTTGTTCCTGGTGCCTGATATTCATGGGTAGACTGCCTCTGCACCTGGAGGTTCTGTTTTGCTGTAGGGCAGCTCTTCTCTCTTTTCCTCCCTGTCACTCTGATGTATAGTGCAAAGGTATACTAGGAAGCCCCGAAGCAGGGCGTGGCAACAACAGCCCCCTCTCATTTTCCCAAGCAAGGAACAATGAGCGCTCTTTTATTAAAAAGCTTGCAATATTACATCTTGTTGTGAACCCCGTGCCTTTTAATTATATTGTGTGTGAAGATCAGAGGCTGCAAAATACCTAGGTTTGCAGGGGAGGGGTTGGGTGCTCTCGGCCAGATGGACAGAGCAGCTCCAGGAAAGAATTGTGGGTGAATTGAGGCCAATGGTGCCCAGCATCAACCTTGCTGAGCGTAAGGGTGTGCCCACAACTTGGCAGCAGAGCTCTTGCTTTCCTCTTCCTCCATGGTACCTGAATACCAATTTCTGGAACCCACAAGAGCGGGGAGGGCCCGTGTGCTCGGTTGGTTCCTGGCTGCAGGGTTCCCCACAGGCATCTAGGCGGCCTCTGCAAGGATGCTGGACTAAATGGGGCTTTGGCCCTGATCCAGCAGGCACTTATGAGGTTGGAATCCTGGCGTTTCCAGTTGAAGAGCGCTAGGTAACAGAGGCTGGGGAAGACGTTGAGTGCGGGGAAACCCCAGAGCTCTGTTGCAAGGCACCCGGTTCTATATAAGGCAGAGACTTTGAGACAAGAACATAAAGTCACCCTGTCCTTTCTTATTCTGGGAGCCTTGAATAGGCAGTAGATTATGGAGGAGGAACCTCTGGCCTCTCCTCTTGGTGCTCCAGTGCCACGCCCCTGTCCAGTCCGATCTGGTGACCCTCCCTGGCTGCTTTACCCTGCTGAAAATGTGTCCTTAAATGGTGATCGTTCTTATTGGCTTGGTTGGAGAGAGATGTATAGGTGCGTGTTTAGAAACCTCTCAATTTTGTGTGCAAAGCTGTCCACTGGTGTGTGGTCCCTGGAAGATTGCCCATGTGGGGATATGGCCCTTGGGCTCAGAAATGCACCCCCCTGCAAATAGGAACCAGAAGAGACCCCAAGTCCTATCCTAAGTGGGGCATAGGTTTGGTGGGGAATAATGTGTGGTGCAAACCAGTGAGGAATTCTGGGTAGATGCTGGGGTGTGTCTGTGTTTTTTCCCATAGTGTGTTTGTGATCTTTCTTTTTGAGTGCCTAAATGCATTACTTAAGGTAGCTATCAATAATAGAATACAAGAAAGTACCCCCCCCAAAACCCTCAATTATTATCAGAGGGCTGTAGACCTATTGGAAAGAATGAGCTCTATGTAGTCATGTTCATTCACTTGAATGGGTCTACTCTTAGTAGGGTTGGCATGGAATACAATCCATGGACACGTGGGGCAGATAAAAGGCCTCCCGTCTTTTTTCCTTCTTTAAACACCTTCCTGTTTGTGCAGACATTTGACTTTAAGTTGGGTTTTTTTTAATCAAGCAACCCACACTACCCATAAATGGATATGAAAATACAAAGAGACAAGCCGTTGCTTAGAGGCTTACACAGCAATGCCGAAGGATAGTCTTTGTTAAGTTCTGTATCAATATTTGCTTTCCTTCCCCATTCCTGAATTTGCCTGCAGGGCAGAACATCAGTAGCCAGTTTGGGGGCGGGGAGGCAGGGGGAAATATTAGGGCTGGCCTAGGGCAAAGTTTCCTGGTGGCATGATGTGGGCTGCAATCCTTCAGGGCTGCTCCCCTTTTGTGCTTCAGCTTCGTGAGTCTTGGATAAAGGGCCTCTGAGAGTGAGGCCAAGGGGTCTCTCCACAATAGATCTCCTTTGAAAGGCGTTTCCCGGAAAGCCGCCTCCAAGAGGGATCTCCTGGATGCAGTGGGGTGGCCCTTCTGCTTCCTGCTCAGGAAATGAGGCAGTTTAGGCTGGTGGGGGGAGAGGCAGGCCCGCCCTGCTGGAGGGAATTGTGATCGCTGGTAAAAGCTGGGCAGTGCTCTGGATCTTGCAGAGATAGCTTATCCAGACCTGCGCCTCCCCCCCCCCCCCCCGGCTCTGACATAGATTGATCCATTCGCAGAACTCCCCCGTGGTGTGTAGTTCAGCCCTTCACTCGGCCTGGCAGCCCTCCAGACATTGTGGACTCCAACTCCCAGCAGCCCCAGCAGCAGCCATTATGGGCAGTGATGGCCAGGGCTGACCAGCTTTGTGTCCCTTGAATCCAAAAGCAAGGGGTCATCTTCCCCTGGCAATCTCTGCTTTGCCTCCATGATGATGGGTGGAGGCTACAATGGGTGAGTATCCTCTAGGGCAGCGGTTCTCAACTTGGGGATCCCCAGATGTTGTTGGACTACAACGCCCATCATCCCTGAGCTCTGGCCTTGCTAGCCAGGGGTGATGGGAATTGTAGTCCAACAGCATCTGGGGACCCACAGGTTGAGAAAGGCTGCTCTAGGATGTCCCTCCAGACTTGGAGGGGGGGCATGTATTGTGCAACTTGTCGTCAATGCTGCAGTAGTGCAATAGAGGTGGATTTACACCGAACCTCCTCAGAAGTCATTCTGCTGCATTGGTAGTCCTGCAATGTTTCCCCAATGTTGCCGTGTTCTTGTCATCTGGAGGGGTGTAAGAAAAGTGGGACTCTCCCCCCCAAAAAAGTAATGGAATTGTAGAGTTGGAAGGGGTGTCTAGTCCAACGCACCACAATCCCTGGAGCAGTCAGAATTTAGAGTTGAACGGATCATGATGGATCCAATTCTTTGCAATGCAGGAATCTTTAACCCAATGTGGGGCTCGAACTCATGAGGCATACCAACAGAGCTATCCCAGTCTCAGCTGTGGCATGAAAAGTTACAGGGTTTCAGCAGGAAGCCATGGGTCGTGTCCTGATTGGAAATGAAGCAGTGTGTCTGCCTCTGAATTTTTGCGCATGCAAAACAGTATTGAAAGGCCCCTAGATATTTCATTTGGAGCAGAGGGGCTGCAAACTAACTTACTCTAACTTGACCTCTCTTGAGGAACGAAAGAAGGCTCTGTGGGAGCTTCTGGTGAGCTTTCCTTCCCTCTCCCCCTTTTCCTTGAGAATGTAGATCACCCAAAGACGCAGATATTGGGTTGTCAGGATGAACGAGATATAAATCATTGGGTGATCTGTGTAGTTTTGCACCATAGGCCTGGGAGCCTTGGTTTTGCTCTGGGCCACAGCTGGCTGCTTTTGTTGGCTGATAGGGCAGCAAATGGCTGTGCTGGCTGGTACCAAGGCCTGCCTTGTCTCTTTGTCAGGGCTGCTGTTCAGGAAACCAGATACTGCTCACAGCTGGTTTCTAACACCAGATTATCTTCAAGGGTGCTTAGGTACTGGCTCTAAAGTGCATCTGTCTTGCAGCATGAGACTCTCCTTAATTGCCTGCCCATCCCTTTTATCGCAGGTAATAATTTTTCTTCATGCTGGCCGCTTCCCCGTTGAATTTCTTCGTTCTTGCTGCTTGCTTGCGTGCTCACTTCCCTTTTTTTTATAAGCTCAGATAAGTGCAAATGTATTTTGCAGAACCCAGTTTCCGCCTGCCTGGGAGCAATAAGGAAACAGATAGGGAACTGAATCTTTATCCCTCTGCTGTAAAAAAACAAAACTCCTTCTGGGGCATCGCTGGTCTGGCTTCAAAACACTGAGGGCAAGGAGCCTTGAGTTTAAAAAATACAAATCTTGGTAGCTGATGGAATTCAGGCAGTGTATGCTTAGTGTGAAGAAATCTCTCTCTAGCTGACACTTGTGACAAGAGGATGTCCTCCGTTTTGAAAATGTCGAAAGCCTGGCAAGGTCGGACATTTGTTGGCATGGGAGATAAGGAGATCTGATAAGTGCTGCCATTGAAATGAACAGACCCAGGTTAGTCACGTCCATCAATTTCAATGGATCTGCTTGGAGTGTGATGCTGGACATGCAACCATGTCTATAATAAAACCAACTCTAGTGACTGTAGCTACAGAAGGATATGCAGATGTTTATAAACAGCTGGAGCTTAGTAACTCAAGATGCCAAGAAAGAGTTTAAGATCTCTGAAAGGAATCGACTGTATTTCTGTTGCCTGGAAGTGGCTCCTTTATAGCATGCTTGGGTTGTATTTTAAATATTTTAATATCCCTAAATTGGGTGACACAAATGCTTTTCAGATTAGAATTAATAAAATAATCCATTTCCGATTTGTGATATTAACATCTCAGCCCCTTTTCATAGATAACTGTGTAGTGTATATTGACGTGCAAATGAAAATCTGTTGTTTTTTTTTAAAGGCTATCAATAGCTACTAGTCACGATGAATGTTTGCTGCTTCCAGGATTAAAGGCAGCATGACTCCAAATACCAGTTGCTGGGAAACGAAGGCAGGAGGGGGGTTATTGCCTTTATATCCTGCTTTGTGGACTTCCTGAATAAATCAGGCTGCTCTGGGGGAGCCAGGATGCTGGAATAGATGGGCTTCCTGCCTCATTCCGAAGGGCCCCTTCCTATGTACTTCACATTCTTATGCCCCTTGGAATAGAAAGAAGGTAGCATAAGGTTCTCAGGCTTGGTCCATTTTTTAAGGTAATAGAATATGGTCCCTTCTGCGCTGTACATTTAATTTATTTTGTAAGAGCTATATACCACTTGATTGTAAAAAAACAAAAACACCCTTAAAGCTGTACATTTAAAGCAGGATGATACCACTTTGAGCAGTCATGGCTTTCCCCAAAGAATGCTGGGAGTTTTACAGTTTAAGGATGCTGAGAGTTGCTAGGAAAGGCTCCTTATTCCCCTCCCAGAGCTGCAATTCCCAGAGTGGTTTAACAGCCAAACCCTCTTCCCAGGGATTATGGGAAATGTAGTTCTGTGACGTGAGCAGGGGGGATCCCCGAACAACTCTCAGCACACTAAAACTACGGTTCCCAGGATTCTTGGGGGGGGAAGCCACGACCGTTTTAAAGCAGTATTGCGCCACTTTACCGGGGCAGATGGAGTCTACGTCAGCAAGCTCAGCAAACATCTCGAGTCTTGCGTTGGCACCTTAGGCAAAATCCTGGGAGGTGGATAAGTAGCCACTTCTGAAATAAAAACACGGCTGTTAGGTGGAGACTCCCGTTGACTTTCAGAAGCCCTTTGCTTCTCTAGTCGCCTTTCTGAGCCTCACGTGAAAACTCTTCCAAGTGCCCATAGGGACTAGAAACCTAAAAAAAAAAAAGTTTAAATAGAGGCTGAGCTCATTTGGCATATTCTGCCCCTCTATATTTTTAGTGTTTCTGGGTGTGGGGTAGGTGGCAGCTGGAAACCAGATACCTTGCAAATGGATGCTAGTGCTTGGCTTTTCACCCGGGGCTACCTTAGAAACTGCTGCGGTAGGGCTGTTGTTATTTTGGAATTGCAAGTCCCCGTTCCAGTTTGGAACAGGACCCTCAAGTTTCAAGCTCCTGCTTCAGTTGCTGTAACTGCAGCTTGTGTCGGCTGGGACTTATAGGACTTGCAGTCCATAACATCTTATTTTTTGGGTGGGGATGGCACCTGGCTGGCAAGGCTGAGCTTCAGCCCTAAAATCTCCATGTCACCATCTGCCTGTGTCCATGCGATGCCTTGTCAATCGACTCTTGATCCCTGGCTCGCTGGCTAATTCATTGCAAGGATTGCTGAGCTAACTGGTCTGGATTAACAGCCGAGGCTTTAATACCCTTAAGAAAAAATCCTCCCTATAAGTTTTTTATACCTCCAAGTTCTTAACTTGCTGAAGCTGGCACAGAGGCCTTTCTGTTCTCAAGTTGACTTCCCTCTTAGCGGATAAAAGTGTGAAATCCCCCCCAGAAAGGTAGCTTTTAAACCACTTGGCACCCTCCAAAAAAATCTAGGTAGTAAATGCATATAATCCATCTCTTTTTCTCTTTCCCCCCACCTCCCACTGGCTTCCTGGTCTGGGATGAGTCGCCTTGCTGGAAAAGTAACTTCTCAGCAGGTCTGTAGCCAAGAGTGAAGATTTATGGCATCTGAACAAGGGAGACAGCTAGTCTGGGGAAGGAGGCAGCTATCTGGCCATTTGCACACACACCCCCAGCCTTCCTTTCAAGCTAGCTGAGAGCAGCCCAGTTGCACAGCAGCCTGGTCACCGGGAGATGCCTAACTTTGGTGAAATGACCGCAGGGGAGAGCCAAGGTTTGGCAGAAGAGAACATAAATCTCCCGCGGGGTACGATACGGCCTTGTTTATGAGTCTCCCCTTGTTTGTGGCTGCCAGTTCTGTTTGCAGGCCCAGTTCAAGGTACCCAATGTTAGTGTTTGGGGCCCCAAATATCTGAAAGACTGCCTTTTTACCTACAGACTCTCCTGCATGTTAAGCTCTGCAAAGGGAACCCTCTTGGTGGTTGTGTGACCCTCAGTAGTCTGGGTGGTGGTGGCACAGCAGAGGGCCTTCACTGTGGCAGCCCCCAAGTTGTGAAATTCCCTCTTCACTGTGGAACCAACTTTTGGCAAATGCTGAAGACGTACCTCTTTATCCTCATGTCTGAGATGTGTTTTCAGGGCCGTCCTGTGACTGTACTATGCTTTTAATTCAGTTTTTTAACTTTAAAAAATGTGATTTTTAAAAAAATTTTGTAACATGTCCTGGGACATGCTGGTGAAGGGCAGGTAATAACTTTGATGATACTGTAATAGCAGAGTGAGTGGGGCATCCCTGACAGAACATGGCAAGAACCCTGATGAATCCAAGCCACAGGTCCTTCTAGTCTCACATCCTCTGTTCCCAGGCCATCAGTGTTCGAAATTAGTCAGGCGCATTTTGCACCTAGCTATCGGCAACTTGCGAACAAGTGAAGATGCCTGGGCACCAGGATGGCGCCTGACATCTCCATCCCTGGGGATCACTGGATCTTGACTGTTTTCGCACACTAGCAACACATCCTGCAGAATTCTATCAGTTATATTTTATTTGCACAATCAGAATGAATTTCAGGAATCAAAATGTTTATTTCTGTGCAGCCTAAGCAGGAGCAGTGAACAACCTTATAGCTAATGGTTGTCTCTTGTCTTCACTTACGTCACCCCTCTGCCTTCTCATGGTTGTGAAGAATATCCCTACGTTATGAATGGTCCACGTCACCATTAAGAAAAAGAGGTCGAAATAGGCCCATATATATATGTGGACTGTCCCTGGATCAAGGGGCTTTTCTTCTTCAAGTTCTCTAAGCTCTTAACCTAGATTATGGTTGTCATCTGAACTAGCCAGATGTTTAACTGAGAATCAATCCCAGTCAGTCCCTCATTTGAAAAACCAAGACTTTAGAGCCGTCTTTCCCCCAAATGGCAACTAGACACTCCGTTTTGGCGACTGTGACCCTGGTTTCAGGAGCCATTTGGCACCTAGCTTATATATCTGAGTTTCTAACATTGCAGGCCTTCCATTCATGCTTTTAGAAAGGCCACAAACAGACCCAATAGCTTCCTAGCATTCAGTGGTACACTTCCTTCTTCTGTGGAGGTTTTGTTTTGCTGTTGTGGCAGGCAAGCCATTCATGAGTTGTGGCAGGCAAGCGATTCCCTCTTTGGAGAGGGGCATCTCTCTCCATATCTTGCGGCAGCGAACCAGTAACTTAGGTCTGCAAATGTGCTTATAGCCCGATCTATTTCATTTGAATTTTATGCAGAACAGAAACTCAGATACATAAGATAATCTCGAAATGACATCTTAAACTTGGGTTACATGCACCACAACAGAATGTCCAGGCGCCATTTTATTTTTAAATGGAATTTAATATTATTTTTCATTTCTATACTGCTTTGTATTTTACTTCTCTAAGTGAGAAGTATGGGGTTCCCTAATCCTCCAGAGTGTCGATAAAAATCTCAAAGAAACGCTTGCCAAATAACGCTGTGCACACCCTTTTAATTGACCGCCAAGGAAGAGGAATCCTTTGAGGTGGGCGAGTGAGCAGAGGGGGCTGCTAGGTGACCCGGCTTTGTGGTGGATCCCAGATGGAAGCTGATGGATTTTTTTTTGGAGGGGGGGGAACCGTGGAGTAGAGGGGGACAGCACATCAATGTGGGTGGGAAACTCTCAAGAATTTCCTTTGACCCACCCAGATCACCCACGTTGTCGTTCCTCGGAGTTTCTGGCCTTCAGACGCAGCTGGGCGTCAGAGAGGCATCTGGTCATGCGGCACTTGAAAGCTCTTCTGAATCTGATCGCAGGCAGTCCTGTTCTCAAGCAATCAGGTCCCGGGTTCTGCCTTCTGGCCCCCTCCTGCGTCGCTGAGGCTCGTGGGCATTGCACTGACCTGTGGCTGCATGCAGGCTTGTTGCGATAATAATCTGAAGAGCCCCAAGGCAGAATTGTACTGCGTCTCCATTCTGGCTGCTTGAAGCAAGCGCAGGGTGTTGCACAGATGTTGTGTGCTGGAAACTCAATAGCTGGGGCTGTTGCCCAAATGCTGAACTTTTTTTTTTTTAATCTAAATTCCACAACTTAGGCTGCATACACTCCATACACTTGCCTTCTCCCATAGAATCCTGGGAACTGTAGTTCCTAGGAGGATTCTGGGAATTGCAGCTCTGTGAGGAGTAAACTACACTTCCCAAGATTCTTCAGAAGCACCCTGTGCCTTAAACATTTGATGTGTATGCAGCCCTGATTAAACCTAAGCTGCCTTTCATGAATGATCACGTTTTTGCAAGGCCTCTCCCGTAACCCGTTAGTTCAGCCTTTCTCAACCTGTGGGTCCCCAGATGTTGTTGAACTACAACTCCCATCACCCCTAGCTAGCAAGGCCAGAGCTCAGGGATGATGGGAGTTGTAGTCCAACAACATCTAGGGACCCACAGGTTGAGAACTGCTGTGTTAGTTGCTTGTATTCAACCTCCCTCTTGAACTGAGCACTTGCTCCTTGAATATTTCCCCCGCAGAATGTATCTGTGGTGCTGAGGGCTAGAAGCTCAATTGCTGAAAACAGCCGCCGCTAACTTAAGTTCTAACACTGATGATAAGGCAGCCACATATGTCTAGGATGGGATTGAGGAACCTCAGCATCCCTGACAATTGGCCATTCTGGCTGAGGTGAGTTGAAGGTTCCCTTGGAGTGTGAAGCCCGGGGCACCCTAATCCTCCAGAGTCCATAAAGGAAGACCGCAAAGAAACTTTTCCCAAATAATGTCGTGCACTGCGGTCCTTGGTGATTGGAGGGCACTTATAATTGACCGCCAACAAAGAGGCAACCGGCAAGTCTTTCTTTATACTACGGGATCTTGTCCTGGTCGCTTGCCTTTTCGGGCTGGGGATAGTGGGGAAGGGGGAGTCTTTATCTTGGTTTGATAACCACACTGCTATTGAGCACCCACAGACTGAGCTCGCTTTCTGCCTTGTGCGGCGAGCGAAACTGAGTGCAGTGCAGACATCTGGTGGAAGAGGCCTGAGAAAGCGGTGGAGGGTGAGAAAGTCAAAGCAGATCCCAGGGAGGGGGGTGGCATCAAAAGAGAGCCCCCGAGTGACACAGCCCTGTGTCTGTGACTGACACCCTGGTACAGAAGTGCTCGGGCGGACTGTGGGGCCCTGTTCGAACATCTGTGCCACTTTAAGTTCCTCCATGACCTCAGCTCAAAGCTATGTGCACCAAAATGGAGTCTCCTCGTCTAGGATTGAGATGTGGTTTGCACACCCTCTCTCCCACTGCTCTCCCTCTCTCTCTCTCTTGCTTTGGTCTGTGACGCTCGTGGGTTTTGTGGACACAGCCCCGGCCATGTTAATCTCTCAAAACTCCTCCAGGCTACTCCATCTAAGGACACTCTGAAGATGAAAGCCTTTGGGTAAAGCCTGGGGAGAGGAGCAATCCTATGCACAGATATGCCGAGTGAACATATAGCAAATTTGCTGTGTGGATTGTGGGAGGAAAATTTCTTTCGTTGACTTTGCTGTTCAGGTTGCATTTTGGGGGGGCGAGGTGGGGGAAGAGAAGTTTTAACTTTGGTACCGAGAGTCCAAGCATGTATAAATAGAATGCCATCTGCCGTTCCAAAATAGGGAGCGATCCGATTGATGGCAAATTAACGCTCCAAAACAAAGCAGGCATTCTAATCCAAGCTTGGCAAGGGCTGTTTGGATGGTCGCCTGGGGCGCTCCTGCAAAATCTCTAGGCGACTACCTAAGGGAGTCCCCCCCCCAATTCCTGAAATTGGGGGCGCTTCTCTTTCAAGTCTATTAGGGAATGCAGGCGGTGGGGAATTTAGGGGCCTGGAGGCCAAATCGTCCCCTCCAGACTAGGACTGGGCAATATCTGCTTTTTAGCATGACAATATATCGCCAGCTAAACATTACACTGATACATAACAATGTCTGAAATAAGGATGGATCTATGTAGAGGCGTTGGCTGGCTTTACAGTTTTTCCCACATTGTGATTTTTGCATAGCTCACATCCTGATTCGCGCAGTGTTGCCAGGTCAAAAACTATGTGACCAATACCGCAATATGGACTTCAAAGCAGTTTTGGACAATATATGGATATATCGCCCAGACCTACTCCAGATCTCTGGCCCGTGAGACTCTCCCTCAGGCCACACCCCTTGCCAGCTCTGCTATGCACCTTTCTTGAGTATTTTTACCTGCCTGGAATGTGTCCCTGAGTGCTGATAATGCCTCTTCCTTTCCTGGATGGAGAATGAGAAAGGGGCGTGCGTAGAAGCCAGCCAGCTGTAGAAAGGTAAAGCCTTGGTTCCACTGCCCACGTTGGCCTCTGGCCTGGTTCACATAGCCCCTGGATGTGGCCTAGGAGAGAATGTGGTCCTCGGTCTCAAAAGTGGTTCCCCGCCCATCCTAACGCCTCCACTAACGTGTGGCGCATTACAGCTTGGCTTTCACTGTGCTGTAAATGGATCCCCCAATTTGATCCCTTCCAGGTATTTCTGGACTCCCAACTCCCCATCGCCTCTCACCCTCAGACGGGTCTGATGGGCCTTTTCCAACATCATTTGGAGAACTCCAGAGTTTGGAGAGTTGTCTCCCTCTCGCCGTATGTCTTCCATTGATAACCCTACTTTTGTGAGTTGCCCGGGGCGGTGTACATGGTCTTCCCATTCCATTTCATCTTCATAGCAACCCTGTGGTGTAAGCCAGGCTGAGAGAGATCAGCTCCCCCAGCAAGAGGTTTGTAGCAAAGTTTGGATTTTAATCCCTCCTAGGTTTGGCGCAGGTGGTGCTGTGGGTTAAACCATAGAGCCTAGAACTTGCCGATCAGAAGATCGGCGGTTTGAATCCCCGCGACGGGGTGAGCTCCCGTTTCTCGGTCCCTGCTCCTGCCCACCTAGCAGTTCGAAAGCACGTCAAAGTGCAAGTAGATAAATAGGTACCGCTCTGGCGGGAAGATAAAACGGCGTTTCCGTGCGCTGCTCTGGTTCACCAGAAGCGGCTTAGTCATGCTGGCCACATGACCCGGAAGCTGTACGCCGGCTCCCTCGGCCAATAAAGTGAGATGAGTGCTGCAACCCCAGAGTCAGCCATGACTGGACCTAATGGTCAGGGGTCCCTTTACCTTTAGGTTTGACACTTTTTAAAAAAATGCTCCACAATGCAAGGGAGGTTGGAGAGAAGAATTGGGGAAGGGTCCTCTTGTCCTCAGGCACCTTATTGGTTCAAAACCTGGGGGAATGAGGATTGCATGGTATTGCAGCGGGGGTGGGTGGGGGTGGAGAAGACCAAGGCGTGGAGTCAAGCATTCCCCTCCCTGGCTCCGCAAACAGAAGGCCGCAGGGCATGAGCCTGCTTTCCTTTGTGCTGACAAGGGCTTGTTTGGCAGAAGGAGTTAGCTTTTCCTGATCTCTTGGCGCTGGGCCTCCTTGAGTGCCTTAAGCTCTCCTCCCCCTTTCTTGTTTGGCTCCAGAGCTGCCCTGGCCCTGTTCCCACGCCTGCCTGGCTGCCCAGGACACTTCTCTTCCCATCAGCTTCTTAATCTTCTGTCTGGCTCTTGTCCCCGGGGTCCCGGGGGGGGGGGCACTTGACAAAGGGGGCCTGGACGGGTCTGCAGGAAGTGACATCGCAGTTGCTGGCAGTGGGGGAGCTCCGTGGAGAATTCGTAGGTTTCCCGTCCAGCCCGCAAGGAGTCGTCCTAAACGCTGCCAGCACAGCATTGATTGTGGCTGTCGATGCCTGGTGCATTGGACTTGACGACAGAGAGACGGTTGCAGGATTTGGGGCTCTTTAGTTTTGTGAAGAAGGGACGCGGGTGGCGCTGTGGGTAAAACCTCAGCGCCTAGGACTTGCCGATCGCATGGTCGGCGGTTCGAATCCCCGCGGCGGGGTGAGCTCCCGTCGTTCGGTCCCAGCTCCTGCCCACCTAGCAGTTCGAAAGCACCCCCGGGTGCAAGTAGATAAATAGGCACCACTTTATACCGGGAAGGTAAACGGCGTTTCCATGCGCTGCTCTGGTGCCGGCTCGCCAGAGCAGCTTCGTCACGCTGGCCACGTGACCCGGAAGTGTCTGCGGACAGCACTGGCTCCCGGCCTCTAGAGTGAGATGAGCGCACAACCCCAGAGTCTGTCAAGACTGGCCTGTACGGGCAGGGGTACCCTTACCTTTTACCTCTAGTTTTATGAAGAAGCGCTGGGAGAGATATGGTAGGGATATATAAAAGAGAAGCTTTCCCCCCTCTGTCCCAATAAATTTAATAAATAAAAAGATAAATAGTAATGCAGGCAACTCCCAATTTATTTGGGGGTTATGTACTGAGGCCTCGTGCATTTAAGCAAAATTGCGTATACAGTGGTACCTCTGGTTGCGAACGGGATCCGTTCCGGAGGCCTGTTCGCAACCTGAAAAGAATGCAACCCACGTGTGCAGGTCGCGATTCGCCGCTTCTGCGCATGACGTCATTTTGTGCGTTTGCGCATGTGCGAGCGGCAATACCCAGAAGTAACCCTTTCCGGTACTTCTGCCGCGGGACGCAAGCTGAAAACGCCCAACCTGAAGCAAACGTAACATGAGGTATGACTGTATTTGAAGCACTGTTGAAGACGTCTTAAAATACCCTCTTAAACCGCCGGAAATCCTTGAAAACCCCTATTAAAAAACCAGCAGCACTTACCAGACCCCAAACTCCAACAGAGTCTTCCCCTCTCAGCCCCCTTCCTCAGACTCCAGCTTTCCACAGGCCTCAATGGTTGGTGCAAGGGCTTCTGGGATTGCACTTGCAAAGGCTCGCAGGATTGCCTTTTGCCCTCCCTGTACTCTTTTTGCTATTTTTAAAGTCACTTAGGGTTTGGCGCGTGGTTGCGTTTCAATGGGAATGTGCGTAAATTGGTCGTTGCCTGCGCTAGAACTTGAGGTCATTCAAAGAAGCCAAACTCAGGAAGATTTGGGGACAGACAAAAAGGAAGCATTTCTTTGCAGCGTGCTACGGGATTCCCTCGCGCAAGAGGTAGCAATCGCTGCCAACTTGGACGGCTTTTGAAAGAGGCTTAGATGAAATTCATGGCTGCCACAATGGCCGTGTTTCTCCTTCCATTGTTGAAAGCAGTAAGCCTCTGAATACCAGTAGCTGGGAATCGCAAGCAGGGAAGTCGCTGCTGCTCTCAGGTCTGGTTTTGGGGAGGCTTCCTACAGACAGCTGGTTGGCCCCTGTGAGAACAGGATGCTGGCAAGGGGGTTGGGCTAGATGACCCTTCCGGGCCCCTTCCAACTCTACAATTCTATGATTCTATGACTAGGTGGGACAATGGTCTGATCTAGCAGGGCTCCTCTTAGTGCTTGTAGCATCAGTAGAACGGCACTTGTGACTTTGCGCATAGGCTCAGGTCCAGTGGGGGACCAGCGGTGGTGCAGGGGTTAGGACAGGGGTCAGCAAACTTTTTCAGCAGGGGGCCGGTCCACTGCCCCTCAGACCTTGTGGGGGGCCAGACTATATTTTTTGGGGAAAAATGAATGAATTCCTATGCCCCGCAAATAACCCAGAGGTGCATTTTTAATAAAAGCACACATTCTACTCATGTAAAAACATGCTGATTCCCAGACTGTCCGCGGGCCGGATTTAGAAGGCGAATGGGCTGGATCCGGCCCCCGGGCCTTAGTTTGCCTACCCATGGGTTAGGAGCTGGGAGAGACCAGGGTTCAAATCCCCGTCCGGCCGTGAAACTTTCTGGGTGACATTGGGCCAGTCACTCACTTCCAACCTGATCTACCTCAAAAGGGTTGTTACAAGGATAAAATGAGGAGGGAGAAAACCGCTTCATAGAATTGTAGGGCTGGAAAGGACTCTGAGGGCTGTATGGTCCAACCCTGCCCCGCCGCCGCCATTCAGGAATCTCGACTATAAAGCATTCATAACAGATGGTCATGCAACCTTGATCTTCTTGGAGAAAAGCCGCCATATAAATGTGATACTTGAATAAGTGGCAGCCTGTTTAGTTCTGAGGACCAGTATTTCAGACTGTACCTTGCTTGGCTAAGCCAGTGTGTGGACCGCCTTTTGCTGTTGTGCCCCCCATCCCAAATACTGACGGACCTGGCAAGTGAGAAAAAGCAAAGAGTCTCTTCGTTTATTTATTTTTGCAAAGTCAGACGTGTGCGTTCTTGCTGCCAGATGCCTAGAATTCTTCAGTTCTGGAATATGTTGTCAACGATGCAAACTTTGATAATTTTAACCGAGATAACAAGAATGCCAGATATCCTTTGCTTGCAGATACGGTCTTAATTTGCAGCGCACAGCAACATCACTGGATCTTTCTGGCCATCTCTCCTGTTCCGCCACTGCCCCTTGGATGAGGTGTATAAGAACTTGGGAAGCTGCCTTGTTTCGAGTCAGACTATATTAGCTCAGTATTACTACACTCCAGGACATTCCCAGCCCTACCTGTCCTGGAGATGTTGGGGATCAAACCAGGGGCTTTCGGTGACCTTTCCCCAGAGCAGCCAGGCCAGGAAAGGCAGCGGCTGCCCAGATAAGCTCCTGCCATCTTGGTGGCCTTAACCCAGAGATTTCCAAACTTTTCATGTTGGTGACCCACTTTTTATACATGCATCATTTTAGACATGCATCATTTTACTAGAAAACCGGAGGTTAAACTACCCCTTTGCAGCCCCGAGAGGAGTGTTCACACAACACACAGACCTTAGGTAGCGTGTCGTGACACGTGGTTTGGAAAGCTCTGCTTTAACCCTTGCCACAGACACACACAAACACACAGACACTTACACTAAGGTTACCAGATTTTTTTCAATGAATCCAGGGAGACTTTAAATAAATAAATACTACACGTTCGGAACGTTGATGCTGCAGCGATGGTGGTGGTAGAGGGGCGGCCGCCGCCTTGACCTCAACCGCCACGTTTCCCCTTCCTCCGAGGCTTCTATCTCCTTTCTCCATGAACCTGGGCAGCCCCTGAGTTGTTGGTGCTTTGGTGGTGGTGGGGAAGCAGTGGTTGGTGGATCAGGCATGGACGGAGGAGAAGGAGGGCTGAGAGCGGCAGCTGCGGTGAGGCTCGGGCAGTGCTATGCCTTCCTTCCCATCAGAGCAGCCCCAATCTCATTCCTGCTTGCACGCAAGCTCTGATAGGCAGCGTGAAGCCTCTCTTCACAGCTGAGAGATCCCCGCCCCGATCCTGCTTGCACACAAGTAGGAGTTGGGAGGTGCTCTGACAGGCAGCATGAAGCCTCCCTTCACAGCTTAGTTGCTGGGGTCAGGGGAGGTGGACGCAGCCCAGAAGCTGCATCTGAGAGCCCCTGCAACACCATCATATGGGGACTTCCGAGCAGCTCCTGAAGCCAGCCAGAGCCAACTGCTCCAGGCTGCGGAGACTGCCGCTGCTGTGTTTCCTGGGGACATTAGATGAAATCTGGGGATGGAATTTGTCCGGGGACTTATTCGCAAATCCGGGGACTGTCCCTGGGAAACAGGGATGTCTGGTAACCCTAACTTACGCCCCATTGGAAAGGTGATTCCAAGCCTTTCTGGGATTAATGTCACACCTGTGGTGACAGATTGTCATGTAAGCTGCGGAGGCAGGTTCTTTTTAAAGCTCCATATGGCATGGCATGATGTGTCCTCCTGCAGCTTGGAAGAGGGGTGACACTTTCTACTTTTTGCTGAGATGGAGCTGCGAGGAGTAACGGGCAGGGTTCCCTTGGGTTCCCTCGGGTTCCCTCGCATTCGTGGAAGGCCTTTTTCTGTCCAGCAACATCCCTTGAGGTCTTTGCTGGGTGTTTACAAAGCCCCAACGCATTCACTACCCCCTTTGTCCATGAAGGGGTGTTGACGGTTGCCTCTAAAAAGGACGTAGAGCTGAAGCAGGAAGTTGGAAAGAGCGGCATAATTTCCCCACTTCCTATCTCAGGTCTGTGTCGTTTTTTGAGGCTCACGTCTGACTTTGACTCGAGTTCCTTGAAAAAAGCAGCCTTTGCCCAGATCCCTTGGATAAGTGATGTGTGTCTGTAGGGGGGGGGGGCTTTCTTTCTGTCTTTGGGGTATAGTAAAGGTAAAGGGACCCCTGACCATTAGGTCCAATCGTGACCGACTCTGGGGTTGCGGCACTCATCTCGCTTTATTGGCCGAGGGAGTCGGCGTACAGCTTCCGAGTCATGTGGCCAGCATGACTAAGCCACTTCTGGCGAACCAGAGCAGCGCACGGAAACACCGTTTACCTTCCCACCTGAGTGATACCTATTTATCTACTTGCATTTGACGTGTTTTTGAACTGCTAGGTTGGCAGGAGCAGGGACCGAGCAACGGGAGCTCACCCCGTCGTGGGGATTCGAAGTGCCGACCTTCTGATTGGCAAGTCCTAGGCTCCGTGGTTTAACCCACAGCGCCACTCGCGTCCCTCCTTAGGGGTATGGGGCGATGCTAATCCAGGTAATGGGGAGGAAAGTGAGTGTTGGACGTCAGCGGCACTTGCACAAGCCTCCAACTTCACCTGTGGTCCTAAATTGGTTGTAGACCCCTCGGCTAACGGAAGAGGAGGGCGAGGCAATCTTTTGCCATTTCCCCTCTGCTTCTCACCTCTGCACGACTCCTTGGGATCTATTCTGGGCAAGGCTTGCAGAGAGCCAGCAGTGTGCGTTCCTCGGGTCAGCATTCCCTGTGGGGCTCCCTAGCACGGTGACGAGACGTTAATCTTGTATTGTCGCAGACTCCTCTAAAGAGGGATTAAGCCAGTTCACGGAAGAGGCTGATTTGACCTCTCTCTCCTGAGACTCGAACCTCCATGTCCGGAAGCAGTCTGTCCCAGAGTTCCAGGCTCCAGGGACAAACGGCAAAAGACGGGGAAGAGGGAGCTAGTAAACTCCTGTCAGCCCCAACAGATAGCCAGCGGTCAGGGATGCTTGGAGTCGTAGTTTACAGCCTTTGGAGGCTCACACATATACTGGCTCCCTCTGGTCTGTGCTGGCCAGCACTGGCTCCTCCAGGCTTCTTGCCTCTCATTGCCCTTGCTGTGACACTCCCTCTGGTTTTTTTCTTCTCGTTGGAAGTTTTATTTACAACATAACATAA
Organism: Podarcis erhardii; assembly: GCF_964252035.2. Taxonomy (NCBI): domain Eukaryota; kingdom Metazoa; phylum Chordata; class Lepidosauria; order Squamata; family Lacertidae; genus Podarcis; species Podarcis erhardii. Next base: position 8,720,039 of record NC_138505.1, on the reverse strand, counting down.
CACCCCCCAATACAGAAATTCACCCTCATTAAACGTGAACATAACATACAAGAAGCATAACATACAACAATACAAACAACCAAATAAAAGCCTTCCTTTATCCTGTATCTGGCCTCCTTATTTACTTCTTATAAGCTGTTTCCTTTATGAATAATAAGATTTTTCTAATTATAACTTAAATATCCACAAAGTCTCCTGGAGACATTAATCGAAACAAGACCAAGTATGTATTTTAGGGCACTGTTTTGTGACGTATTCTCTGCATTTCCCCCATGCTTTTTGAAACTCTTGCCTAGCGTGATCTCTAATTGCTTCTGTTAATCTAGCCAGTTCAATATACTCTAACAGTGTGTCTTGCCATTCCTTTTTTTGTTGGCACAGTCCCCCCCCCCCCCAGTTTTTAGCAGTTCGGATCCTTGCTGCTCCTGTGGCATAGAGGAATATTTTCTGATCTTCTCTTGCTATACCTGTGTCCGTTATCCCTAGTAGAAAAGCTTCGGTATTTTTCATATAGTTATACTTAAACATTTTTTTAAGCTCGTCATATACTATATTCCAGAAGCCTTTGGTTTTTGCTGTGACACTCCCTCTGATGCAGCTGTGTCCAAGGCAGGGTGAGTCAGTGGCTCCCCCCATCTCTCTCTGGAGGCTGACTTCCTCTCCGGTCCTCTTAAACCCTGGCAAGCACAGTGCTTTCCAAGTTTTTCCTACCTTATAATTTTGGGTCCTGCTTCCTCCTTTCGTCCCACTGCTGCCGACCCTGCGTTTTGCAGTGGCTGGTCGAGGAGCTGCTGGCCCGTTCCGGTGGGCTGCGGTGGGTGGGTGGCAGGTCAGGCTACACAAAGAAGGAGGGACCGCAACTGTGTGGGCAACAGATTGAACTGGGTCAGGAGCATGAGAGCTGGTTGGTTCAGGACAACGGCCCATCGAGTTCAGCATCCTGGACTAAACCCGGATACTCCTTGCAGAGACAGGATCCAAAATACGAAGGAGATCTGGGTGGTGGCTAAACCGTGTTTCCCAGTTACTTGGGACATTCCAGTGTTTTGTGGTTGCTGCCTCTTTCATGAAGAAAGGCTGTGGTTTCCTTAACTGCTGCTTGGCAGTCAGAAATGGACTCAGCGTTACCATACTTAGCCACATCTCCCTGCTTGAAAATGACCTCTCAACAGTGATTTTTTCCTCCATGGAAACCCTCTCTCTAAATTGGGTTGACATCTTTTTTCGGGGGATGTCCTGTCTATTTACTTATTGAAGAGTTTGGATTTGATATCCCGCTTTATTACTACCCGAAGGAGTCTCAAAGCGACTAACAATCTCCTTTCCCTTCCTGCCCCACAACAAACACTCTGTGAGGTGAGTGGGGCTGAGAGACTTCAGAGAAGTGTGACTGGCCCAAGGTATGCAGCCCAGCAGCTGCATGTGGAGGAACAGGGAAGCGAACCCGGTTCACCAGATTACGAGTCTACTGCTCTTAACCACTACACCACACTGGCTCCCTTGCATTTTTATCCCACCTTTTTCTCTCCAAGGAAGCTCAAGGTGGCATGCACTGTTCTCTTCCCTCATGTAATCCCACAACAACCCCGTGAGGTAGGTTAGGCTGCAAAGGCATTGACTGGCTTCCAGGTTCATACCCAGTGAGCTTTGCTGCTGAACTGTGGTCTCGCAGGTTGCAGCTTGATGAGTCATAGGTGGGGATATAGGCGTGAATACAGATACGCGCATTTGTATCCTTCCTTTTATTTGTTTTGGCTGAGCAGCAAGGGATTGAATTTGGCGAGGTATTACACCAAGGCAGGAAATGTGGGTCATTTTATAACGCTTACTCAGAATTTTGCCGCTTGTGGAAGTCGTCTGAGTCTGTGATCCTTGAGGAAAACTATATCTAACTGTGTATCTCGTACATGTTAATGTTTCCTTGCGTCAGTCACTAAAGAAAGCTAGCTGCAACTTGAAGTGTTAGGTGAACCGAAGAAGGATTAGATGAATTGAGAAAAATGAAATTTGGACCTAATTAATGGAGTAATTTTTTTTTATTATAGGTTATAGCAGGGGTCAGCAAACTTTTTCAGCAGGGGGCTGTCCACTGTCCCTCAGACCTTGTGGGGGGCCGGACTATATTTTGAAGGAGAAAAAATATGAACGAATTCCTATGCCCCACAAATAACCCAAAGACGCATTCTACTCATGTAAAAACACCAGGCAGGCCCCACAAATAACCCAGAGATGCATTTTAAATAGGAGCACACATTCTACTCATGTAAAAACACGCTGATTCCCGGACCTCCCGCGGGCCGGATTTAGAAGGCAATTGGGCCGGATCTGGCCCCCGGGCCTTAGTTTGCCTACCCATGGGTTATAGAAAACAATGTACAGGAAAAACTAATGTTAGATATTATAGTAGATCCAGTGTCTTGTTAAATAGGAGATTATTACCGGTAATTCTACTTGTGGAATGTATTGTGTTTTAAAAGAAATGTAATCTGAATCCTGAAATACTCTTTTTGGGGGGAGAAATCTACCGTATTTTTCGCCCCATAGGACGCACTTTTCCCCCTCCAAAAATGAAGGGGAAATGTGTGTGCGTCCTATGGGGCGAATGCAGGCTTTCGCTGAAGCCTGGAGAGCGAGAGGCATCGGTGCGCACCGACCCCTCTCGCTCTCCAGGCTTCAGGAAGCTATCCCGCGGGCTCACAAGGCTTGCTGGCAGCAGCCTGCAGCCCCGGCGAGTGTTTGCAAGCCTTGCGCCCTCCGGAGGGCTCCCCGTGCTTTGGGCGAGTGTCTGCAAGCCTTGCGCGCTCGGCAGGAGCTCCTGCCGGGCGCGCTAGGCTTGGAGCGGCAGCTTGCCGCCCGAAGCACGCGGAGCCCTCCGGAGGGTGCCCTGTGCTTCGGGCAGGCGTGTGCAAGGCTTGGGGCGGCAGCCGCGGCTGGGGGGGGGGAATATATTTTTTTTAATTCATTTCCCACCCCAAAAAACTAGGTGCGCCCTATAGGACGAAAAATACGGTATGTTTATGCTTAAATGCATACCCTAATCAGTATTATTTTTGTAATGCAGTTTGGTATGGAAAATAAAAACATTAAAAAAAAAACAATGTTATAAGCAACAACTTTGTGGAATGGCCACTTGGGCTGTCTTCGTTGTTGATTTAATAAAAATAGGTAACGATTATGTCTTTGCTTTTTAAGGAGCAGCAGAAAATATCCTATTATGGAAAAGTTCTGCAGCAAGTCACTTCCTGCTGGAAAGCTTGCCTGTCTTGGGACTGTCAGCGGCGCTGAGCCTCTCAGTCCGCAAGAGCAGTGATAACCTTAAGCAATAGCAAGCTGTTTCACAACGAAAATAAGAGCCTACTGGATTTTTGGACAAGGACAATGGGAGTCACAGTCCAGCAGCATCTGGGTGGCCAGCAGTTCCTCACACCTGTCATAAAATAAATAAATAACAGGTTGCAATATGACATATATTCTGGACACATCCTAAAAATCAGAAAATTTTGGGAAGATGCAGCAACGGAAATTACAGTAGTAACAGGCTAAACTTTGCCTACAGGGCCTCTTTACTTTCTTGATATGTTAAAGAAACTGTACTAACAGACGACAGGGAATTAATAACACCACATCCCTCTCTGTCTGTCTGTGTTGGGGGGGGATTAGAACACTATGCATGAGAGAATGGGTAACTAAGACCTGGGTCATAAAATGCAAGTTTTAAGCTCGCACACATTTGGTTAGAACTGGAGAGGGTAGACAGCAAGAGAATGTATTCATGGAGAAATGGGAGTCTTTTTTTCATAATGTGGTACAGGAACATGTAGGGACACGGGTGACACTGTGGGTTAAACCACAGAGCCTAGGACTTGCCGATCAGAAGGTCGGTGGTTCGAATCCCCACGACGGGGTGAGCTCCCGTTGCTTGGTCCCTGCTCCTGCCACCCTAGCAGTTCGAAAGCACGTCAAAGTGCAAGTAGATAAATAGGTACCGCTCCGGCGGGAAGGTAAACGGCGTTTCCGTGTGCTGCTCTGGTTCGCCAGAGGCGGCTTAGTCCTGCTGGCCACATGACCCGGAAGCTGTACGCTGGCTCCCTCGGCCAATAAAGCGAGATGAGCGCCGCAACCCCAGAGTCGGCCACGACTGGACCTAATGGTCAGGGGTCCCTTTACCTTTACCTTACAGGAACACGTAAGCCCATTTGTGCTACTTGGAAGCATGTAATATCAATCTGTTATACTCGGTCTTGGTATGGAAATTTGTCCTGCTGTGTTCACTTCTATGTTCACTTCTGGAGATCCTTATTTATATATATTTTTGGTGTGTGTTATTTTGTTATGTTCCATTAAAAATTATATTTAAAAAAAAGATTGCCAGTGAAATGGGGGGTGGGGAGATGTCTCTCTGCCTGGAGAGATGGTGCTAGTTGGAAGCAGAGACAGTTCTGACTACGACAGTGTGAAAGGTATCTGTCTCCATTCCTACCATGCCCACTTTGGCACATGGCCCTGCCCGCCGCTATTGGAAGATTGCCTCCAGGCTGAAATTGGTTCTCCCAACCCTTGTCTTAAGCCCTATCGCTAAACACTGCATCTTAAGAAAGCCAGAGGTGGTTTGAATGAGGTTCCAGCCGGCACAGCATTCTTAAGGGCTAGAAACTTGTGTTTGCTTAAATGGGGTGGGGAACAAACGAGTACGTTCCAAAATATTGCAGATCCCACATCGGTGTTTTCCCCCTTCCTCTCTAGGCCGAGGCAGAAGTAGCATCCTTGAACCGCCGCATTCAGCTCGTGGAAGAGGAGCTGGATCGGGCCCAGGAGCGCCTTGCGACAGCCTTGCAGAAGTTGGAGGAAGCTGAGAAAGCTGCCGATGAGAGTGAAAGGTAGGTGGGTGCATTTGCAGGAGGAAGGGGCTCCTTAGAGCAGGCATTCCCAGACTCGGCCCTCCAGACGTTTTGGGACTACAACTCCCATCATCCCTAGCTAACAGGACCCAGTGGTCAGGGATGATGGGAATTGTAGTCCCAAAGCATTTGGAGGGCTGAGTTTGGTGGGGCCTGCCTTAGAGCTTGTTCGCACTGAGCAAAGCTATGTATAAACTCTGTGGGTGAGTGGGTGTTCAGGTGTGTGTGTGTCATATACCGTATTTTTCTCTCCATAAGGTGCACTTTTCCCCTCCTAAAAAGTAAGGGGAAATGTGTGTGCGTCTTATGGAGCAAATGCGGGGGGAGGCAGGCAGGAAAAGCCCCCAAGAGCCGCACACAAGCTCCGCGCGGCTCTTGCGGGTTTTTCCCCAGGAGGGGGAAGGAACTGACGAGGCCACTCTCCCTCCTCGTAGAAAAGCCGGCAGGAGCCGCGCTCTCCTTAAAGGGTGGGCGGCTCCTGTGGGCTTTTGGGGGAGGTGGGGGTATTTGTTGGGATACTGCCAGGGAGACAGAGTCCATCATGACCCCACGTCATCTCCGTTGCGATCCATCGACCTTCCGTAGACACGCAGTATCATTCAATTAGCGACACGAGCTCCAGAAATAGCTTGCCACATTCCAGAGCTGATGCACGCTCTATCAGCAGAATTCGCACAGCGAAAGATGCACGCAGGAGAGCATTATTTACAAGTTTATTCAGCGTTGGTCAGAACAAAGAAAAAAAACATGACTGCCTGCTTCAGTGTCTCAGACACAGAGAGAGAAAAGAAAGCAAAGACACAACAGAAACATCCTGTGAACAGGAAATACGCAGGCTGTGACACAACCATCCTGCTCCCTTTTAAGGTGGAACGGAAATATCCTAACAGTATTGCCATAGCCGTGCGCGGCTAAAGAGGAAGCCAAGACAGCGAGCAGGATCCATCCCGCTCGCAGTCTTGGCTTCTTTGCTCTTTGGGGCTGGAGGGGGGGCGGTGTGTGAATAAGATTTTTTTTCTTGATTTCCCCCTCTAAAAACTAGGTGTGCCTTATGGTCGGGTGCGCCTTGTGGAGCGAAAAATACGGTAACTGAATCACACCCCCTGGTGTGTGTAACCGGGGAGAAGTTTAGGCCTTTCTCTGGCATTGCTAGCCTTCCGTGTGCCAGAGATGTTCTTGTTTTGGAGAGGCCACACCTGTCCCCAAGTCCTTTCTGCAGACTGGGAGAGCAGAGGAATGTCACGTCTTGGGGGCTGACGATCCCTTCTCCCCCCCCCCGCCCTTCTCCCTCAGAGGCATGAAGGTAATTGAGAACAGAGCCCTGAAAGATGAAGAGAAGATGGAGCTGCAGGAGATCCAGCTGAAGGAGGCCAAGCACATCGCTGAGGAGGCCGACAGGAAGTACGAGGAGGTGAGGAACCACAGCAGATGCGCCTTGAACTCCTCCCTCATGACACACAGGGAGTTCAGTCCTGCTTTCTGCGGCTGTGCCACTCCCTGATCCACATTTGATGTCATATGCAGGCAACCCCGCCATTTTAATATTTTGTTGGAAGCCGCCCTGAGTGGCTGGGGAAGCCCAGCTAGATGGGCAGGGTATAAATAAATTATTATTATTATTTTATTTACGTGCGTGCAGTATGTGCGCAGGCTTTTTCAATGGCGTTTTAAATAACAGTGGTACCTCGGGTTACAAACACTTTGGGTTACAGGCTCCTCTAACCCGGAAGTAGTACATCGGTTTAAGAACTTTACTTCAGGATGAGAACAAATTGTGCGTCAGCCGCAGCAGGAGACCCCCATTAGCTAAAGTGGTACCTCAGGTTAAGAATGGTTTCGGGTTAAGAAACGGACCTCCAGAACGAATTAAGTTTGTAACCAGGTGTACCACTGTATACACAGTTCCACTTAAACATACGGTGCCTCGAAACATAACCCCCACCTAAATTGAGGAGTTGCCTGTATGATGTCATACGTGGGACAGGTGATTTCGGGGGGAAACTGCTTTGTGGGCCAAATGTGGAAGCCGGGTGGTCTGACCAGGCTGGCGGGTTCCCCCTCTTCTTTTTATTGATTTCAAATTACTGCTATTATTTATTAAATTCATTGCTTACTTTTTTTTAAAGCAAGGTAACATGAAGTAACTAACACTATGTAAAAAGCACTATATAAACAGACACATCCAGTAAAACTGGCATAAAAGATGTGTGTGTGTGTGTGTGTGTGTGTGTGTGTGTGTGTGTGTGTGTATATACACACAGTGCTCTGGCTTGGCTTCGTGTATAGGGGCGAGCTGTGGTTTTGTGGCTTGTGTCAGCCAGTAACAAGAAGCCGAAAGCACCAGCCTGAAGATGACGAGTGAGACCTCGTCGAAACGTCGCCTAGACACCCCAACTTTTACACGGGAAGACACCCGAGGACACCAAAACCTGCATATATATATATATATATATATATATATATATACAACCCTGCTTTAAAAAAGGCATGTTTAAGACATCTCACTCACTCAAGGAGGCCACCGATGATTCAGAACCAAAGGCCTGGCACAAAAGAACAATCGCAGGGTGTGGGTCGGTTTATATGGGAAGAGGCGGCCATTGAGGTTTTGGTGTCCTGAGACGTATAAATGATTTTAATCTTGTGCTTTTAAATGTTTGGAAACCTGCCCTGAGACCACGGTTAATGCCATTAGGTTCATTAGCTGCCCTCCATCAGAAGGTCCCAGGGCAGGTTGCAGTAATATGAAATACAGCATTAAAAACCGTTTAAAACAGCTAGAGTTCATAGGCCAATTTACAGAGGCATATCTTCAGTGTACGATGATAAGCTGTGCAGTGAAGGTACCAGGCACACCTCTTTAGGGAGAGGAAATCCACAATTCATGGCGAAGGGCAGGTAGCAAATCCAATTGACAATAATTTCTTCTTCCTCCTTCTCCTCCCAGGTTGCCCGGAAATTGGTCATCATTGAAGGTGATCTGGAGCGTACAGAGGAGAGAGCTGAGCTGGCAGAGTCGTGAGTATTTTCTTCTTCTCTCTCTCTTTCTCTCTTTGCATGAGGCACCCTGCTGCATGGAAGCTTTTAACACGAGCGAGCTCACCTTAAAACACCCTGTTAGGCAAGGCCCAGAGTGTGGGGTGAAGGTTAGAGGCAGCCTCTGCTGGCTAGAAGGAATTGTGGGTCTCCACTTTCCCATTTTTTCTCTCTTTTTAGTGGGAGATCCTAACTGGGTTTTTTGGCAGGGGGCATGGTGTACAGACCAGTGGCTTTTTTTTTTTTAACATCTGTGGATTCTTTCCTGTGTAGGCAGGTGAGCATCTGTTAGTCCCTCTACAGGTAGGTACTTAGGTTGATGGAGTTAGGCCTTCATTGTGGCCACATTCACACCATACATTGAAAACAGGCCCGTACCACTTTAAGCGGTCATGGCTTCCTCCAAAAGAATTCCAGGAGCTGAGCATTGTTAGGAGACCTCTGTGTTCTTTGTGGAGAGCTACAGTTCCCAGATGGGACGCGTGTGGCGCTGTGGTCTAAACCACAGAGCCTAGGACTTGCCGATCAGAAGGTCGGCGGTTCGAATCCCCGCGACGGGGTGAGCTCCTGTTGCTCGGTCCCTGCTCCTGCCAACCTAGCAGTTCAAAAGCATATCAAAGTGCAAGTAGATAAATAGGTACCGCTCCGGCAGGAAGGTAAACTGCGTTTCCTTGCACTGTTCTGGTTCGCCAGAAGCGGCTTAGTCATGCTGGCCACATGACCCGGAAGCTCTACCCGGCTCCCTTGGCCAATAAAGCGAGATGAGCGCCGCAACCCCAGAGTTGGCCACGACTGGACCTAATGGTCAGGGGTCCCTTTACCTTTACAGTTCCCAGAGTTCCCTGAGAAGAGGGATTGATTGTTAAACCATTCTGGAAATTGTAGCTCTGTGAGGGGAATGGGGAGGGTGGTTATTCTCCTATCAACTCCCAGGACCCTTAACAGTCATGGCTTTCCTCTGCAAAACCCTGGGAACTATCGTATGTTAAGTGTACGAAGGGTTGTTAGGAGAGGTCCCCCCCCCCCCGAGCTACAATTCCCAAAGTGGTTTAGCAGTCAATCCCTCTTCCCAGGGAACTCTGGGAAATAATAGCTCTGGCTGGGCCATAGGGATCTCCTAAGAATTCTCAGCACTCTTATAATAATAATAATAATTTATTATTTGTACCCCGCCCATCTGGCTGGGTTTCCCCAGCCACTCTGGGCAGCTTCCAACAGAGATTAAAAATACATTAAAACACCAGTCATTAAAAACGTCCCTAAACAGGGCTGCCTCCAGGTGTCTTCTAAACATCAGGTAGTTGTTTATCTCTTTGACATCTGATGGGAGGGTGTTCCACAGGGTGGGCGCCACTACTGAGAAGGCCCTTTGCCTGGTTCCCTGTAACTTGGCTTCTCACAGTGAGGGAACCACCAGAAGGCCGTCGGCGCTGGATCTCAGTGTCCGGGTGGAACAATGGGGGTAGAGACGCTCCTTCAGGTATACCTTATCAAATGACAGCTCAAAGTGGTATCATAGCACTTTCAGTGTGTAGCGCGATTGTGGCCCATGTTAGGAAAAAGTGGAACAAAGGTGATTTCATCATATTGGTGTGATATACACATTCTGGCTCACAGTGAGATTAAAAAAAGGGAATAACAATAATTTAAAAGCACTTGGGTGTCAGTCATGTCAGGCGCCATACCCAAGATCAGGACAGAAGCACCAAAAATCCAGCGGCAAATACAGAATGCCAGACAGATTTCCCGCAGCAGGACATTCCAGTGTCCGGTTACAATAACGGGCCTTGTTCCTCCCCCCCCCACTGCACATATCTCTGAAACAGGCGAGATTTGTGACAAGCCCACCCCCTGGTCCACTCATTTGGGGTTCATTCATTGTATTCGAACATGGCTGGGCCACCCTGTTACAGTCTTCCAGATGTGTGTCTGGGGCTCCATCTCATCTGCTTCACATCTGGGGTGCTGATGTGATGGATGGAGGGGAGGGGGGGCTAAGAGGAGGAAACGAGACAGTCTGCAAAAAATGCCAAGCATGCTTCTAGGTCCTGGAAAGGCCACATTTGGGCAAAAAACACACATTGTGATACTCCCTGCCCCCAACAAGAGTTTTGCCCCTTGCCAAAAATGAGCGAATCTTCCGCAGCTGCCTGATAAGGACAGGCCTGTCGTTTTTGCAAGATGGCTGAAATATGTTCCCTGCAAGCGCTATTAATGCCATATGTTGTTTTCCTTTGTCCCACGGCCCTTTAAAAAATATTAATTGGGAGCCTGAGATCCTACTTCACAAGTTAGCTTCGGAGAGAATGTTGTTGGGGTAACTGGAAACCATTTACTTCAGAACTTGTGCTCTGCCTATCTGTGAGGTGAAGTTCCCACCAGTAGGTTTTCCCCTCTAAAATATAAACACACTGGCTGCACATCTAATGCCGTAAGACGGTATCTGCGACTAGTTTCCGTTGTTTCTTCTCACGGAAAGCTGTGTTTCTACGTCCCCATTTGCACCGCGCATTTAAAGCTCTTGAAGCAACCCTGACTTCCCTCAAAGAATTCTGGGAACTCTAGTTGGTTAAGGGTGCCGAGCGTCGTTGCCCCTCGTAATTCCCAGAATTCCCTGGGAAGAAGAGGGATTGAACGCTAAATCTCTCTGGGAATTGTAACTCTGTGAATTGGGGAGGGGTGTCTCTTAACAACTCTGCACACCCTTAACAAAACTACAGCTCCCTGAATCCTCTCCCAATTCCTGGCACCTTTTGCTGAACCAGAATTCCCAGCATCCTTTTACTGGGCTGAACTGTTTTACCAGTGGCGTTGCTGTGAAAACTGACGCTAGTTTGCCATATAGACGTGCACTCAGGGCTACACTCACTAAGTGTTGCACGCTTGTGCTTGTTGTGTGTAGATCTCTTGCACAGGGCCTGCACAACAGCCCTCACCTCCTTTTCCTCACTGCCACCCCCGGCCCACCCTCTCACTGTGGTGCTCCCATCTTCGTTGCCGTGGGCCAGCCACTCTGCCTTTCTCTCCTTCATGACTACAATTATGCAGAAGATCTTACACAGCTTCCCCATGTGGTTCCTGGTAGCAGGGGTGGGGAGGCTGTCCTCTGGGAGAGTGTCTCATCTTTATGGTTGAGCCCATCACCATCGCCCTTCTCCAGCTGTGGAGCATGAGAAGCAGATGGGGTGGAGACGCATGGCTCAGCAGCATGCTCAGGGGATGGAAACAGCCTCCCCACGGAGCTAAAATGGGCTTCTGCATCAAGGTGGGCGGCCCTGTGGCCCAGATGTTGTCAGGCTCCTCCGCCTTTCATCATCCCAGGCCATTGGGCCATGCTGGCTGGCTGCTGATGGGAGTTGTACTCCAGCAACATCAGGAGGACTACAATTCTATCCCCATCCCCCTGCAAAAAAACCTGCTCTACATTGTGAGTTTTTCATTAACTCCTGTGCAATTCCTGGCTGGAAATTATCCCCTCTCAGTTGGGACTGTGTGTATCCCACCTGAAAAAAACCAAAACCAACCACATAAAACTGCAAAATGCGAAACTATCTGAATTTGAAACCACATGCAACCCCCCCCCCCAAAAAAAAAACCACACACACCAAGGTAGAGTGTTTTTTTTTCTTGTGCCAAATGTCTGCATTTTGCCAGCTGTGCAGGCCCCATGCAACCTTGTCTGAAACACAAGGGAATATTATTTTGCGTGTTCTTGTGACACCCCAAGCGTCATCACTTCACCCTCTTACCCCTGAGTTTCTCTGCAGCCTTAAGGACAATAGGTTTTAATATTTAAGTTTTTTCGCCCCTATTGTGGCCTGGTAAGAACCGGCCTGCACTCTCGCAGACTCCCTTGGCATGCACAGTCCCTGTCATTGGAAGGGAAGAGAGGGCCATTTGGGGCCCTGCTGTGGGGCCTGCCTTCTTCTTCTTCTTCTTATTAATAATAATAATAATAAATATTTATACCCACCCATCTGGCTGTGTTTGAGCCAGTTGCCCTCCTCCCTTTCAGCAGCTGGCAGCTATCTTGTTCGCAGTCCACTCACACAGAACCACTCCTTGTGCAGGAACATAGCTGTCAACCTTCCCTTTTTTGTGGGAAATTCCCATATTCCAGCGCCGTTTCCCACTGCTTCCCGCTTCTATCCCGGATTGTTAGATATCCCGTAGACTGTCCCCGGGACAGGTGAGGCCGCTGATCCCTTATTTTCGAGGCTGCTGATCCCTTATTTTCAAATCTGAAAGTTGACAGCTGTGCGCAGGAACCTCAACCGACACTCAGAGGGCTTTCTGTGGAGGCGGCCAGGGTGCCGCTTTATAACCTCACTTCACCATCACACTTCTGGGTCTGGTGTAACAGGTCTTCTCAGGAAATATCCCCTGCCTGGCATGAGGCCTGTAGAATTGTGCCATCTCTCTCTCCCCCTTTGTAAAACCTCTTTCCTTACCCCGCCAAGCCTGCATGTTGTGACAGACTTTTTTTTTCTTCTCTCCCCCCCCTTTTTTATGGCTCTGCTTTGTGTGTGTGTGTGTGTGTGTGTGTGTGTGTCCTTTCCGTTGCTGCTCCTTTTGCCCCCAACCCAACCCAACACCCCATCCGAACTTGTGCCTGCCGACGCGGTCCTGCCTTTCTAAACAGCCGTTGCCGGGACTTGGATGAGCAGATCCGGTTGATGGACCAAAACTTGAAGTTCCTTGCTCAGGCTGAAGAAAAGGTACTAACCCTTCCTGCCCGCCCCCCCCCCAACCCTCGGCTCCATCGAACGCCCGTGCTGCTCCCCATTTCTTTCCCCCGAAAAGAAAAGAAAAGAAGAAAGCTCCTTCGAGCGCATTTCTCCTCTCGCTTCCTCAATACGCTTTGCTTGCTTTCTCTGTATTTTTTCTCTCTGTCTCTGACTTCAACTGGCTTCATTTTACTTTTCCTGCCGAGCAGGTTGCGGCTGCTGGGGCCCTGCTCCGTGGCACAGCGGCTTCCTTCAGGATGGCAGTGAGGCCTAATGGATTCCAGGCAAGGTTTGCACCCTGGACCCAGAGCCTACCAGGCAGCTTTTCGCGGCAGCTTGCAGGCTATGTAGTCGTGCTTGTGTGTGTGTGTGTGTGTGTGTGTGTGTATGTGTGTGTGTATGTGTATGCAAAAATCCCCGTTGTGCTAATGCTCCTGACGTTTTATTTACTGAACTTATTAGTCAGTAATACAGTGGTACCTCTGGATGCGAACTGGATCCGTTCCGGAGCCCCATTTGCATCCTGAGTAGAACGTAACATGCAACTGCGCATGCACGGGTCGCGTTTTGCCGCTTCCGTGCATGCACGTGACATCATTTTGAGCGTCTGTGCTTGCGCGAGCGGTGAAACCCGAAAGTAACACTTCCGTTACTTCCGGGTCGCCGCGGAGTGTAACCTGAAAACGCTCAACCTTCCGACTTTGGAGGAATGGAGGTCAAAACTAACAGACTACGCAGAGTTAGACAAATTAACAGGGAAAATTAGATACCAAAAAGACCAGAAATTCATTGAGGACTGGGGGAAATTTACAGAGTATTTGAAAAACATATGTGAGGATAGCACAACGCTAGCGTGTTTCAAAGAAGCTTTGTGAAAATAGAAGGAGTATTGCCAAAAGGCAAGCAAGGATAGAAATATAATATTTAATGGCAATATCTAAAGAAGGAATGTGAGGAGAGGATTTGAACTACGAAAGATTGTCAGAGAAGTTGAGGGAGGTCCAAACAAGGCGAAATATGTGATATATAAATGGATTGGTTTATTGTTTTTTATGGAAAAATTTCAATAAAAATTTATTATAAAAAAAAAAAAGAAAACGCTCAACCTGAAGGATATTTAACCCAAGGTAGGACTGTAATCTTTTACTGAACTTATTAGTTGCTTAAAAAAGAAAAAGTAACTCAAAGTATCTTAGAATGAACACATACATGAAAACCAGCATTAAAAAATCTGTAGAAAAATCTAAAACATATTCATGCTGGGTTTTTTTAAAAGGCAAGATTTAAAATACCTCACATGCCCAAGGAAGCCACAGATAGTTAAAAGCCAGAGGCCTGGTAGAAAACAAACATTTTGGAAGGTGCCCAGAGCTATTCAGTTGATGGTGCCAGTCGAGCCTCTCAGGAGAGAGCGTTCCGCAAGCAGGGAGCCACCACTGAAAAGTCCCTGTTCTCGTGTTGCCATCCTCCGGACCTCCTGGTGGGGGTGAGAGCATGGAAAAGAGCCTCAGGTGGCCCCAGGGGTTGTGGACAATGGGTGTTGTAGTGCCAATTCATTCCATTCAATAATTTGTTATGTTTCTATGCCAATTTTCACTCACACGAGTCACAAAGCGGCTCACAAACAATAACAACAATACAGTGGTGCCCCGCAAGACGAACGCCTCGCAAGACGGAAAACCCGCTAGACGAAAGGGTTTTCCGTTTTGGAGGCGCTTCGCAAGACGAATTTCCCTATGGGCTTGCTTCGCAAGACGACAGCCCATAGGGAAATCTCCGGGACAGTGGGGAAGCGCAGCTCGTCTTCCCCGCTGTCCTCGGACCTCCTCCGAAGCCTGGCGGCGGGGCGGGGACACCTCCTCCCGCCGCCGGGCTTCGGAAGGATGCCCCGATGCCGGGCGGCGAGGCGGGAACGCCTCCCCCCGCCGCCCGGCATCGGAACGATGTCCCGAAGCTGAGCGGCGGGGCGGGAAAGTCTCCCCCCGCCGCCCGGCATCGGAACGATGTCCCGAAGCCGGGCGGCGGGGCGGGAAAGTCTCCCCCCGCCGCCCGGCATCGGAACGATGTCCCGAAGCCGAGCGGCGGGGCGGGAACGCCTCCCCCCGCCGCCCGGCTTCGGGGCGGGAAAGCCTCCCCCCGCCGCCCGGCTTCAGGGCATCGTCCCGATGCCGGGCGGCGGGGCAGGAACTCCTCCCCCCGCCGCCCGGCTTCGGGGCATCGTCCCGATGCCGGGCGGCGGGGCGAGAAAGCCTCCCCCCGCCGCCTGGCATCGGAACGATGTCCTGAAACCGGGCGGCGGGGCCGCGAAGCCTGGGTGCGCTGGCAACTCTCCGCAAGGAGCGCTCCCGCTGCTTGCGGAGAGGTCCGCGAAGCCTGTCCTGGACCTCTTCTGAAGGCAGGCGGGGGGCAAGTCTTTGTCCCCCCTGCTTGCCTTCCCAGGGGCTTTTAAATCGCCCGGACAGCGGAGAAGTCCTCCGCTGTCCCGGATGATTTTAAAATGCCGCCCGCCAGAAGAGGTCGGGGGAAGGCGGCTTCCATAGGAACGCATTAATTGATTTTCAATGCATTCCTATGGAAAACCGTGCATCGCAAGACGAAAAACTCGCAAGACGAAGAGACTTGCGGAACGAATTAATTTCGTCTTGCGAGGCACCACTGTAGACTGTCACAATTGTAGAATAATTAACAAATCATCAGTCAGTGATTTCTGGACATCATGGACGATAGGTATTGTAGGCCCAATGACTGGCTACTCCTTTTTTTAAAAAAAGGCTTTACAGTGGATGCTCGGGTTGCAAACGTGATCCATGCGGGAGGCACATTCGCAACCCACAGCGCCGCGTCTGTGCATGCGCGGGTCACGATTCAGCGCTTCTGTACATGTGCAAAGCACAATTTAGTACTTCTGCACATGCACAAGCGCCGGAAGTAACCTGTTCCGGTACTTCCGGGTTTCGGTGCGTCCGTAACCCGAAAACGCGCAACCTGAAGCGTCTTGAACCTGAGGTATGACTGTATTGGTCAGAGACAACACATTAAAATGTGCCCAAATATGAACTGGAAACTGGCACAGATGTAGCAAACAAAACTCTAGAGCAGTTCAGACGGTACAAAGCGCAGTCGCCAGACTTCAAGCCTATAATATGCGCGCACACACACACACACACACACACACACAAATTCCTACGTGACCTGATTTACAGAGCCTGCAAGGTGTTGTCTTTGGCCGGTGCCTGGGTCCTCAAAACCTTTTATCTCCCGTGGACGGGGAGCCATTGTTGGCCTTGTTAGGCCCCTCTCCTGAAGTCCCTTCGATCCATGGATTCACTCTTTTCTCTTTCTCTCCTGTCCTCCTTTTTCTCCCTTTCCCATCCATTATTTCTCTCTCTCTCTCTCTCTGGCTTCCTCTCTTACTCCCTTCCCCGCCCTCCTCGGCAAACACACTGCAGCAAATGTTCGGAGCTGGAAGAGGAGCTGAAGAATGTCACCAACAACCTCAAGTCCCTTGAGGCTCAGGCTGAGAAGGTAGGGCTGGCTATACTCCTCCCCACTGTGGCCGGAGGAATAGCCTTTCCCTCCCACCCACCCCCTGATAATGCTTCCGTGTTTACTCAGTTGAAACCTGGAAAGTATACAATGAAGACGTCAAGAGGCCCTGTATAGAATCGTAGAATTGAAAGGGGGGACCCCAAGGGTCATCTAGTCAAACCCCCTGCAATCACACCTGAAGCATCCATGACAGCTGACCATCTGGGCTTGTACATGAGCCATTGGCCTGATCCAGCAGGGGCCAGTTAAAAACTAAAACACTCACTTTATGGAAATTCCTTACTTTTAAAGATAAGCCATTTACAGTTCAAAGTCTCCTCGATTTCACTAGTAACACCAGCTATCTCTTGTGAGGAATAATATACAGTGGTACCTCGGGTTAAGTACTTAATTCGTTCTGGAGGTCCATTCTTAACCTGAAGCTGTTCTTAAGCTGAAGCAGCACTTTATCTAATGGGGCCTTCTGCTGCTGCCGCGCCGCCGGAGCACGATTTCTGTTCTCATCCTGAAGCAAAGTTCTTAACCTGAAGCACTATTTCTGGGTTAGCGGAGTCTGTAACCTGAAGCGTATGTAACCTGAGGTACCACTGTATTTACTTTGTAGGGAGAGCTGGTGGTTCAAACTGGGCAGCCATCTGTGGGGTACACAGCAGGGCAGAATCTCTCCTTTTCTGACTCAAGAGCAATGATCAGCTCTCCTGCTGGAAGGATACAGTGGTGCCCCGCAAGACAAACGCCTCGCAAGACGGAAAACCCGCTAGACGAAAGGGTTTTCCGTTTTGGAGGCGCTTCGCAAAACAAATTTCCCTATGGGCTTGCTTCGCAAGACGAAAATGTCTTGCAAGTTCCTGCGGGTTTTTTTCCCCTCCCCCCCCTTTTTCTAAACAGCTAAGCCGCTTATCAGCTGATCCGCTAAGCTGATAAGCCGCTAAACCGCTAATAGCGCTAATCCGCTAAGCTGTCAATGGGCTTGCTTCGCAAGACGAAAAAACCGCTATACGAAGAGACTCACTGAACGGATTAATTTCGTCTTGCGAGGCACCACTGTATTAGGTAAAGAAAGCTGCATCAGGTGTCTCAAGGTCCCTCCAGCAGGGATAAGGTCCCTGCAATGGTCACTTTTCCATGGTGGCGTTTAAAATAACTTTGTACAAAGACACAACTTTAAAATGGCTTGAAGCCCCGAAAGAAACAAAACTAAAACTAAAACACTCACAAGCGGTGGCAGGAAGCCCTTGGCAATATTCCTGTTGTGTGCTGGCTGCTGAAATGAATGGCAAGCAGGCACCCCATTAAAATGTCTCTGGGGGCTGCTGCTCCTCCTCCTGAGAAAGCCTTGTCCTAGGAACCCGTCTGCCCGAGCCCAGGGCAGGATGTACAGAGCAGCTCCTTCGGGAGCCAGGAGGCAGAGAAGCGTCGGCAGTGGAGGAAGGGTCAGATCAGCGGAAGGCGTAGCTCGCAGAAGGGTCTTGGGTTTGATCCCCGGCTCCTCCAGTTAAAGGATCAGGTGGTGGGGTGGGGTGGTGACCCTAGGGAGCTGCTGCCAGATGAGTAGAGATGATACTGGGCTGGTGGGGGCAAGAGTTCTGGCTATAAGGCAGCTCCCTGTGTTCTGGAATCGAGGCATGTGGCTCTTTTTTGGGGGGAGTGGGTGTATTATTGAGCTATTGCCTTTATTTTTATTTTATATACTGTGATCTTTTTATGTGAACTGCCCTTAGACCTGTGGGTATAGGGCGGTGTATATAAATTCAATTAATAATAATAATAATAATAATAATAATAATAATAATAATAATAATATAATATTATTTATACCCCACCCATCTGGCCGAGTTTCTCCAACCACTCTGGGCAGCTCCCAATTGAGTGTTAAAAACAATACAGCGTTAAATATTAAAAACTTCCCTAAACAGGGCTGCCTTCAGATGTCTTTTAAAGATTAAGATAGCTGCTTATTTCCTTCACATCTGATGGGAGGGTATTCCACAGTGTGGGTGCCACTACTGAGAAGGCCCTCTGCCTGACGGGAGTTGTAGTGTAGCAATGTCTGGAAGGGCGCACAGATTTTTCACTGAGCTCTGGTACAACTTGTTTTTTCCAGCCTCTCCTCTTGTAAATGGAACGAACAAATTGCTTCCTGTAAAATATACTTGTTAATATTTAACAAAGCAGTTTCATGTGTAAAGACAAATAGACTGGGTTAAAAAACCTCTGCTTTAAAGAACACGACCCTTTTGGCATTAGTATTCTATCTAGGCATGTCTTGGCTAACGATAAACGCAAGATGTGCGTCCCTGGAAGCCCTTGGGAGTGCAAGGAGAATAAAAACCCTGTCTCAGGACTGCTCTCCTCCCCTCCCTCTAAGAGCTGGAGGCATCTTTCTATCCTTACCCCTACTTATCCTCACAACAACCTTGTGGGGTAGGGCAGGCTGAGAGCCAGCGGCTGACCCAAGCTCTCCCAGTAAGCTTAGTGGCCAAGCTGGGATTGAAGGCCTGGTTTCTCTCCCAGAATGAACGCAACACTCTTAACAACTGTACCACGTTGGCTGTCGTTTCCATTCTGCCTTCGCCCTCTCTATGGCAGGAGAAGGTCTGTTTCTTTAAGTTTTCCATTAAACTTAAAGAAAGCTGTTGAGAGTGGGATCTGGCCTTTGCAGTGGGGTGCTGGTAGTGAGTCGCCTTGCTATGTCTGGACCCTGAGCTGTGTCTTCTCTCCCCCCAGTACTCTCAAAAAGAGGATAAATATGAAGAGGAGATCAAGATCTTGACCGACAAACTCAAGGAGGTGAGCTATGCCTTATGCGAAGGGTCAAGGCGGGTGGGTGTCCTTTCTTGGGCCGCTCCTTGGCAACATGAGGCAAGATGTTGCTGAACTACAACTCCCATCATCCCTGGCCATCAGCCTTGCTGGCCGGGGCTGATGGAAATTGTAGTCCCAACAACACCACTCTGTCTGCCTATCTAATAGACTTGACTAGTATCTCCAGAGGCATGGCACATTGGGAAGAGTTTGGACATAATCAATATGCAGCCCTGCTTGTAATGTAAACCCCGCTCCCCCCCCCCCCCGCCAGGGGACAGACCAATGGAGGCGGGAGATCGAATAGATCAGACCTCCCCTTTCTTGACTGACAGTGATTCTTTCTCCCTTTCCCAGGCTGAGACCCGTGCCGAGTTTGCTGAGCGGTCAGTAGCCAAGCTGGAGAAGACCATTGATGACTTGGAAGGTAGGTGTGGGCAGGAGGGTGGTGGAGTTGGATAGGGAGAATCCAGCTAAACGGGTGCTTCTTCCTTGATAACAGCACATAGCATGCCGTGATTTTATTTCGCCACCCTGGTGACTGGTTGTTGCAGATTCTTAACTCCCATCAGCCCCTGCTGGTGCTGGTCAAGGGGATGTTGGGAGTTGTAGGCCAGTGACATCGTATCAGCAGCAGGGTTAGCAACCCTCTGCCTTTATTTCTCTCTCTTTTACCTTGACGTCAGGTCTGGTGTTTTGTACCTGTACACGCAGCTCTTGATTATTCTGGTCCTGTGTCTAGGAGCCCTAGAAACAGAATACGTTTGTGTGTCAGTAGAATATGTGGCCCGTCTGTCTGTCTGTCTGCAGTGCAGTGTGGACTTTGAAAACTGCTTGGGGTGAGGCCAGGGGGGAGTTAAGACCCCCTTCGACCCTCCTTTTTGTTTTGTTTGCCCTCCAGTGGTCTCTGCTTCTTGAAGGCCGGAGGGAGCCTAAGCCCAGCATTCTCCAACCTTGCCCCCAATATGATGTCGGACTACAACTCCCATCAGCCCCAGCTGGCATTGTCCCAGTGGTTGGGTGATGGGAGATGTAGTCCAAGCAACCTTAAGCCGTCATTTACCTTTCCCCCTCTGCTCCCCCATCTGTCCATTCTGGCAACTTCATTGTTTTTAAAGCCTTGTTCCCCACTCCAAGATGGATGCATGAAATTGACTTTAAGTGTCTCTTTCCTGGTGCATTTTGCACCTAGCTTGAGACGAGGCTTTTCCAAACTTACGGACTCGCTGACCCCCTTTGCCAGCTTCTAAAAGTGCCATCGACTGTGACTCCAAATCCTTGGGAATGTAAATGAAAGGAAGTCAAGGAACATCAGTATAAAATCATCACTTGTTAATCATCCATCACCATTACCAGGAATCATAAAATGAAAAAAAAAAAAAGCAAGAATCTTACTCGGTGCAAAGGTTCTTCATTGGCAAAGGGAGTTGCACTCTGTACATGCCCCCGGGCTCTTTATTGCTGAGGCCCTTGGTCCTATCTTGAAAAGCAGTCCTTTCTGAATTGCCTTGATTTTACAATTGGGGGTATCGCGGCTGAGCTGCGGCCTAAGTAACATGTAGGCAGCCCTCCTTGCAGTAGAGCAGGCATAGGCAAACTCTGGCCCTCCAGATGTTTTTGGGACTACAATTCCCATCATCCCTGACCACTGGTCCTGCTAGCTAGGGATGATGGGAATTGTAGTCCCAAACATCTGGAGGGCCAGAGTTTGCCTATGCCTGCAGTAGAGGTTAGCAGCTAGAAGCCCCTGGGGCCTTGTCTAGCCTTCCCCTCTCTGGTGGAGGATTTGTCGACTACCGCCAACCCAGAAGCAATGCACTTCGGACAGCATTTATTGGGGGTAGGGTGAGGGTTTGCCCCCCCCCCCCATTCCACTCCTTGGAAGCCCACACAGAAAACCAGCTGTGTCTGAAATGTCTCCTGGAATTACCTGTAGCTGAATCGCTTTTAAAAGATCAGGCGAAAGTTAACTCGGCTCTGTGCTGATAAGGGAAGTGGAAATATGTTTGTTCACCACAGGCCTGGCCCCATCTAAGAGTACCTTTGCAACACTGGAGATTCAGAGGGTGTTCACCTGCCCACTCTCACTGTTTAATCTGCTAGGAGTGAACAGGTGCGGCCGTGTTCCCAAGAGCTCTTTCCTGCCCAAGGGAGGGCGTCATCCTTTAGACCTTGGGGAGAAACAAAGAACCCTCCTTTATTTCAATTATGCTCTCAAAAAACCCAGTGGGTGTTGGTCAGGGAAAAGCATGCAGGTGAAAAACCTCCGTGGGTGAAATTAAACCTGCCAGGGGCCCTGTTTTGACCTGCAAGGCCATTTCTCTCTCTCTCCCCCCCCCCCCGGTCCTGCACACCAGATGTCAAATGCATTTGCAGCTGTTCCTGTGGAAACAGGATCCGCCTTTCAAAAGCGGTGGCAAATGCAAGCTTTTCCCCAGGTTGCTTCCGATCCCTGCTGCGAGCCCCGCTTTCGGCAGGTAAAGGGATGCCAGATTCTTCCTTTGCAGCCCTGGCTTTGCTAGAAAGGAAGGGAGTCGGGGACGTGCTTTTGTGTGCTCCTGATTCTAAGACATGACTGAAGGCGACTGACCGGTTGGGTGACTCCACCTCCCTGCCAAACATGGCCCACGGAGAGTAGGCCAGTTCTGGATCTGGCTAGCAGAGGGTGGTCCACTTTTCCAACTCTTTCTTAACCTTTGAAACATCTTTTTATATATATAAAAAAGAGAATAGGTTCTTAAGTGTTTTAAACTCCCAAATGTGGCATTTATGGTTCGAATGCAAATGAGTGTGTTCAGGTTTTTTTAATTTAACAATGATGTTTCGTGTGCTGTCCTGAAACAAAGTTTTCTGGGCAGCTTGTAAGTAGATACAGTGAGGGGGGGGGGAAGTATTTGATCCCCTGCTAAGTTTGCCTGTTTGCCCTCTGACGAAGAAATGACCAGTCCCTAATTTTAATGGTAGGTTTATTGTAGCTGCGAGAGACAGAATAACAACAGGAAAACCAACAGAAGACAGAAGTTAGGGTTTATCTGGTTAACTTTTAGAAAAACTTTTGTCTTCTGGGTTTCTGGGGTTTTTCCTGTTGTTATTCTCACAGCTACAACAAACCTACCATTAAAATTATGGACTGCTCATTTCTTCGTCAGAGGGCAAACGAGCAAATTTAGCAGGGGATCAAACACTCCCCCCCCTCACTTTATAAACAACCCAAGCACAACTTAAAAACAAAATAAAAGCTGAGGATGTTAATTGGAAGGGAACTTGACTAGCTCCTGTCCCCTCTGTGACCTCCCCCAAGCCTCTATGGAAGATGTGAGGGACTTCCTGAAGGATATGGTGTGTGTGTGTGTGTGTGTGTGTGTGTGTGTGTGTGTGTGTGTGTGTCCCAGGGTGTGTGTTTTCAAGGACGGAAAGTGTTCCTTCCATTAACTTGGGATAATTTAGCAAGCCAAGCCTGTATCTCCAGCGGAATTCCAAGAGTATCCATTTCTTCTCCCGTTCCATTTCGCAAAAAGTCTGTAAAATCACTCCTCTGCCCAGATTTGAAATCCGAATTGCAAGATGTGGCTCAGGTATATTGCTTTGCCTTGTCGTTCTTGTCTATCGTCAGAGGGGCGGACTTTGGTAATATGGTACCCTGAGTGAGGACAGAATTTGGCACCTTGCCCCATATATTATTTTCAAATTTTCCATTTTTTAAAAATTATTATTTTGCACCCTCTCAACTAGGCGTCCTATGCCGTGAAACAGCTCCACCCTAAATCCAGTACTGGTATCATAGTGTGTTTTTTCCTCTTACTTTTTTTTTAAAAAAAATTCTTTCACTTCTTTGTTCGTCGAGCTGTTTGTGAGCTCATGGCCCCAATGCAAAGAAACTGAAATGCAGCTGGCACTCAAAAGCCCAAGTCAAGACACAATTGCAGTAGTTTGTGGCGTGACCCACAGGTCATAAGAGTCAACTTTCGGAAAAGGCCAAATAGCGACTCAGGAAACTCTTTGCAGTTGACTGGATGCTTCAGTGTCGGTTCTTTCTCAAAAGCTCAATCAGTGATACTTTCCCAGTATTTGTCGACTGCTCACTTAAGATTAGCAAGCCGTCTCTGGCAGAGCTTAACTTCTGGGGAATCTCAACTCATGGCACTACACCCTACATAATGCCATAGGGCAGTGACCCCAAAATGGGGCAACCGGGGCACATTCTGCGGTGGCCCCTCTTCTGTGGCATCACTTCTCCCCTTGCAAAATATGAGTGGCTGGGGGAACCCGGATGGGTGGGGCATAAATTATTATTATTATTATTATTATTATTATTATTATTATTATTATTTACAGCAAACCCACACAGCACAAAATTGTTACTGTTGTGCTGAAGGATGCTCAGTCTAAGCAGCTGATGACAGGCTGCCCATAACTCTGGACCCTATTATGCTCTTGGAATACAGTAACGTCTCTGTAGAGAGAAACAGCCCTGCAACAGAGCTGCAGGCTGCAAACGGCCCTGAGAACGGCAGTCAGGGCCCTGAAACACTTTTGCGGGGCTACCATCTGAGGAAGTGTGTCAAAACAGGACCTTGCCCACAGCTTCCCCATTCCTGACATAAAGGCTTTTACAAGAATTTATTTATAATTTTCGTTATTACCATTTCCAAAATCCCATTCACGTTCAAATATACAATTCCACCGTTAATATATTTCTTTTAATAAAAACATTCAGCGGCTTCCCTTTCCCCCCCCCTTCCCTGGTTGCTTTAATATTCCCACCATTCCTGCATATTATTATACATCCATTTAGATCACTTTCTCCCCTTATTCTTCCTTTATTATATATTATACCGTTGCATTTACCTTAATGCCGCTAGCGTTTTCACTTTCTCTCACTTTCAATCCGGTGACACTTCTAAATAAAGAAGCAGCTCATATTAACAACCCTTAATGGGTGGTTTTTTGGGGTTTTTTGTTTTTGTTTTTTTAAAATTAAATTTTTATTAAGATTTTAAAGGTTACAAAAAGAAAAAGAAAAGAGGACAATCAAAGATTGTCCTTAATGGGTGTTTTCTCCCCCCTCCCCCCAAAGAAAACCTCTAACGGCATTCACCATCTTCAAAAGATGCATCTCCTACTATTGTGTTCTTTTGTTTTATTTAAAATATGTATTTCTTGCTTCTTACCATCTAGGTCTTACCGCAAAGAGTACATTGCAGGCACCTGCGCGATATCAATAGGCAGGGAGTTCCAAAGTGTAGGGGCTGCCATGTTAAAATACCAATTTGTTACAGATGCGGAACATGTACAGTGGTGCCTCGCAATATGAAATTAATTTGTTCCGCAAGTTTTTTCTTCTTGCGAGCTTTTCGTCTTGCGAAGCACGGTTTCCCATAGGAATGCATTGAAAATCAATCAATGCGTTCCTATGGAGACCGTCCGGGGACAGAGGGGAAGCGCCGCACGCCTTCCCCTCTGTCCCCGGACCTGTTTAAAGCAAGGGGCAGCGGGGAGAAGATTTCTTCTCCCCGTTGCCTGCCCCGCAATCTCCGGGGACAGAGGGGAAGCGCCGCGCGCCTTCCCCTCTGTCCCCGGACCTGTTTTAAAGCAAGGGAAGGGACAGCGGGGAGAATCGCTTCTCCCCATTGCCGCCCCTTGGTTCAAAAGGCACGCGCCTTCCCCTCTGTCCCCGGAGCTTGCGGGGCAAGCTTCGTTTTGCGAAGCAAGCCCATAGGGAGATGCGTCTTGCAAAGCGGCTAAGAAAACGAAAAACTCCTTCGTCTAGCGAGTTTTTCGTCTTCAGAGGCGTTCGTCTTGCGGGGCACCACTGTATTAGGTGGCACCTGTAACAGTGCTAATTCCGCAGATCAAAGTGGTTGAGTGGACATACATTGGGGGGGGGGGGTGTTTCCACAGATCCCAAGCTGTTAAATAGTAACACCTTGAACTTGGACCAGCAGCAAATTGGCACCCAGTGCAGATCTCTGAGCACAGCAGGTATTATAGGCTGGCAAGGCCTCCCATCAGCAGTCTTGCTGAAAGATCCTGCACTAACTGCAGCTTCTGGATCAAGCACCATCCATACACACACACACACACACACACACACACACACTCGTACCTTGGATCTCAAATGCCTTGGCTTCCCCAACAAATCGAAACCCAGAAGTGACTGTTCCGCTTTTCGAACATTCTTTTGGAAGCCGGGCTTCCGCGGCTTCCGATTGGCTGCAGGAGCTTCCTGGAGCCAATCAGAAGCCACACTTTGATTTCCGAACGTTCCGTTCCGCTTTTCGAACATTCTTTTGGAAGCCGAACGTCCGACGGGGCTTCCGCGGCTTCCGATTGGCTGCAGGAGCTTCCTGAAGCCAATCAGAAGCCACACTTTGATTTCCGAACGTTTTGGAAGTCAAACGGACTTCCTGAACGGATTCCATTCAGCTTCCAAGATACGACTGTACAGTGGTACCTTGCAAGACGAATGCCTCATAAGACGAAAAACTCGCAAGACGAAAGAGTTTTTCGTTTTTTGAGTTGCTTCGCAAGATGAATTTCCCTATGGGCTTGCTTCGCAAGACGAAAACGTCTTGCAAGTTTGTTTCCTTTGTCTTGCAAGTTTGTTTCCTTTTTCTTAAAACCGTGCATTCAGGGGGTGCAGCTGCGACTTGACTTCGAGGAGCAACTCATAGCACGCGGTGTGGTAGCCTTTTTTGAGGTTTTTGAAGACTTTGGTGATTTTTGAAGCTTTTCCAAAATCCGTGCTTCGTAAGACGAAAAAATCGCAAGACGAAAAAACTCGCAGAACGAATTAATTTCGTCTTGCGAGGCACCACTGTATAGTACATCACAGTAATCCAGTCTTGAAGTAAGCAGTGCATAAGCTACTCTGGCTAGGTTTTCCTAGTGCAGGAATGGGTCCGTAGCTGTCAAAGGTTTCTCTGTGATTGGTTTGTCCGTTTTCCTTGGCCACCATTGGGGATCCGTTCTCTGCTATGTGTATATCTGACCTCGCTCTTTCCTCCTTCCCTCTGTAAATCCATCACTGGCTCCTCTTTCTTCTCCTCCTCCTGACGGCCCGGACGACCTGCCTTCCCTCACTTCTCCTCACCCCCCTTTTCTTTAAATAGACGAGCTGTATGCCCAGAAACTGAAGTACAAAGCCATTAGCGAGGAACTGGACCACGCCCTCAATGACATGACTTCCATGTAAATACCGGCGCTTGGGCCTGTTGGGTGCGCGGGGTGGGGGCTTGTGTGTTTGCCTCCGCTTCAGCTTGCCTTGTGTGCTGTGGCAAGCACAGTACTAACGCTGCTCCAGCGGTTGGGTTAGGCTGTTCAGATGTCGCTGGACTCCCGACTCCTGCCGCCGCCGACCACTATGCATGCTGGCCGGGGCTGGCGGGTGTTGCGAGTCCGGCCAACATCTGACGTGGCCCTACAGCTTCTCCACTCCTCGCTTCACGCCTCTGTAAGTGCATTTATTATTATGTGGTCCCTGATTGGCTGGGACATGTGTGAAAGACAGGAGGCAGGGACCTTGGCTCTCCAGGAGTTGCTGAATGACAGCTCCCATCATCCCTCGCCACTGGCCATGCTTTTTGGGGCTGATGGGAGTTGGGGGACCAGCTAAGCATCTGTAGTGCCACAAGCTTCCCCACGCCTGGCCCTAGAGCTGCCACAGGTGATGCCAAGCTAGACAGTCCAGCCAGCTGACCTCGTATAAGGCAGTATGCGTGATTTGCAAATTTGGTTAACTTCAGCAAGGATAACTCCCCTCCCATGGTGAAAGCAATCCCTCCTGTGTGTGTTTTTAGCACCGTGTGTCTAGCCAGCATGGTGACTCTCAGATAATGTTGGACTCGAGCGCCTGTCATCAGGGTCAGTGAGGAGTTAGGAATCCACCAAATCTGGAAGGCCACAGGTTCACCAGCTGCTACTGAGCTGCTCGTTTGAACCATCACTTTCATTTGCAGTCGACAGACCCTTTAACGATTAATAGCAATTTTATAACAATGGACAATAGCCTTTAAAAAATGCATGTTGATGTGACGGAAAAACACAGGTTTTAATGCTAGAGGTTTTCATCAATATATATATTGATTATAAGTGATCTGAAACAGATACCCATATTTACAAACTTTGCCACTTTCTCTGCGGCTAACATTGGAGCCCTGGAGCAAAGGGAAACTCAGAACAGTAGCCAGGGATGGACTGTGTAATAGGATATATTAGGTCTTTCCAGCCCCTTGATAGAAAGTGAAAAAGCGCACAGTGAAAAAGCGCACGCAGGATAGACTCCACAAAGGCAGCCTCCTTTCTCATTGGGGTTTTGTTGTATCTGCCTTCCAATAAATTGGACCGGAGAACATTAAGCCCTACCAAAGTGAACCACTCCACCCTTCTCCCTCCCCCTTCCTCAATCTGCCTTTTGGTTGAATCAGGGTGGACCCTGTTTCCTCCACCCGTGAAGGGCAAGGCCTTTCAATTCCTCTTTCCAGGTAACTACAGCTGGCTGCCCCGGAAGAAGGGTTCCACACCCTGGTCCCCTTTGGGAGGAAAGGAGGGACAGAGCTTGCTTTAATAAATAAAAAATATTGAGACTTTGGTGGATGAATTAACACCTTCCCCCCCAAAAAAAATACCCGCACGCCCCCCCCATTTTTTGCATTGGCTTGGGGAGCCGTTGCAAGGAGCATTTGTGTGTGGCTACCTTGGTACTGTGGCGCTGTGGGTAAAACCTCAGCGCCTAGGACTTGCCGATTGCATGGTCGGCGGTTCGAATCCCCGCGGTGGGGTGCGCTCCCGTCGCTCGGTCCCAGCGCCTGCCAACCTAGCAGTTCGAAAGCACCTCCGGGTGAAAGTAGATAAATAGGGACCGCTTACTAACAGGAAGGTAAACAGCGTTCCGTGTGCTGTGCTGGCTCGCCAGATGCAGCTTGTCACGCTGGCCACGTGACCCGGAAGTGTCTGCGGACAGCGCTGACTCCCGGCCTATAGAGTGAGATGAGCGCACAACCCCAGAGTCTGGCAAGACTGGCCCGTACGGGCAGGGGTACCTTTACCTTTACCTTTACCTTGGTTCACTGACGGCATGAACCTTTTCCCTTCCCACTTCCATCTTCCTGATACCTCTTTGCATCCTCGGTGGGTGTGGGTGTTCAGGGGGTTGTATCAGGTCAGAGGCGCGGCGCATATTAACCAGAAGTTGCTTGGCAACGGCTGGGCGTGTGTTTGCAGGGCGAACTGCTTGCATCTTACTTCCCTTTTTGAAAAACGAAAGTTTGGTTTGATATAACCAGCTGCTTTTTGGCTTCTTGTGTGTGTGTGTGTGTGTGTGTGTGTGTGTGGGCTTGGTTTGCGGATTTGACGGGACACTCCCTGTCCTTTCCTTTCCCCTAACCACGGAATGCGTTCCTCAAGTGTGCCGTGCCCTCTCCCTTACTCTCTTTCCATGCACCATGTTGCAACGGCCTTCTTTCCTTCCTTCCTTTCTCTCTCTCTCGCCTGCAGATAAAATCTGTGATTCCAAATCTCCACTTAGTGGCTTCTTCCTGCAGCTTCTTCTCTTTTTTCCCTTCTGGATTTCTTTTTGGGTCTCGTTTCCTCTCCCTCCGTTTGCTCCTGTCGGCTGATCTTTCCCCCCATGCGACGCCGCCTCATCCTACACTGGCACCTTGGGGCATCCATGGGAACAAGCCTCTTCCCCACGCAGGGATGTGTGTGACCTCACGAGCTGTCGGACTGCTGCCTGTCCCCCTCCCCGGCTGGGCCACTCCGCTGCACCCTTGGTCTGGAAAACAAAGCGGCCTTTGTGACGCCCGACGTGCCGGACTCTGCCCGGGTGTGGGGGACCTGGGGGCGGGGTCCGGGATTCTTGGCCGCAGAGCTAATCGGAGCCTGGCTGGCTTGCAAGCAAGCAAGCAAGCGGGGTGACACTTCTGGGGTGTGTGTGTGTATTTGTGTGCTCCTGGAGACCGTGCTGCTGTAGCGACTGTCACACTGCTGGCTTTTACGAAACAGATTTGTGTAACCGTCGGCAGAATGTAATATAGACATGATGCACTAGATGCTGGGCCGGGTCTGATTTCTGCACCACCTTTCCACGAAACAAAAAAAGTCCTGTGGCTGTTGCACTGTGAATGGTTACTCTGGGTTCGCTAAACACATTTTGCCAAGGGTGTGACACACACTCACACGAGAACCGCTGCATGAGGCTTGGCATTGTCCACACAGCGACACCCTCGACACCATTTTATATTTGGGGAGTTGGGGAGGAAACAATCTTGGGCGGGGATGGAAGGATCGTAAAACTGCAAGCCAAATGGCTTAAGCCCTTTTCTCTCTCCCCGCTTCATAAGCTGAGCAGTCGCCGTGGGTCCCTGCAATAGGAAACGCTTCATGTAGTGCATAACAAAACTGGTAATTCGCCGCTGCGAGAATGTGGTGTTGGTGGCGTCTTACTACACGATTCACCTTTCTCTTAAATGGACATTGGGGGAACCTCTCTGGGTCAGTCTAAAGACCCACATAGTCCAGGATCCTGTTCTTGCTGTGGCCAGATACCTTTTAAACCATTAAAAAAAATAAAAACTTCCAGGCAGTGCAACCAATATATGAATGTAAGTACAGCTCTGCTGGATCAGGCCAAGGGCCAATGTAGTCCAGCACCCTGTTCTCTCAGTGTCCAAACAGATTTCTTTGGGAAGCCCACAAGTAGCCTTATCCCCCACGAATTTGCCTAATCCACTTTTAAAAGCATCCGAGATGCTGGCCATCACCCCTTCTTGTGGGAGCGAATTCCAGAGTTGTAACTATTGTGCAGAGAAGTCCTTTCATTTTGTCTGTATTGGGTCTGCGTGTTCAGAGGCTGCATACCTCTGACTCCCAGTTGCCAGGGTTGCAGGCTTCCTGGAGACCCAGGGCAGGCAAGCTGCTGTTCCCCCACTCCCAATGGGACTGCTATATAAGATGCCCCTCTGGTCCGATCCAACAAGGCACAACTATCTCCGAGTAATGTTGTCATGGCATTCTCATCAGGACCGCAGCTGCTAAATGCTAAAACAAACCCATGTTTGTGCTGCAGCAGGTGTGCCTTTGGGAAAAGGATGCAGCTCAGCGCCAGAGCCCTTGCCTTGCATGCTGAAGGTCCCAGGTTCGATCCCCGGTGTCTCTGGAAAGCGCTGGCTGCTCGTCAGAAGCACACTGCTCTTCTGGCTCAGTTTCACTCGCTCCACCTCTTCCACAACCCCTGCCCACCTTAAGACATGCCCATGTTTTATTGGATGCCAGGATTGGACAACCGCCATCCTGTCCTTTCTGAACCCCAACCCCACCTGCCCCACTGCATCTAGGAGCATCCAAGGGGTTGGGATTTTGGTGCATTTTGAACGAGGCAGGCAGCATCAAGGGATCTGGTCCAAGGGGAAAGATGGGGCATAGCCCTTTTCCCTTTTTTTGCGGGAAATTCCCTTATTCCAGCGCCGTTTCCTGCTGCTTTCCTGGATTGTTAGATATCCCATAGACTGTCCCCGGAACAGGTGAGGCTGCTGATCCCTTATTTTCGCGACTGCTGATCCCTCATTTTCAAATCTAAAAGTTGACAGCTATGAGATGGGAACAATCAGGCCTGTCACCCGCATGGGAACAGGAAGTGCGGGGGCTGCTTTGAAACACTCTAGCTCTATGATTAGAACCAGCCCTACTTCTGCCACAGCTTCCCAGGCGCCACTTCTCTCGCATAGGGGATCCAGCCCTTCAATGCTGCTCTTTTTTTCTCCTTCCTCCTGTGGGTGCTTTTCTTTTTTAAGGGTTTCATTTGCGTGGGGCTGTTTAGCATACCCAAAAGCTGCTTGGTCATGATGCCGCTCAGCTTGCCAGATCGTATCTTCAGACGTGTTATCTCAGGCCGCCCAGCTGTTTCCCCCTCTTCCTGGCCATGGAG
This sequence comes from Podarcis erhardii, assembly GCF_964252035.2. Lineage (NCBI taxonomy): Eukaryota > Metazoa > Chordata > Lepidosauria > Squamata > Lacertidae > Podarcis > Podarcis erhardii. Next base: position 8,689,098 of record NC_138505.1, on the reverse strand, counting down.
CTTGCATCTGGAACGGGAGTGGGGCTCAGGGCAGTGGCTCTGGCTGAGTCTCAGCGGCTCTGGCTTCTTGCGCAGAAAGCATTGCAGGTTTAATTCCCTGGCACATCCTTGTTAACAATCTCTGTGCCTGAGAACATGGGGGAGCTGCTGCCGGCCAGAGTTCTGGGCTAGATGGGCAGGTGGTGGACCTGCCCAGTGTGAGGCAGCCTCCAAGGAACATACCGTATTTTTCGCTCCATAAGGCACACCTAGTTTTTAGAGGGTTAAAAATCTGGCCGCGTCACTCCCTTCTCCCTCCTGGGGAAAAGCCGCGCGGAGCTTGTGTGCGGCTCTTGGGGGCTTTTCCTGCCTGCCCCCCCCCCCCGCATTCGCCCCATAAGACGCACACACATTTCCCCTTACTTTTTAGGAGGGAAAAGTGTGTCTTATGGAGCGAAAAATACAGTAAGTGCCCCGCTGGATCAGGCCAGAGACTCATCTAGTCCACCATCCTGTTCTGATAGGGGCCGACCAGATGCCCACAAGCAAGATTCGAGCACAAAAACCCTCTTCCCAACCTGCTGTTTGCAACAGCTGCAATCCAGAAGCATCCCTGCCTCCAAAAACTACCAGTGACTCTCTAGGGCAGGTGGTCCACGACCTTTTTGGACCAGAGGGCACATGCGGAAATGTAGGAACAACAACAACAACCCATTTCACAGAACGAAAAACTGGCAGGGCTCAGAATGCCGACCCCTCTGAGCAGACAAAGCACTACACACCCAAAACAAATAAAACTGGTAAACAAAGACCCCCCCCACACATTTATTTTTAACAAATAAGTAGCGAGGGGCAGGGGGCCTTGTTGAGCACTGGGGGCGGGTACCATTGTGGGATCTCCAGCTTCTAGGGTTTCAGACAGGAGTCTCTCTCTCTGCTCTTGCTGCAGGTGTTGTGGCTTCAACCCACACAAAAGCCCCTTTCCGTGCACAGCCGGGATCTGGAGCTGTGCTCAGCTGGTCTATTTACCTGTTTGGTGGGCATTCTGCCCACTACAGGTAGAAAAAGCATCCTTCTATGTGGCTTCCCTCTGCTGCTGGCACAGGATAGGTTGCCATGTGGTCCTCGTGAGGCAGTGCAAGGGAGGAGGTCGTGGCTGCAGCCGAGAGCCCCATTTTTGCCTATCCTTTGGGAGCAGGGCCGTAGCTGAGTGACGCAGCTTGCATGCAGAAGGTAATGGGTTTAATCCCAAGGCAAAAGAGGCAGCGGAGCTGAGAGATGCCTTTGCTGGAGACCTGTCACTACTGCTTGCAGACAAGGACGCCTGTGCAGCCAGTGGCCACCCATCAGATGTTGTTTGCCATCATTCCTGACCATTGGCCATGCTGGGAGAGCAAGAACACGGTTGAACTACAACTCCCATCATCCCTGACCATTGGCTATGCTGGCTGGGGGCTGATGGGAGTCCAGCAACGTTTAGGCGGCCACCAATCCCCCCCCCCCCCCGGGTATGCAATACTGAGCTAGGTGGAGTTCTGGTCCGGCTCTGAAAGGCAGCGCCGTATCTGCCATGCTGCGGTATGTCTTGCGCTCATTCCCCCTTGGCCTGTGAGTGCTTTGCCAGCAGCCTTCCTCTCTCACCGCCCTTCTGCTCAGCCCAATATCCCCACGTGCGCCAACATTGCTCCAAGATGGGACAACACACCATAGGCATCTCTCTTTAAAACAGAAGCAGGGAACTTCCATTTTTTTTTTCTTAAAGTAGTGTGAGATGAGGAGCCGTTCCTGCTCCTTTTGCAGCATGCACTGACTAAATTATGATCCTGGGAGCAGATCCCACTCTTATTTCTTAGGCTGTTCTAAAACATGAAGCCTCTTCTTGATTTATTTTTCTTATACTCCCCCCCCCCCACCCTCAGCCAGCGTTGTTCTGGCAAACCTCTCCCTGACCCCCCTTTTTAAAAAAAATTTGCTTGAAACCAGCTGGGTTGGCATGGCATTAACTGAGGCGGGGGACGTGCCCCATCTTTTGGTACTCAACTAACCTTCCTTTTTCTTTTTTTTGTCCTCTCTCTTCTCTTTCTCTTCTCTCTCTCTCTCCCTCTCTCATTTTGTTTTTCCTTCTCCTAATCTCCTCCTCTTCCTCCTCCTCCCTCTTGCCTCTGCACAGAGCGTCTATACAGCCAGCTTGAGAAAAACCGGCTGCTGGCTAATGAGCTGAAGTTAACCCTGCATGATCTGTGTGACTGAGAAGGGGGTCTCTCCTCTGATCCTGTTTAAAGCCAGCTTTATTTGGCGAGGCGCTGGGGGGCGGGGAGAGCCTGCCGGACGCAGACTTGAAACCGGAGCGCACACTCTCCCCCCCTCCTTTTTTTCTTTTTAAAGACTGGCTGACTTAGGACACTTATTGCAGTTTAATTGGAGCACTTGATGCTTAGCCTTCCTAATGTACTTATTTTTCTAAGCTTTTGTTTTTCTACAAAAGCTGGGTATTACTCACCGCCTGCTTTCTTGGCGCAGTAGGTTGCTAGCACAGGCCTGGTGGAGTGTTCATCAGCCTCGGGTGTCCCCAAAGCTTGTTTTGGACTACAAAACCCATCATCCACAGCCAGCTTAGCCCATGGCGGAGGTTGATGGGCCTTGTAGTCCAGCCACATGCGGGAACCCAAGGTTGAGAGTAGTAGCTTCTTCCTGTAGATGCAGGCTGGGGAATCTGCAGCCCTCTTGGACTCCAAGCTTCTCGCTCCCAAGACATCCCAGATTGTTGATTGAAGCTGGTGTGAATTGGGGGTGCTCCACATCACCTGGAGGCCCACAGCTTCCCCAGCCCTGCTGTAGAAGACTAGCATAGCAGTGGGGCGTTTTCTTGGCGTGGGGCAGCTCTAGATTTCCCTCCCCACCAGGCAATGCTCCTGTAGCTACTTCTATTGACACCCCTTTCTATGACGCGGGTCTTCTGTAGCTCGGCGTTCTTTCCTCCTTCTCTCCCTGCTCCCTTTTAGACCCCTCTTGCATGGATTGGCTGACTTGGTTATTTCCAAAAAGTTATCATTTTCTTGTACCAATAAAACCACTGGCCCACTTGGTTTCGTGCCTGGCGTGTACTTTCCCTGCCTGTGCTGTTTCTTTTGTTGGATAAATGTTGCTGTCTGGCAGGTATTTTTTTAAAAAGGTGTGTGTGTGTGTGTGTGTGTGTGTGTGTGTGTGTGTGTGTGTACACACGTACGTTTTGTTCCACGGAGGAGATTGGGTAGGTATCAACCTCTGGAGTGACGCCTGGACAGAAGGGGGCACCCTGTCGCTACGGGAACAGTGACCAGAATGGTGTAACCGCGCCGGAAGCGATTGGGACCCTGTTCCACCGTTCAGGGGGAACCCTATGATGCATGGTCAAACGGGACACCTGCCTCTGCCATCTCGGGACTCAACCAGCCAGCCTCAAAAGGCAATCGCCTACTTCATTTATTCTTTTGGCTCTTCCCAACCCACCGTTCTGAAGCTTGGGAATGCATGGCAGCTGCCCACTCTCCTTCCAAAACTGCCAGAAGAGCAGAACTAAACTTGACTCATCTCAAAATTGCACACTTTCATGTACGGGTTGCACTGTGGCGATAGGTCTGCCTTCTGCCCGTTGTTCGGTTTTTCGAGATGCCGCGCCCGCCTTTGCCACTCTGCTTGCCGGCGTCTCGATCCCGCTGCCCCTACCCAAAAGGGGTCGTGGCTTCCTTGCGGACAGGGCGGTATCTAGGGAAGCATTCACGTTCCTCCTCCAAATGGGCGTGGGGGAGCTTTCAAAAAGTCACGAGGCTCCACAGTGTCACCTCTGCATGTCGTCCATGGCTGCGTCTGTTGGTTTTTTCCAAAAGGTCTTTTTTTAGCTTTGCAGCCCAAGGCATGACCAATGAGGCAATTGCTTGAGCTTGGTTGGAATTCCATATGTACGTCTCTCTGTGTGAGTGAATACTCATTTTCCCGTCAAGTAAAAAAAAAAGCCCACATTATGATCAGGATTCTAAAGTTGCACAGGTACGGAAAAAGCCACAGGGTGGAGCACTGGGTTCACCATCCGATTTTGGGAGCATCTTGGCTTCAATAATAACATAAATAAATAAACCCCCAAGCTGCTCATCCTTAGTGCAGCACTACCAAGATGCATTTGAAAGTTTGGTGCTGTAAATCTCAGGAGGGGCTGGCACACAGGATGACACTCTGCATGTTCATTTGGGAGATAGCCCCACCACCCTGCTTACACCCTGGGTGAGCAAGGTTCAGTTTACAGCTCCCGTCCCTGTGCTGTCCCCCCACAGCCAGAGGCAGGAAGCCCCTAAATGCTGTTTACTTGGAACTGCGGGTGGTGGAAATGCTGTTGAACTAGAGTCCTGCTTGCAGTCCTCCAGAAGATGCATCTGGTTGGCCACTGCGAGAAGAGGGTGATGGGCTAGAAATGCCTTTGGCCGGATCCAGCTGAGCTGTTCTTACAAGTAGCAGCCATGGGGAGGTGGGGGGGGGGTCCCTTGCCTTCATGCCCAGCCTCTGCGGGCTTCCTGAAGGAATCTGATTGGCTGCTGTGAGAATAAGATGTTGGGACTCCTTGCATTCCTAGCATTTAAGCAGCAAGGCTTCAGCATACCCTGTTTTCCCTTCTCTGCTGTTAGCTCAGTCCTGATCAAAGGGGGGGTCACAAAAATGAGCAGCTAAGCCAAAGTTTGGGTGGGGTGGGTGTGTCAAACTGGCTGCAGTTTTGTCTGGCACGGGACACACAACAGCTCTGAAAACCTGGCTGGATGACAACCAAGCACCTCTGCATGTGGATGGCGGAAAAAGTAAAATGGAAGCATGAGCGTGGATGGGGTGGGGAGACCTAGCGTTCCGGCTTTTGGGGGGGGGCAAACAGAATCAAAAGCTTTTGCGCGGCTGCGTTTGCTGTGAAGGGCACTGCATTGCTGGGGGGGGGACGCACCTTTCTGGGAGGGCGCAAGCTCCCTCCTGGCGCTCCCTCCTGACCCGGCCGCTCACGGTCTCTGCTCTTCCTTTCCAGATAAGCTGAAATGCACCAAAGAAGAGCACCTTTGCACGCAACGGATGTTGGACCAGACTCTGCTTGACCTGAACGACATGTAAAAGACCCTGCCCGCCCGCCCGCCCGCCCGCCCACCGGCCTCACCCTGGCTCCCCCATCCACCCACCCCACTGCCTTTTTTTAGCCAATCCAGCGGGCAGCTTCCTGCTGGGGCCGGCTCTTGTCTTAAAAAAAGAACGAAAGAAAAGTTGACCTCTAACCCTTGAAGGGTCAAAGGTTAACCTTCCAGCTCTCGCTGCCAACTTAACCAAAAGCCTCTGCCAATCCACCTCCCCTCTACCTTCTCTCCAGTCCCTCTGCAACCCCCAGTGATTATGGGGCCATCAGACTGGGCAGTTGCCAGAAGCATCACGAAACGAAAACCCAGCACGCAACACAATATTCGGTGTGTGTCTGAGATGTACATTCCTTTGCAGTTGTGGGGGGAGAGGATAATTCTTTTGGAACGGGGAAGTAAAACGCCCCTTGCGAGGAACATCATGTAATTCCTAGGGCTCACAAGCCTGTGGGCTTTTAGAGGTTTGCGGTTTCACCTCCTTGACCTGCCCTTTTTTTTTTCTTACTGGTTTTTTTTTGGGGGGGGGTTGGTTGGAATGGGACATTTCTGCAGCCTGTGGAAAGGTTGCAAATGTCCCGCCTGAGCCAGATAAATGAAAAAGCCTCATGAAATTTATTGAGGGGGACAGGAACGTGGCCTCTGTACAAAGAAATCCCTCTTAACAAATTTTTTGATGGGGGTGGGGGAGTACCTAGAACTTCTTTGCTTCTGGCAGAGGTGTCCGTATGTGTGTGTGTGTTTTGCCAAAATGGTGCAGTCTTAACACACTCTCTTGTGCTTTATAGCTATTTCTAGTTTGGGGAACCACAACTATATCAAAATATATCAGGTTTCATGATCCATTTCGCTCTCTAAACACGCACCTAACTCTTTTCCTTGAGCACCTTGGCCTTTTCCCCTCCTTCAAGCTTCTTACACCTGGTTACTAAGAGCAGGCTGCTCCCTAGTCTCCTGTAACCAAGAAATCTCTCTTCCCCAGCTAGGCTTAGCTTGCTCTGTGCTTTTTTGAGTAAAAAAGCTTTTGTAGCTTCTGTGTATGGGTGTGTGAGCATGAGGAGAGGAGCTCTCTCTTTATCCTAGTGCTCTTCCGGACACAAGGGGTTGGTTCCCTCCCCTTCTTGAGCCGCAGGATCTTACTGTACTGTCTTAAAACAAAACAAAACAAAACTGGATACCAGCCGCCACAAGGCCCTTTGCTGTTTGGAGACCTGATTTATCAAGGTGTGTGGGGTTTATTTTTGCCTTTGTGTAAAAAAAAAAGGAGGGGGTTGCCTTGAAAAGGAGAGAGGAAAAAGTGTTCATGATGTGGCGGTCTTTTTTTTTTTTTTTTTTTTTTTTTAGCGGCCAGTGTGGAAAAAATGAGGAACCATATCAAGTATTTTGATACTAAAAAACTTGTCTTTTATTGTCTGATTTTTTGGGGAAATAATAAACAGAAGCATTCCCTCCACTGTTGCAACTTTCTTCTTGTATTTCACAAGGGCCTTGTTAATTTGTTGATATTAATGCGAGGAGTAATTACCAGGAGGGGAAAGAGATGGCTTTACAGGTTCAGTGGTACCTTGCTTCTCAAACTTAATCCGTTCTGGAAGTCCGTTCCAAAACCATGGGACACTTTCCCGTAGAAAGTAATGGAAAACGGATTAATCTGTTCCAGACTTTTAAAAACAACCCCTAAAACAGAAATTTAACATGAATTTTACTACCTCTACAGTTGTTAGGGGACGCGGGTGGCGCTGTGGGTTAAACCACAGAGCCTAGGGCTTGCCGATCAGAAGGTCGGCTGTTCAAATCCCCACAACGGGGTGAGCTCCCGTTGCTCGGTACCAGCTCTTGCCAACCTAGCAATTTGAAAGCATGCAGTGCAAGTAGATAAATAGGTACCGCTCTGGCGGGAAGGTAAATGACATTTCTGTGTGCTGCTCTGGTTCGCCAGAAGCGGCTTAGTCATGCTGGCCACATGTACACTGGCTCCATCGGCCAGTGAAGCGAGATGAGCGCTGCAACCCCAGAGTCGTCCGCAACTGGACCTAACGGTCAGGGGTCCCTTTACCTTACAGTTGCTCTCTTAATGGTTTTCTTGACTTTGCTGCTTTTATCCATTTAAGCAATCACACAATCAGTCAATCAGTAGCTGAACTGGGTTCCACACAGTCACAAAAACAAGTCACAAGCCACAGTCACGAAAATGAAAAAGCCACACAAGCACAAATGCAAAAGAAGAAAAAAAGGGAAAACAAAAGCACCAAATATAAGCTACAAATATCACCTCCGTGTTTTGTGGGTGCTCGGGACTCAACAGCCGACAGAATGGAACCCTTAGAAAGGAAGAGGAAGTCTCCAATTAGCGGGGGGGGGGGGGCTCAATTTACAAACGGAACACATTCAGAAAGGAAGCGGAACAGCGTAGGGACTCAAAACAGAGCATGTTTGGCTTCCAAAAAGAAGTTTGAAAACCGGAACACCTATTTCCAGGTTTGCAGTGTTTCGGTTCCAAGTAGTTCAAGAACTAAGCTGTTCAAAAACTGAGGTACCACTATACTAACTTCCAAGTCCTATAGGCAGGGGTGCAGTGAACCACCTTAGGACCGCATGCATTTGATGGTATAAAGTGGGTGGATTAATGGATGCAACTCCTCAACGCAAATGCGGGGAGCCATTGGGGAACCAGATGTCAATGAAATACAGCTCCCATCAGCCCCAGCAAGCATGGCCAGTGATCAGGGATTGTGGGAGTTGTAGTTCAGCAACATCTGGATGGCCAAAGATTTCCTGCACCTCTGTGTGCAATTTGGGGAGGGTGCTGTGGCATAACACAAAACCACTGCCACATGCGAGAGCAGAAAAAGATGGAATCATGGTATTATTAAGAGCATTTGTGTCCCACTGTTTAGCTAAAAAGGCTCCCAGAGGGGATCCCTCCATTAAGAGAGACTGTCCCTGTCCGCAGGCTTACAATTAAAAAAGAACAGCCCACATACGCGCAAAGGAAGAGAGGGGGAAATGATACTCTCGCAACAATTCTTAAACAATTTGTTCTTATAATGGCCAGTTAACCCAGTTCAGGGACGCGGGTGGCGCTGTGGGTTAAACCACAGAGCCTAGGGCTTGCCGATCAGAAGGTGGGCGGTTCAAATCCCCGCTACGGTGTGAGCTCCCGTTGCTCAGTCCCTGCTCCTGCCAACCTAGCAGTTCAAAAGCACATCAAAAGTGCAAGCAGATAAATAGGTACAGCTCCAACGGGAAGGTAAACGGCATTTCTGTGCGCTGCTCTGGTTCGCCAGAAGCGGCTTAGTCATGCTGGCCACATGACCCGGAAGCTGTACGCCGGCTCCCTTGGCCAGTAAAGCAGATGAGCACCGCAACCCCAGAGTCGGCTACGACTGGACCTAATGGTCAGGGGTCCCTTTACCTTTACCTTAACCCAGTTCAAGAATAGGAGATGACTGATGGAACTGGGCTTTCAGTCGCTCGATGGTGTGTGCAAACTGTCCACCTCCAAATAGCAGCTGTCCTATCAATGGGGAACTTACATCAGGTACCACCACAGATGTTTCCAGGGAGATGCTCTTTGCTTGTTCTCCCCTGTTCAAAACTTACAGGAAGGTGGGTGTCCGATCCTGGCACACACTGAAATGCAGACATGGTATGTTCAATGCAGGGTGGAACAGACTCTGTGTACACAGGGACTGAGAAGGAAAAGCAAACCTTTCTTTGCCCACTGCGAAATTTTGAGGGGATGTTCACCGAGACGTTTTGTGGGTGGCACTGGTGTGCCATGTTGGCAATTCCTGCAGATAAAACAGAGGAAAAGGGTATTACTAAAGACCTCATGCAAGGGCATTCCTGCAGTGTACTGTTCCAGTCTTGACAGCACTTCTAAAGGGTGCGGTGCAAATACTGTGCCACCTCTTTGCCAAGGCATTTAGACACTTAAGAAGGTAGGCATACATTATTTTTATTTACAAAGTTCTCTCATGCCGCCTCCAAAGAATAGGACAGTATGTAGCATTCTTCTCATACCATACACTAGAGGTTTTCAACCTTCGGTCTACAGCTCCCTTGACCAACTACATTCTTTCTGCAAACCATGGCTAGAAAAGCCACCTCTGTTGGTCTGTCACCCCCCCCCAACTTTATTACCTGGGTTATGAAGGCGCCCTAAAGACGTTAGAGCAAAGACTATGGGATCATACACACAGTGACTTGCGATCTTGATCACACGCAGTCTGTAGTCCGCTGGCAGTAGGAGTACAATTTGGGCATGTCTTTAAGTTAACACCTTACATTAAAAACCTCACAGTACCAAATTATCGAAGGTTATTCACCAAAGCCAAACTAAACGTCTTTCCTTCTGCAGTGTTGGATGGCAGGTTGAGAGGAGTTCCTTACCAGGACAGACTTTGCTCGTGTGCTCAAGACATCGATTCTATAAAACATATTTTGCTGCACTGTGCGAAATATGAGCAAGCTAGGGCTGAACTGATATTACGCTTGCTGGTACCTTTCCTGGGAATATCAGAGGCTCACTATGTCAGGTTCCTATTGGAAGACTGGACAAAGACTAGAACATTAGCAGCGGCGAAGTTTTTATCGGTGGTTGCAAGAACCAATGATCCTTATCTTTTAAGTCTGAACAAAATGCTTGTTTAACCTGGAGGTAGGCTGTCTGAATTGTGCATTGCTTTGTAACGATTTGTTGGGTCTTTGGACTGTAATAAAGATTGATTGATTGATTGATTGATTGACATTCTTTCTGCAGCACCCCAGTGGGGCTCAGGAGCCCAGTTATGCCTGCAGAGCCAGCAGCCTCTCACCCTTTTTTTGAACACCCTCCCTTGTGGAGTCTTTCCCAGCCTCCTTTCCGCTCCCCTCTCCTTCGGAGTTCTCTGGACAGCTGCTGCCGCCACCCCTGGTCTCTGAGCTGCCCCCACGCCCCCCAAAGAGAGGTGCCTCCTCACAGTGCCCCAGAGGGGCCTGGAAAGCACTCCCCCATCAGCCCCAGAGGCACCATTCACCTGCAGAGCTTGTAGCCAGGGCTGCTGCAACAAACAGCTGTGCAAGTGTTGTAAATAAAAATATGCTCTTTTCCCTTATGGGGTATCCAAGAGCCCATATAGAGTCCTTACATAGGTTCCCTATTGGTAGGAGAAAATAACAGAGGCCAACCAGAGAATATTGAGAAGCAAAGCAGCTAGTAAGCTTGATCTTTATTGATCTGTTGCAACAGGGTGCTCCCCTCACACGCAGGAGAGGAAGAGGACCCCCAAAATTGCTGTGCAAGGGCTTATAAAGACTTTTGAAATTCCCATCCTGTAGATCAAGACCACCCCCAGAAACATTATGCATTCATCACAGAAGGGGTGTAACCTAAGACCACCCCTCAGATAAGGCGATCTAAAACAGAACATTTGCATGTTGTTTTCTCCTGTCGCTTTGTTTATTTCCTGTCTGGCAGGTTACTTGATTGGATTTCTTGGGGAGCCTGGGCAGTCTTTTGTAATGATAAGGCTCACACCCTTATTCAAACACAGATTAAGACAGGATTTGTGAAGGAAGAGACAATGGGGAGGCTTTCCCATTTTGACCATGCAGAGAAACATTTGCTCAGTTTAGGAATCAAAATGGTTCCAGGTTGGCTTTCCTGTGCTGATCTATGTACGTGTGGTTATGAACGTTGCCATATATCTAAGACCATAAAATTCCTATCACACAAGCCTTTCGGACGCAGAGACACAAGAGGGCATCAGAGGAGGAAGAGAAGGAAAGGAACAGAGGCCAGTGTTGCCCACAGCAACCCTGTCCATCATTCAAGGCACCCCAGGGTGCCACGGCACACTGGTTGAAAGCCACTCCCATATACGCCTTTAATCCTCACAGCCACCTTGTGGAGGTCAGGCTAAGGGACAAAGTGACTGGCAGAAGTCTGCAACCATCTTATCCCTCCAGTGACCATGCATGGTATGTTAAGAACTGAGTGACAGGCCTAAACTCTATTCCACCCATTTAAAAATAAATAAATCTTTGCAGCAGCCCTGTCCTGTGAAAAACAGGCCAGCCGGCCAGCTTCAAGTCTCCATGTTGTTGGACTACAGCTCCCATCATCCATGAGCACTGGTCCTGCTAGCTAGGGATGATGGGAGTTGTAGTCCAAAAACAGCTGGAGACCCAAGCATGGGAAACACTGGGTTAGTGTAAGCCCTCCTGCCTTCCTTCATTGATTAAACAGGCATGGCCAAACTTGGCCCTCCAGCTGTTTTGGGACTACAACTCCCATAATCCCTAGCTAGCAGGACCAGTGGTCAGGGACGATGGGAATTGTAGTCCCAAAAGAGCTAGAGGGCCAAGTTTGGCCATGCCTGGATTAAGAGAGGACCTGCCTGCAAGCAATGCAGACCTCCTGGTGCCTTGCCTCAATTAAGGCTGCAGCCGTCGGAAGTGCCTAAATTAGGAACAATGCAAAATTCCTAGCACAGGTTTCGAGTCCGACCCCGGGCTGCGCATGCGCGCAGGCAAGCCCTTTCCCCTAGCTTAAACCGCAAAACGAGCCGCGAGGTGAGAAGGAGCATGCGCAGACCGAGACCGGTGGAGAGGCGGGAAAGGGCAGAGAGACCAAGCGCGAGTACTCGAAGGGGTGGGAAAGGTGAGGACGCGCATGCGCGCTGGCAGAACGTCCAGCGTGCTAACCAGGTGCCTAAGCGCCGACGCATGCGCAGAACCAGGGCTCGTGCGAGGCAGAAGGGATCCCGCGGCCATTTTGCGCCGGCGGCTTGGGGCTTTTCTTCCGAAGATGGGGCTGGGCTGGGCCCCTCCAGGAAGGCCGGCCCTTTTACTGCTTTGCTTGGCGCTTTTGGCGAGGCCGGCCGGGGCCTATAAGCTGAACACGCCGAAGGTGCTGCTGCCCTTCAGCCGGGAAAAGCGCGTCCCCTTCGTGCTGGGCGCTGAGGGCGGTTGCTACTCCTGGTGAGGGGCGGGGCCTTGCGAGAGGGGCGGGGCAAACGGGAGCGTAGCAGTGACGTTGTGGTGGGCGGGGCCAAAGGTGGGGCCAGGTTCAACATTTCATTAATCCCAGAAGCGCTTGTTGGCCGTTTGCAGTCTAATAGCCTGACCTGCTTCGCAGATACAGATAGGTAGCCGTGTTGGTCTGCCATAGTCAAAACAAAATAATAAAATTCCTTCCAGTAGCACCTTAAAGACCAACTAAGTTAGTTCTTGGTATGAGCTTTCGTGTGCATGCACACTTCTTCAGAGACACTGAAACAGAAGTCACCAGACCCTTCTATATAGTGAGAAGGTGGGGAGGGGTATTACTCAGAAGGGTGGTGGGAATGGGTGATTGGCAGATAGCTGTGATGAGCCTGTTGACGACTCTTCGCAGAGTTGTTTTGAAGATAAAATGCTCTATGTTGGGGTAGGCAGGGGAGAAGGGAAACCATGCTAACCCGCTTCCAAGATCCAGAAAAGTAGGAATGTTATTTTGTTGTTGTTTAGTTCTTTAGTTATGTCCAACTCTTCGTGACCCCCTGGACCAGAGCATGCCAGGCACTCCTGTCTTCCACTGCCTCCCGCAGTTTGGTCAAATTCATGTTAGTAGCTTTGAGAAGACTGTCCAACCATCTTGTCCTCTGTCGTCCCCTTCTCCTTGTGCCCTCCATCTTTCCCAACATCAGGGTCTTTTCCAGGGAGTCTTCTCAAGAGGTGGCCAAAGTCTTGGAACCTCAGCTTCAGGATCTGTCCTTCCAGTGAGCACTCAGGGCTGATTTCCTTCAGAATGGAGAGGTTTGATCTTCTTGCAGTCCAGTGGGACTCTCCAGCGTCTCCTCCAGCACCAGAATTCAAAAGCATTGATTCTTTGGCAATCAGCCATCTTTATGGTCCAGCTCTCACTTCCGTACATCTTTATTTATTTACATCCTGCCTTTTTCTCCACAAGGAGTTCTATGAGGTTAATCTAAGCCTCGATTATTGTGCATTGAAAACACTCCATTTTATTCTCCCAACAAGCCTGCGAGGTAGGTTAGGCCAAAAGAGGTATCGACACCTAGTCAGCTTCATGGCTGAGTGGGGTGATTTGAACCCAGGTCTCTTAGCACCTAGTCCAACTACTGCACCAGCAATGGCTCTCCTTCCCATGCACCTCATGCTGTAGCAAGTGGCAGTGACATAAAAACATATAACTGATGAGCAAATGATAAATAGTGAGATTGATATATTTGCCTTCCAGCAAAAGTACTCAATGTATCATTAAAAAAAAAAATGCTTACCAAAGGTACCATCCAAAAATGAGAGGAAGGAGAGGGAGCTGAGCAAATTTGGGTACTAGTTCTTACATAACTGCTCAAAGGACCTGGTGGAATTGCTGCTGATGGAGATGAAGGGGAGGAGCCAAGCGGCAGGTGGTCCTTGCCACCAAGAAGATGGAGGGTTCCTTGCTGCCTCAGTTCCACATTTGCATCTCTCTGCTCTTCCTTGAGAGGGGGGCACAGGAGCGTGCAAGCCTTGTCTCATCTGCTCTGCAGGTACTCCACACGCCATGACACAGTCACCATTGATCCAATGTACGAGAATGGGACGGCTTGCTCTCAGAAAGCTTTGTTGACCACCTGCTCTACACAGGCCACAAAGCTGGCCAGCGTTATTTTAGCAGAGGAGACAGGTAGGTGAGCTAAAGAAGGGGAATTTTGAAATGGATTTGTTTCTATAGGAATAGGGGTCTAGGGTGCCATGCAAACCTGGGGAATGAAGAACCCCAAACGCTGAGCATGTGCAGAGTGTGCCTTCCCTTTATCACTGAATGAGCAATTTGGGTGCTCAGAAAAGTTTCCCAGACAACAGGGATTGTCCACATCCACCCTTATTCTTCCCCTGTTATGAAACACAGATACAGGATTACATGTGGTGGGTGGGCGACACACATGTTTGTTCCTCCTCCCAGTGACAGGTCATCTGCTGCGTTGCGATGTCATTGTGGATCTCATAGACCATGTTGAGATCATCTCCCGAACTCGAGAGATCTATGTGGAAGACTCCCCACTCGAGCTGAGTGTGAGAGCTCTGGATGCTGAAGGTAATCTTACTGGGGGCAGCCTGTGACACTTGGAACACCTACTATATATTTTGGAAAGATATCTGTATGCTCTGCATTTGGAAACCTCTTAAAATACTGTAACCAAATTTTGGACACCATTTTGAATCAAGACAGCAAAGTGCACCTTTCAAAACTGCACTGATTGTTCTGTTTTTTTTAGAATTCACAAGCAATCCTGGGTATGAGGCAGCCAGTCACTTATAAGCCCAGTTCTGCATAGCATGTCTACATTATTGTTATTATTCTTATTTACTTTTCTCTCTGGGGTTGATAGACCCTTTTGGCCTGCTAGTGGGACTCTTCTTTCGCCTTTTTGACATGACAAGATAGGTCACAGTGCTCTGCTAACTTTTTAGACCCTTTTGGCCTGCTAGTGGGACTCTTCTTTCGCCTTTTTGACATGACAAGATAGGTCACAGTGCTCTGCTAACTTTTTATTTATGGTGTACGCCTAAAGTTAGCAAGCAGGTGGCCTATTTTATCCACAACAACTTAATTTGCATTCTTCTCTGTATTTCACCTGATGCTTCTGCTCATCTTCACACTCACATAGTTTTGGAACAAGACCTGTTAGCATCTCCTTCTCTGATGCCACCAAGGATCTCAAGGTGAGATAGCTTTGGAGCAAAAGCCAGATCAGGCCCACAGCATGGACAGAGGGTTCAAGCCCTCACCCCTCATACTATGATCCTGATCCTGATCCTCTCTCCCCACCCCATGTAACTTTTTTTATTAAAAAATAAACAGTCACACAAAGCTAAGCCACATGACAGACATCATCACATCGCATCTCCTTTGGCCCTGAGCCTGGGCTCGTTTTTGGATCCTGCCTGCAGGGAACACATTCAGCAGCTTGGAGGGGTTGGAATTTGAGTGGAGCATTGCCAAGGACGATGAGTTGGAAAACGTGGAGCTCTCGAGCAAGATTAGGTAAGACGAAACCCCAAATGGCCAAGTGTGATTAATAAAATCCTAAACGACACGGGAGGCTGCGTGTGTGCTCCACTGGGTAGGCTGCTGAAGTTGAGAGATTTCATTCCATTTCATCCTTGCTTTGAACTCATTACTTCCGTTTAAGGAAAGTTGCTCACTGTTGTTAAGTCCTCAGATGCATAAATGTAAGCGGGAGTCCCATATAGCTCATGTCCACTTCCCTATCTCCTGTAAGAGGGGCATCTAACCTGTTGCTAGATTCCAGTGGCCGCCAACGCCACCACTCGTCCACTGGTCATGCTGGCTGGGGTTGATGGGTTTGGGGGGTCTTAACAGCGGCTGCAGGTTTTTCACCCACCCTATAACTTTCACCCAGCTTGTTTTTTACTGTTAATGCAGTGACAAACCTTTGTTCTCCCAGTAAAAGCCCAGTTTGGTTTCTTTAGGATTTTAAAATACTCTGAGGCAGAATATTCTCCGCCCGACTACGTATTTGAGATGGAAAGAGAGGAGAAACAAGGAGATAGGATTCTGGTCTCAGGGATCAAAACAGGCGCAGCTGTCGTAAAGGTCCGAATACAGGAGCCTGTTTACAAGGTGAGTACTCCCAGAGGGATCCCAGCAGTGCAAGACGAGGTCAGGGCCTACCAAAGCTATAGAGGTGACAGCCACACCATACATTCAGAGTGCTTTTTGCCACTTTAACAGTCACTGCTTCCCCCAAAGAATCTGGGAAACTGTTGTTTGTTAAATAGAGTTATTAGTGTCAGTGTTTGAAAAAGAAAAGGTTCTGACCTCCTTTTTACACCTTTGCCTAGTCCTCAGACCTTAGTTGGCACAAAAGAGTCTTTGAGAAATAGTATTCTTGCAGAGTACTGCTGCTTTTATTCTTAAAAAGTTTTCTCCAACCATGACCAACAGCTTTTACACACACCAAACACAACCAGCTTTCTACCATCCAACCAACCCACACCCAACCCTAACATTGACCACTCTATATATGCAGGTACACTTTGGTGAAAGGTTGCATGCGTCATGGTAGGCCACTGACTCATGCTGACTTAGTTCTTTTAGCATTAAAGAAACAGCGGCCAGTTTTTAGCTGTGACAATTAGGAGATCATACGCTGAGCTACGGTTCCCAGAGTGGTTTAACAATCTGGGAACTCTGAAAATAGGAGCTCTGTAAGACGCGGGTGGTGATGTGGGTTAAAGCACAGAGCCTAGGGCTTGCCGATCAGAAGGTTGACGGGTCGAATCTCCGTGACAGGGTAAGCTCCCATTGTTCAGTCCCTGCTCCTGCCAACCTACCAGTTCGAAATCACGTCAAAGTGCAAGTAGATAAATAGGTACCACTCTGGCGGGAAGGTAAAGGGCGTTTCCGTGCGCTGCTCTGGTTCGCCAGAAGCGGCTTAGTCCTGCTGGCCACATGACCCGGAAGCTGTCTGCGGACAAACGCCGGCTCCCTTGGCCTATATAGCGAGATGAGCGTGCAACCCCAGAGTCGGTCATGACTGGACCTAATGGTCAGGGGTCCCTTTACCTTTACCTTTAAGAGGAGCAGAGGTCCTGCTTATAACTGACAGCATCCTTTGCAAACCAATTCCCAGGGGAATTGCAGGGGGGTTAGACTAGATGACCCTTGGCGTCCTTTCCAACTCATTCTGTGATTCTAAGAGTGCTTTAAATGTATGGAGTGGAGGTGACAGGCGGCAGTTTTAAACGATCAGAAAGTGGTCTGGTGGAGCCATCGTCGCTTCTGCACCCTGTGGAGATTAAATCAAAGCAACTATCTTGAATGCCGACCAGGAGGGGGCATATATTGCAATGGAATCGCTCAGTCCTTTTTCAGTTTTGAAAGAGTCTTACTTGTAAAACGATTGCAAAGCATAATAATATATTTCTTTATGTGTGCATTTCTCTCTGCGTGCCCCTGGTGGTGGTTTCTCAATCTTCCAGAAAGTTGCTGCTGCCCTGGTGCGCCTGTTGGTTTTGGAGAACATATTCTTAATCCCTTCCTATGATGTCTACTTGCTGGTTGGAGCTTACATTAAGTACAAAGTTGGCAAAATAGTTCAGGGAAAGATCACAGGTACATTCCTAATCTTCTGGGGGACTCGTTGCATAATTTAGTCTCCTGGCTGCGAAATCCTCCACGTGTTAGAAACTCTCACTATTCTAGGCACATTTTGCGACAGGGAATGTCATTAGCGTGAGCAGTTTCTGAGCTCTGAGTGCAGTACTGAGCCTAAGATTTCAGAGTAAAACTGCACAGTGGAAGGAAAGGAAGACCGTTTTCTGCCTCCCCAATTCCAGCTACTCTCTGAAGACTGGAGAAGAGACCCTCTTAAGAATATTAGGGGGGTGAGCAGGGGAAGGACTAGAGCATGTGAAAAAGGAACATAATATTTTATCTGCTGTTCATTCATTTTCAGCTTTGCATTCTTGTTATAAAAACAGCACCCTAGACATTCCATTGTTGCGCCCATAACCTAGGTTTTAGCTCCTAGCTTTCACACCTCAGTTTCTAACACTGATGCTTACTCAGAAGTGAGCCTTACAGTGTTCGGTGAAACTCATTCACTAGTAAGGGTGGGTTGGTTGAAGGATATGTACCAGTGGTGGCAGATCTGCCATCCTCCAGATATTAATAATAATAATAATAATAATAATAATAATAATAATAATAATAAAATTTTATTTATACCCCACCCTCCACAGCCAAGACTGGGTTCAGGGCGGCTAACAACCAATAATAAAAACAAGTTGATTAAAATTCAATTTTAAAAAAGATTAGAATACAACATTAAAACATTAGGATGCAGCCTCTTCACAGGAGGAGAAAGGAAAAAGAAAGAGGGGGAGGGAATCAAACTGATTCTAAGCCAAAGGCCAGTTGGAACAACTCTGTCTTACAGGCCCTGCAGAAAGAAATCAGATCCTGCAGGGCCCTGGTCTCATGAGACAGAGCGTTCCACCAGGCTGGAGCCAGTGTTGAGAAGGCCCTGGCTCTGGTTGAAGCCAATCTAACTTCCTTAGGGCCAGAGACCACTAGGGTGTTGCTATATATGGACCTTAAGGTCCTCCGCGGGGCATACCGGGAAAGGCCTTATTGGACTACAGCTCCCATCTCTAACTATTAGTTTTGGCCTATAATGCCTTTCCTAGCTTCAGTGCTTTTATTGAGTTGGAAAATTGAATCATACTTACTATGAATAGCGCTGAAGCCGAAGGCAACACTTGATCACTGCCCTGACATCCCTGCTGGGTTGGGGTGGGAGAGGGAGGCTGTGTAAAGAATACACCTGAGCGCAGCAGCTATGGCGGGGAATAACTGACTGAGCTTGGCCGGCCCTTTATCTCCACAGAGGTGCAATTGCCTCTTGAGCATTATGAGCTGGAGCTACAAGATGCAGTGAAGGCACCTAACGCTTCTGGCCTCCCCGTGGCCAAACTGGATGCAAAGACAGCTACCATCACCGCCATTCAGCTGGGACAGGTTAACCTGGTTTTAGTCCATAAAAGTATCCTTAAAGAACTTAGACCGGGCTGCAGCTAGCTGTTTCTTTTCTTTTAATTTATAATTTTGCAACAATCAAAAAAATTATTTAACAAAACAAAAAATGCACATCAAATTCACTTCCCCTCACCCCCATCTGTGGTTCCTTTCATTTTATCTTTACTACTGCGTATCTAAATTAATTCCTTAATTGTTTATTCCTCTTTTAAAAAATCCTTTATTTTCCTTTATTTCTCGTTTTATATAAACCCCACTAACGTTTTAAGTTGCTTACAATAATTTTTCAAATGTTCAACAAACTTTCCCCAGTCTTTGTTAAAGGTTCTTTCTTCCTGTTTCCTTATTCTTCTATAAGTTTACCGATCTCAGAGTACTCCCATCAGTTTTATCTGCCAGTCCTCCTTGGTTGGAGCTGCTTCTTCTTTCCATTTCTGTGCATAAATCATCTGGGCAGCCGTTGTTGCAAACACAAATACAGTGGTGCCTCGCAAGATGAAATTAATCCGTTCCGCGAGTCTCTTCGTCTTGCGGTTTTTTCGTCTTGCGAAGCACGGCTATTAGCGGCTTAGCAGCTTTAAGAAAAAGGAAACAAACTCGCAAGAACTCGCAAGACGTTTCGTCTTGCGAAGCAAGCCCATAGGGAAATTCGTCTTGCGGAACGACTCAAAAAACGGAAAACTCTTTCGTCTTGCGCGTTTTTCGTCTTGCGAGGCATTCGTCTTGCGAGGTACCACTGTATCCCCTCCCCGCCCCAGTCTTTGGGTACCTCCTGACCTATTATTCCTAAGCAACTAGCTTTTTCGGTCTTCCCTGACGCATGACCCCTGAAATCCTGAGGCATGCCTGAATAGCTTCCAGGAGGCTAAGCACACCCACTTTTCATTGTTGCACAAGGGCTCATGCACTAGCAGGGTGTGTGTGTGTGTGTTAAATGTTGTGCAACAGAGGAATCCCAGCACAACAGCTGCACCAGCAGAAACTCATCGTGCAAGAATTATAGGAGCTATAGTTCGTGAGTGTGCTAAGAGTTGTTAGGAGATCCCCCCCTCCCCTTATTCCTCTCACAGAGCTATAATTCTCCAAGTTCCCTGTGAAAGAGGGATTGAGTGTTAAACCACTTGGGGAATTGTTGCTCTGTGAGGGGAATAGGGGCCTCCTAACAACTCTCAGCTGCCCTAATAAATGACAACTCCCAGAATCTTTGGGAGAAGCTGCCATGACTGTCAAAAGTAGTATCATGGGGCTTTAAATGCATGGTGTCAATGTGACCAGAGTTGTTGGCAACCTGCTAATACATTCTCTTGTGCAGGCTTCCTCAAATTCGACCCTCCATATGTTTTTGGCCTACAACTCCCATGATCCCTAGCTAGCAGGACCAGTGGTCAGGGATGATGGGAATTGTAGTCTCAAAACATCTGGAGGGCCGAGTGTGAAGAAGCCTGCTCCTGTGCAACAATATTCCACTGGGGCAAAACATTTCACCAGCAGAACAAGCATACCGCTAAGTGGTTTCAGTGTAGCGCCATATTGGATCCAACCCCGTGTTTAATGTGAAACATCCTCTGTGTTATGTACTGAAGTTCTCACCCTGGGCCAGCAGGGGCATATTGTAGATAGTTTTCACTCAGGTCCACATATGCAAATAAGGGACTGAAAGTGACGTTCAGTGATTGGATAGTTACAGAAAGTTGTTACAGTTGCGTTGTACTAGAGCTCTATATAACCAGGCTGGCTGAACCCTTCAGCTCAGTTCTTTTCTGGCCTGTGAATAAACAAGAGCTATTTGAAAAATCGCTGTATCGTCTGATATGTTCACCCACAACTTAACACTCTGCCCCTTTCATCCTCCTCTCAATTTACGATGAGGCCGAATTCCTTAGCGAAGAGATTAAGACATCCACATGCGAGCCTCCTCTGGACTTCCCAACTGCAGCATATACATTGTGGAGCCTGGATATTTAGGTAACCGGTCCCTCCCGCATCTCCGTGCAGAGTTTTGACTATATAGGCACTTGGGCTTTTTCCTAAGGAAGAGGGTGATGTGGGTGACAGTGGCGATGTGCGTCTGGACTCACCTCCAAAGCTGGGGATGGAAGAGGTGGGGCACACAGCTTGGGTTGTGCGCACACCGTTCCTTTAAAACACATTCATTCCCCCAGAGAATCCTGGGAGCTGTGGTTTAACATACAGTGGTGCCTCGCAAGACGAAAAGAATCCGTTCCGCGAGTCTCTTCGTCTTGCGGTTTTTTCATCTTGCGAAGCAAGCCCATTAGCGGATTAGCGCTATTAGCGGCTTAGCGGATCAGCTGATAAGCGGCTTAGCGGCTTAGCGGATCAGCTGATAAGCGGCTTAGCGGATCAGCTGATAAGCGGCTTAGCGGCTTAGAAAAAGGGGGGGGGAGGAAAAAACCCCCGCAGGAACTCGCAAGACATTTTCGTCTTGCGAAGCAAGCCCATAGGGAAATTCGTTTTGTGAAGCACCTCCAAAACGGAAAACCCTTTCGTCTAGCGGGTTTTCCGTCTTGCGAGGCATTCGTCTTGCGGGGCACCACTGTACACGGAGCTACAATTCCCAGCACCCTGAATGAACCACAATTCCTCGGGTGTGCTTTAAAGGTATGGTTGCTGTGCAGCCTGTAACTCCGTTTGCAGCCATCCTGTTGGGGAATTTACCATATTTTTCGCTCTATAAGTCGCAACTGACCATAAGATACACCTAAAAAAAAAATCTCTCCCTCTCTGCGCAGCGCTCCTTCAGCAAAGCGGCAGGAGAAACGGAGCCCCTTCCATTTCTCCTCCCGCTTCGCTGAAGGGGCGCTGCACAGAGAGGGAAAACTGTGCAGCGCCTCTCCGGCGAAGCGAAGCCAGGAGAGCAAGAGGGATTGGGGCGCACCGACCCCTCTTGCTCTCCTGGCTTCAGCGAAAGCAACACAGGGCTTCTGCTGGGCTCCGGAGGCTTCGTGTTGCTTTCGCTGAAGCCATGGAGCCTGCATTTGCTCCATAAGAGACACACACATGTCACCTTACTTTTTAGGAGGGGGAAAGTGCGTGTTACAGAGCGAAAAATAGGGTATCTCTTGTACCTTTTCTGGTCAGCACAGAGCTGGATTCTATCACTCTGGGGAGGGAGGGAACTTAGAAGAGGTCCTGCCTCAGCGGAGGTGAAGGCTGGTGCCCGTTGCCACTGGTAGGACTCGAGGCAGAGACCTATAATAGGTGGAGACAAAGCAAATGATAGGTGAAGCCAACTAGCCTCTCGTTTTGCCCCCATCATCCTCTTCCCTGCTGAAAAGGGAAGGGCAAAGCTGAGGCTAAGGGGGAAGAGGAAGCCAACCCCCTGGGCTAGTCGTAAGAAAGACGACTGAGTTGTCTAAGGTCGAGAAGGCCAACAAGGGAGCCAAGTATGGGCAACGTCCCGTGAACACGCTGCTGGGTGCCTCAGCTGCTAAATGTGAAACTTAGGACCATCCAGTATGCTTCCTTTGCCTCACCTTACGGAAATGCTTTTCGTTTGGCTTCCGTTGTGCAACTGATTGCAGGTTTCACTGTCCAGCCTGGCAACAGGTGGATCCTAGAAGTGAAGCGAGAGTATACCATCACGGTCGAAGTGTACGACAAATCGAGCACCAAGATCTACCCGTCCGATGTGAGTAGGTGTCAGCTTGGGAAAGAAGCTCAATGATCTCTCCCAAATGCCAACCTTAACTTGCAATGAGATCCTGTGCGTGTTATATCTGAAATCACACCCACCCCAAATTCCAGAGTAAATGTTGATAGGATTGCAGCTTTAAAGTATAGACATATTCGGGGTAAGCCCCATGAAATTCAGTGGGACTTAATTCTGAGGAACACGCATAGGACTGAGGGGTTTCGTGGCACATAGTGGAACTATGGAACTCACTCCCACTGGAGTTCATTGGCTCCCAGTCTGTTTCTGAGCACAATTCAAAGTGTTGCTGCTGACCTTTAAAGCCCTAAACAGCCTTGGCCCAGTATACCTGAAGGAGTGTCTCCACCCCCATCGTTCAGCCCGGACACTGAGGCCCAGCGCTGAGGGCCTTCTGGCAGTTCCCTCGCTGTGAGAAGTGAGGTTACAAGGAACCAGGCAGAGGGCCTTCTCGGTAGTGGCGCCTGCCCTGTGGAACACCCTCCCAGCAGATGTCAAGGCAATAAGCAACTATTTTACTTTTAAAAGTCAACTGAGGGCGGCCCTGTTTAGGGAAGTTTTTAATGTTTGATGCTGTATTGTTTTTAATATTCGGTTGGAATCCGCCCAGAGTGGCTGGAGAAACCCAGCCAGATGGGCGGGGTATAAATTTATTATTATTGTTGTTGTTGTTGTTATTTCCACCGAGCTAGATGGCTTTAAAAGAGGATTAGAGAAATTCATGGAGGACAAGGCTGTCAGCGGGTGCTTGGCATGATGGCTGTGCTGTGCCTCTGCAGTCAGGGGGATTAATGTTTCTGAATCCCAGTTGCTAGAAACTGCAGGAGGGGAGAGAATGCTTTTGTGGCCAATCCTGCTTGTGGAGTTCACACTGAGGCATCTGGTTGGCCACTGTGAGAACAGGATGTTGGATTAGATGGGCCACTGGCCTATCTGTGTTGGGTCTGCAAAAAACAACAAGTGTCTTTAAAAACTGGATGCAGGCACTGAAGAATTTGAAAACACCTTTCCAGCCTTGTAGGCTTCCTTGGAGTCAATGATTCTGTCGATCTGTGACCTTTTCGCTGTGCTTCTGATAAAGTGTTTGATGTCACACTGTCCCTTCTTCTGACAACATTTCCCCCCACCCCTTGGTTTCCAGAATCTTCGAATAACTCACCAGTTTCCCCAAGAATACTTTCAAGAGTTTATATCTTCAGTTAATGGCTCCTACCATGTAGTTCGGGTTTTGAAGGATGGCGTCACCGTCATTGAAGCCGCGCTGGTGTCTGTTCTCCTCCAGGTAAAAGAAAAGCTCCTTCATCGTAGTAGCATATGGATATTCTCTGGCCTGGATTTATGGGTTTGCAGTAATATAATAATAGTAGGTCTCAACATTGGAAGGCTGGGAATTTGAGATACTTTGCTAGCCCTGCAGGCTTCAATATTTATTCCTTGTTATGTACGTGTTTTTTGTTTTTCTTTCAAGACTGAAAATTCAGGTCAATCATTCCTCCCTTTCCTTCAGAGTGGTTCAGAAGATTTCTTAAAGCCGCCCATCAGCCACAAGCAGGAAGTGAAGATTTACCTTCCCATCACGCTGACGCCCTCCTTCTTGGCATTCCCACACCACCCACTGGACATCTTGTACCGGTACAGAGTTCAGGTGAAGTTGCCCAAGACCTGGGGAGATAAATGTCCTAGAATGCCCTTTATTCATTTCTCACTGCGGTACAAATGTTTGCAACCATCTGCCACAGGAAAAATGGCACCGATTCCCTCCACCATTTTGACCTACTTATGCCTTCGGAGCTTCCAGTGACAAAACCCTAAAGCAATGGGTTGTGTATGACAACAGAGCTTCCCTTCGGTCTCCTTCCAAGCATCTAACACAACACAGAAGGGTTGTTAAGAGCCAAATGAAACATGATCATTTTGACAATGTCTGGTTCCCTCATATCAGCTGCGTAAACAGAAGTGAAGTCACTGTCAGATTTGCAGCCACTCGTGCTTACTTATGGAGAGGCTGTGTCATGGATAGTTTGAAGCCTTGTTGATGCACTTAATGATTTGGTTATCTGACAGTGTCACTGCTCAGTTTTCCTTCTTATACGTGGCTGAGTACACTACAGGGTTTTTTTAAGAACATAAGAACAGCTCTCTATCAAAATTATATCTTAACCTTTATTTCACACAAAGGAGAGTGAACCTTCCCAGCTCTCACCTGGGAACTTCCCCTTCTTCCCCCAGTTCTTCCCCCCTGGGAGATCCCACCCAGGGAGTTTTCCTTTCAATTCTTTTCCTAGTGATCCATAGCATGGAATTTGCCTGTTTCAAGGCAGCTGCACACCGGGTCGACGTCTTCATTGAGCTATCCATTACAACCCCAAGGTCTCGTTCCTGTTCGCTCACTTCCAGTTCAGACCCCATGAGCATATGTGTGAAATTCACAGTTGGGTACCTGCAGCAGAGATCATAGAAATTTTGCCTGAAAGCCATCTAGCTTTGGCAGGTCCCCTTGCTTGGAACTCATTACTTCCGTCTAAGGAAAGTTGCTCACTGTTGTTAAGTCCTCAGATGCATAAACTAAACATAAGCAAGAGTCCCATATAGCTCATGTCCTCTTCCCTATCTCCTGTAAGAGGGGCATCTAACCTGTTGCTAGATTCCAGTGGCTGCTGCCACCACCCGTGGCACCCGTGTATTGCTTTGTAACTATTTGTTGGGTCTCTGGACCGTAATAAAGATTGTTGTATATGTGAAATTCACGTATTTTTGCCCCAATGCGCATCACTTCACACTTGTTTACTTACATTGAATTGCATTTGCCAGTTTACCACCCATTCACTTCGTTTGGAGAGGTCCTTTTCATCAATGTCCTTTTATTATAAAACATTCTACCAAAAAATTAAAAATTAAACAGGCCACCCGGAAGCAACCCATGAGAATCTCTGCTAATACCAAATGGAATAAAAATGTTAGCCTCTTGTAGACAAAGAGGAGGCTGGTGGAAAAGACACCCTGACATCCCGCTGAGGAAGACCTATTGCAGAAAACATAGATGACCACCTGACCTCCCTAGCAGAAGGGACCTGAGGTTGGGCCTCCTCACTAGTTGAGGCCACTGCTACATTGAGATTTCTATTCCTGCAGTCCCCTTCCACTGGCCATGTGAGTACATGCTTGCATTTCCACCAACAGAGGCCACTGTTTCTGATCCAGTGACACATGCTCTCTCCAACACCCGGGTGGAGAAC
This sequence comes from Podarcis erhardii, assembly GCF_964252035.2. Lineage (NCBI taxonomy): Eukaryota > Metazoa > Chordata > Lepidosauria > Squamata > Lacertidae > Podarcis > Podarcis erhardii. The sequence goes on along the minus strand of NC_138505.1, from coordinate 8,663,538 downwards.
ATCATCATCTTACTCTGTTCTGGGGGTGCAGGCTTAACTGTGCATTTTGTATCCCCCCCCCCTTGCTTCTGCTCTCCCAACTGTTCACAGGTGGAGGGAGGCAGCGGCAACTTCACGTGGACCTCTTCCAATCAGACCGTGGCCACTGTCACGGTGAAAGGGGTGGTCACAGCCGGGCTGGTTGAGGGCCAAACCGCCGTGCAAGCCAGAGATGTGCAGAACCCTTTCCACTTTGGGGAAATACAGGCAAGTCTTTCTGCAGCATTGGCGCAAGTCGAATTGCTTGCTGGGTCAAAACCCCACCCTACAGGCTTCAAACTCAGTCTGAAGAGAGGCCTTGGGGCGTTCTGAATCCCCAGAGAGCTGATTCTTCCTTCCTAGGTGCTCTTTGTTGTTGTTTTGTTGTTTTTTTTAATAACTCTTTAAATCAACATTAAAACAAAACATACAGTGGTACCTCGCATGACAAACGCCTCGCAAGACGAAAAACTCGCAAGACGAAAGAGTTTTTCGTTTTTTGAGTTGCTTCGCAGGACGGATTTCCCTATGGGCTTGCTTCGCAAGACGGAAACGTCTTGCAAGTTTGTTTCCTTTGTCTTGCAAGTTTGTTTCCTTTTTCTTAAAACTGTGCATTCACTTCGAGGAGCAACTCATAGCACGCGGTGTGGTAGCCTTTTTTGAGGTTTTTGAAGACTTTGGTGATTTTTGAAGCTTTTCCAAAGTCCGTGCTTCGCAAGACAAAAAAATCGCAAGACGAAAAAACTCGCGCAACAAATTAATTTCGTCTTGCGAGGCACCACTGTATTATCCAGAAACATATCATCCTTATTCCCCCCATTTTTCCTCCCTCCCCCTCCCTCCCCCCACAGAACCACCCCACCCCCACCCCCCGACTTCCCTCAGTTCCAATCTTTGATTTCTCTAAAAATGCTGTTTTCTGCATGTTACACAGTTGTATAGATCCTCAAACTGTTTAGCTGATTATTATTAATAAAAAGTTTGTGAATGCTTATTCAGAACCAGCCAAGGAGTCCAGTTCGCTTTGTTGCGTCTTCAGATACTTTGTAAAAGGTTCCCATTCATCTTTAAAGTCACAGTTATCCTTGTCCTGTAGCTTGTATGTCAGTTTTGCCAGTTCTGCATAGTCCGTCAATTTTTCTTGCCATGATTCTTTAGTTGGGGTTTCTTCAGTCTTCCATCCTTGTGCTATTAAAACTCTGGCGGCCGTTGTCACATACATGAAGATGTTTTCATGTGCTCTTTGACTCTTTCCCCCCTGCCCCCACTCAGGTGTATGTGCTCAAGCTCTCAAAGATGGAGTTCTTGCCGTTCCATGCAGACACTGAGATTGGACAGACCTTGGAAGTTCCACTCAGGATGTACCACGTTGAGAAAGAGACGGGGGAGACCATCGCCTTCACGGACTGCTCACTCTTACCCCTGGACGTCGGCATGGATAAGCAAGGAGTGTTTGCCCTGGATGAAGCGGGTAAGAGGGCAGCTCTCTTCACTTGTTCCCTAACATAAATGGGCAGCCGGTCCTCTCCTGACCTCCTGTTTTAGGCCTCATCTTCACTAGGCATTTAAAGCAGTACTGCGCCATGTTAAACGGTCATGGCTTCCCCCCAAGAATCCTGGGAGCCTGTGCCATTGTGTGGGTGGGGCCACAGGGGCAGTTGCCGTGGGTGCAAAATTCTTAAGGGTGCAAAATTTCAAAAGAAAAAGAAAGTAGTAATGAAATCCACTCTTGACTCCTAGTATATTTCACTGAAATATACTCGGAGTCGAGAGTGGATTTCATGCTCTCTCTTCAGCTCATAGTGGTGAGGAGGAAATGGAAGTTCCCCCAGCATGTCTGCTTTATATACATTATTTACACAATGAGCCCCACGTGATTGGCTAATTCCAAGATTCTCCTGTAGACCAATCAGGTTGCAGATTCACTTCCACCTGGAGCTGGATTGGATGGCTCCTGTGGACCAATCAGACTGCTGCATTCTGGGTCCTATTGTTCTAGGACCAATCAGACTGCTGCATTCAACTCAGTACATAACACCTAATAATAAATGAAAAATAGCACACCCTCCCCCTCACACATATCCCAATGTTTGCATGGGCAGACTGAGGAGCAGATTCGGGGGACGGCTGTTTGCTAGGGTGGCCTCCCCACAGGCTTTAGAAGGACACCCACTCTTAACCAATGCCCCATTGTGCTCTCCACCGTACTCCACAATCACGGGGCACTGCAATTGCCCCTTGGGTGGGTTGCCGAGCTCCTTCGTTGCAGTTCTGGAGTTGGTTGACAGATCAATCGCTCTTCCTGTGCAGTTGTGCTCTTGTTTGTTAGGTAAGCAGAAAGCTGGGCCACAGTTCTGCTCCACCATCCATCTAGCAGCCAAGTCTCTCGGCCATACGCTGGTGACAGCCAGCGCCACCATCTACGAGGAGTATTTTGACACGAGTGCCACCTTTGCTGCTTATGAACCGCTCAAGGTGAGGAAGCACCAACTCTATGGTAGTAGTGGGTGGAGGGTGGTGCTACACCCTCCATTGTTCTGCCCGGACACTGAGGTCCAGCGCCGAGGGCCTTCTGGCGGTTCCCTCGTTGCAAGAAGCCAAGTTACAGGGAACCAGGCAGAGGGCCTTCTCGGTAGTGGCACCCGCCCTATGGAACACCCTCCCATCAGATGTCAAAGAGAAAAATAACTACCAAACTTTTAGAAGACATCTGAAGGCAGCCCTGTTTAGGGAAGCTTTTAATGTTTAATAGGTTATTGTCAGCATCGCCCTTGAGCCAGTGCACCAACTGGACTCATGCACTTCAACCCCGACTGGGCTAGGCGAGCTGGGTAGCACTGCCAGCGACCACCTTTCTCACAGGAGCAGGTCACCGTGCTGTGGACTCACAGCTTAGAGCTGAGAGCACCAGATTCACTTGCACAATAATACAGTCGTTGCGCAGCAGAGTTTTGCAGAGTCTTGCAGAGTATAAACCACTCGGAGAGCAGCTCTGTAGAATATCTTCCTTTTATTCTATAGCTACAACTATGATACAAAACTATATACAGAGCTAAAAGATCTAAGCATAAATCAATGCTACACTGAGAGTCTGCAGCTGCTCTTAGCAGCAACCTTATCTCTAGACACGATCTCTAACACTCTCTCTCTCCCCGATACACTGACTGACTCACTCGCTGACTGATTCACTCACTCACTAAGTAGAAAGCAAAACATTGCTGCTCCTCTCTGCAGAATCAGCAGGCTCCTCAGGAGATTCTTGGATATGGGAGGGGTGAAATCTCCTCAGTTATTGTATTTTAGTGTTTTGTTGGAAGCCGCCTAGAGTGGCTGGGGAAACGCAGCCAGATGGGTGGGGTATAAATAAATTATTATTATTATTACTATTACTACTACTACTACTACAGTTTATTTCTGTTCTCTCTTTTGAATTCCCTTTGCGTTGTTGAGGGAAGGGCCACAGCTCAGGGATAGAGCATTTGCTTTTCTTGCAGAAGGTCCCAGATTACGATCCCCAGCAGTAGCATCTACAGGTCGGGCAGGGTCTCTCCCCTGCCTGAAACCCTGCAAAGCCACTGCCAGTCAGTGTGTAGACAATACTGAGCTAAATGGTCTAGTTCAGTATAAAACAGTGTCCTTCATTTTGATGTTCTTTGTCTGCAACCTTGATCTATCATCTTACTAGTTTCCTGGGAACTAGGGGTGAGAATGGTGGTTAGAAAGCACAGAGCTCCCTATTGGAAGACTTACAGGTGGGGAACCAGGGGTGGGGGGTGGGGTCCTTGGGTCAATTCTTTGCAGGCCAAGGCAGTGTTAACTCCTTTATATAATGACTAGGCTGTGAACCCTGTGGAGGTGGCTTTGGTGACCTGGCATTCCGTGAAGGAGATGGTGTTCGAGGGAGGGCCCAGCCCATGGGTGTTGGAGCCATCCCGCTTCTTCTTGGAACTCAGAGTGGAACATAAGGACAAAGTCCACGTGGTGGAGGTTCGTTTGCCGGCCAAGAGGAAGCAAAACCAGTACATTTATCGGATCACATGCTTGGAGCTGGGGGAACAGGTAGGAGGAAGGTGTGTGCATATTCTCTCCCCCCCCCCCCCGCCCAAGACGTTAACAGGCAGCTAGATTGGTGATTGGGTGCAGCTGCCGAGACCACATAACACTCGTCTTGAAAGACCTACATTGGCTCCCAGTACGTTTCCGAGCACAATTCAAAGTGTTGGTGCTTTGCTTTAAAGCCCTAAACGGCCTTGGCCCAGTATACGTGAAGGAGCGTCTCCACCCCCATCGTTCTACCCGGACACTGAGGTCCAGCTCCGAGGGCCTTCTGGCGGTTCCCTCACTGCGAGAAGCCAAGTTGCAGGGAACCAGGCAGAGGGCCTTCTCGGTGGTGGCACCCACCCTGTGGAATGCCCTCCCACCAGATGTCAAAGAGAACAACAACTACCAGACTTTTAGAAGACATCTGAAGGCAGCCCTGTTTAGGGAAGCTTTTAATGTTCCATGTATTACAGTATTTTAATATTTTTTGGAAGCCCCCCAGAGTAGCTGGGGAAGCCCAGCCAGATGGGCGGGGTATAAATAATAAATTGTTGCTGTTGTTATGAAACGTAATGGCCGATAAGGAAAGGCACAGCCTCCATAGCGCTGGTGCGTCTTACAGAAAACAGCACTATGATAGCTTAATATCACAGATATTAATATCATAGATAGAGAGCCAGTGTGGTGTAGTGGTTAAGAGCGGTAGTCTCGTAATCTGGGGAACCGGGTTCGCGTCTCCGCTCCTCCACCTGCAGCTGCTGGGTGACCTTGGGCTAGTCACACTTCTCTGAAGTCTCTCAGCCCCACTCACCTCACAGAGTGTTTGTTGTGGGGGAGGAAGGGAAAGGAGAATGTTAGCCGCTTTGAGACTCCTTCGGGTAGTGATAAAGCGGGATATCAAATCCAAACTCTTCTTCTTCTTCTTAATCTGTGCTTGGCTTATTCTCCCTTCCAGCTGTGTTCACCGTCCACAGTGATGCCCCCTTTCCAGATTCAGTAGTTAGGAGATTTCAGCGTTTGTCTCTCTTAGGCTAACGCTTTAAACTGACCCTGTCCAAAGGCTCTGGTTACATCTAAACTTTATGCTTGGCTACATTTGCAAAGCCTGCTGGCTGACAACCACTCTTCCTCTGCTGCTTCCCCAAAGGTGTTTACGTTCCAGGTGGGCAATCATCCGGGCGTGCTAAACCCCAGTCCCGCTGTGGAGATGGTGCAGGTGAGGTTCATTTGTGCCCACCCTGCCAGCATGGCCGTGACACCTGTGTATAAGCTGGCAGCTGGCACTCCGCCTTGCCCATTGCCTCAGCACCACAAGCAGCTGGTAAGTGTTCCGGGAAAAGCTGGAAGTGCCACTGAAGCACCTCAATGCGCTTCATTTGTTTGGGAATCTTGGGGAGATGTTGGACAGCCTTTTTTTGGTTTTTAGCCAGAAATTGGGCTCAGAAAGTTTGTATAACTGCAAGGAAAGTCCTTGTAGGGAAAATAGATAGATAGATAGATAGATAGATAGATAGAGTTTAAACAGTGCTTTTTCTGGGAGCACTCAAGGGTACGCAGTACCAGCACCGCTTTTCCAGAAGAAAAGCACTGGATTTTAATATATATCTTTTAAATACAGTTGTACCTTGGATCTTGAACACCTTGCGACTCAAATGTTTTGGCTCCTGAATGCCACAAATCCAGAAGTCAGTTTGTGAATGTTTTTTGGAAGCCAGAAGTCTAACACTGCTTCTGCGGCTTTTGATTGAGTGCAGGAAGCTCCTGCAGCCAATCGAAAGCCGCGCCTTGGTTTTTGAACATTTTCGGAAGTCAAACGAACTTCTGGAACGGTTTCCGTCCGAGAACCAAGGTACGACTGTATATTAATATTTTGTTGGGAGCTGCTCAGAGCGGCTGGGGCAACCCAGTCAGATGGCGACATCATCATCATCATCATTATTATTATTACTGTTACCAGCTTTTGTTATCAGGGTTTTATCTTTCTTTAATAGACCAAAGCTTTTAAAACAGAATCAGTCTAATGGACCGATCAGTTAAACATGGTATGTAATCTTCCAAGGTGTCACCATCGGTGCCTTTCAAGTTCTTCTGCCCTTGCTTTGCAGGGCTTCTGTGCTTTGGCACCGTAGATCACAAAGATGTGGTCCTTTCCCAGGTGCATCTCGCACGCCGTTAAATGCATGCTGCCACCGGTGTCTTTTGGGATGCCTTGCAGGTCCCCGTCTCCAGTTTGAGGAACACCGTTTTGGAGCTAGCTCTCTTTGACCAGCACCGGCGGAAGTTTGATAACTTCACCTCCCTAATCCTGGAGTGGATATCGGCCAATCAGAGCCTCGCTCACTTCGCTCTACCGAGGTCCATGCAGATGGTACCGAAGGATGATGGGACTGGACAGACCAGGCTCCACGGTACGACTCGCCGTTGCACTTCAGCAGAGAAACCAGTGGCTACTAATCAGGATGCCTATGTTCTTCCTCTGCTCCCGGAAGCAGTAATACGCCTCCGAAATAATGCCTGTTGCTGGGAATTGCGCATGGGGAGGGTGGTGGTGTCCTTGAAGTCCTGCTTGCGGGTTTCTCATTGGGGCATCTGGTTAGCGACTGTGAGAACTGATGCTGGATTAGATCCAGCAGGCCCTTCTTATGTTCCCAGGCCCTTTAATGAAGAGACTGTCCAAGCCCCTGTAGCTAGAACTGCCAGAGCCAGTGCTTTTTTATTATCTCAGTCCTGCTTCCGCCGCGCAATTTGGAAACCACAGGAAAGGAGAGTTTCTGTTATTCTCACACCTGGCTTGCGGGTTTCCCACCTGGACTTATGGTTGGCTGCTGTGAGAACAGGATGCCAGACTAGATGAGCCACTGGCCTGAGCCACAGGGCTTTTTTTTACATCTTTAAATGGGTTATTAATTACCGTATTTTTCACTCTATAGGACGCGCTTTTCCCCCTCCAAAAATGAAGGGGAAATGTGTGTGCGTCCTATGGAGCGAACGCAGGCTCCTTGGCTTCAGCGATAGCAATGCGAAGCCTCCGAAGCGCAGTGGGAGCACTCCCTCCGCGCTCCGGAGGCTTCGCGTTGCTTTCGCAGAAGCCTGGAGAGCGAGAAGGGTCAGTGTGCGCAGACCCCTCCCCTCTCACTCTCCAGGCTTCAGGGATAGCCGCCTGAAGCCTTCGGAGCGCAGCGTGAGTTCCCACTGCGCTCCGCAGGCTTCGGGTTCCTTTTGCTGAAGCCGGGAGAGCAAGACTCTACTGGCTTCAGCAGAGAGGGAGAGCTGTGCAGCGCCCCTTCAGTCAAGCAGGACGAGAAATGGAAGGGGCTCCGTTTCTCCTGCCGCTTCGCTGAAGGGGCGCTGAGCAGAGAGGGGAAGATTTTTTTTTCTTATTCTCCCCCTCTAAAACAAGGTGCCTCCTATGGTCGGGTGCGTCCTATAGAGCAAAAAATACGTTTTGTTTATTGCACTTACGTCACACCTTTTTCTTCAAGGAGCTCAAGGTGGCCTTGCATGGTTTCCCCCCATTGCTTTTCTTGAGCCAGTGTGGTGTAGTAGTTAAGAGCGGCGGACTCGTAATCTGGTGAACTGGGTTCGCTTCCCTGTTCCTCCACATGCAGCTGCTGGGTGACCTTGGGCCAGTCACACTTCTCTGAAGTCTCTCAGCCTCACTCACCCCACAGAGTGTTTGTTGTGGGGGAGGATGGGAAAGGAGAATGTTGGCCACTTTGAGACTCCTTAAAGAGAGTGAAAGGCGGGATATCAAATCCAAACTACTCCTCTTCTTCTTCTTCTTCTTCTTCTTCTTCTTCTTCTTCTAGAAAAAAAGGTGCCGGTACTCACCATTTAGTAGTAGTTACTCCCCAAAACAACAACCCTGTAGGGTAGGTTTGGCTGAGGGGCAGTGAGCTTCATGGCCAAGTCGGGATTTGAACCCTGGACTTTCATGTCTTAATTCAGCACTCTAACCTTTACAATACACAGTAGCACTATCTCAGCTGCAGAAGCATCTGTCCTGCTGCAGCTTACTGGGATGAATTGGGGGGGGGGGGTTGGCATGGTGCAAACACATCTGTAGGAGTGCTGGATTGGTTCCATGGGTGTGTTTGCACCACACTGGCCTCCCTGCCACTTCTCTCCTCTCCCTCACAGTAAGGGAGTCCCAACTGCCAGGATGATAGTGTTGTTATGAGCCAGTGTGGTGTAGTGGTTAAGAGCGATGGACTCGTAATCTGGTGAACCAGGTTTGATTCCCCTCTCCTCCACATGCAGCTGCTGGGTGACCTTGGGCCAGTCACACTTCTTTGAAGTCTCTCAGCCTCACTCACCTCACAGAGTGTTTGTTGTGGGGGAGGAAGGGAAAGGAGATTGTTAGCCGCTTTGAGACTCCTTCGGGTAGTGATAAAGCGGGATATCAAATCCAAACTCCTCTTCTTCTTCTTGTGGCTCCGCCCCACTTGGCAAGTCCCCTTTTGCTCATCCCTGTAATTTTTTAAAAAATAAAACTTACTGTATCTCAGGTGCAAGAATGCAATCTCTCTCACACCTATGTAAGAATGGCAATTTTAAAATACATTTGTTTCAATTTCTGCTTCCTTTTTTCTCCCTCCCTCCCTCCCGATGCCGTGTCTGCATCTGTTTTGGTCCCAGGACACCAGCTCCTTGAGGTGCGGCAGATCAAAGGGACGGTGTTGATCTCCGTCAACTTTGTGAAATATTCCGAGAGAGGGAGCCCAAGAGTGAGTGGAGGGAAAGATTGTTCCATGGAGAGGGCGTTGTTGTGCTCGGGTCCTTGCTTGGAGGTTTTTAAGCAGAGGTTGGGTGACCATCTGCCCTGGATGCTTTAGCAGAGATTCCTGCACTGCAGGGAGGTTGGACTAGGTGACACTCAGGGTCCCTTCCAACTATACAATTCTATAAGCACGGTATACATATGTAAGAACTGCACTGGCTGCCTGTTTCCTACCAGGTGTTACTGAAACAGTGGAACCTCAGCTTTTGAACGTAATCTGTTCCGGAAGACCGTTCGACTTCCGAAACGTTCGAAAACCGAAAACTGAAAGCGGAAGCTTCAATACAATAGGGAAACTCAGAATGGGAGCCGCCTATCACGTTCGGCTTCCAAAAATCGTTCTAAAACCGGAGCTACTTCTGGGTTTTCGGTGTTCGGGAGCAGAAATGTATGACAATGGAGGTGTTCGACAACCAAGGCTCCACTGTAGTATATGAAGCCCTTAACAATTTACCTATCAGATCACCCTTCCCCATATATTCCCACTTAACTGCTCTAATTTGCAAACAGGCACTGTTACAGATGCCATGTATTTTTTATTATTATTATTATTATTATTATTATTATTATTATTATTATTATTATTCCCTGACAGGAACTCAAAGCAGCTTATAGAAAAAAATTGCCTGGTCTGGTCTTGAAAACAGCAAAAAGCCATGGAAGCAGGGGATCAGGGGCCGTAGAGTGCCAACGCCTCAGTCAAGACCAGAAAAGAAACAATTGCCCTCTCCCACATCTCACAATATGATTGTCTCGTCAGAACCACCACCCCCTCAAAAAAAACACCCCAGTTTCCCTGAGAAAGGAGAGAACACCTTACTGCCTAAGCTTCTCAAGACGTTTTGCAATGGAAAAGGGAGAAAACTGCACCTGGGCTCTCTATCCTATCAGCTTTGGCGCCATGAGAAGGGATACCTAACGTGCCAGATTAGCTGCCCCATCTGAGTCCCCCTGGGTTGCAAGTATGTGTAGGGGAGGTAGGCACCAGAACTCATCCAGTATCACATGCAGTTAGTTAGTTACCTGCTGCTAGATTTCATAAATACTTGTAATACCTGTCCCACATTTGTAAGAAATTTATCTTTTAGTGCAGCAGCACTCAAACTTTGGAACTCCTTGCCTCTTGACATCAATCAGGCACCTTCACTGTGCTCTTCCCCAGCGGCTGCTCAAAACACTTTTGTTTAGGCAAGCCTACCCAGAACGTGGCGCTGTGGGTTAAACCACAGAGCCTAGGACTTGCCGATCAGAAGCTCGGCGGTTCGATCCCCGCAACGGGGTGAGCTCCTGTTGTTTGGTCCCAGCTCCTGCCAACCTAGCAGTTCAAAAGCACATCAAATGCAACTACATAAATAGGTACCGCTCTGGCAGGAAGGTAAACGGCGTTACTGTGCGCTGCTCTGGTTTGCCAGAAGTGGCTTAGTCCTGCTGGCCACATGACCCGGAAGCTGTACGCCGGCTCCCTCGGCCTGTGAAGCGAGATGAGCGCCGCAACCCCGGAGTCGTCTGCGATTAGACCTAATGGTCAGGGGTCCCTTTACCTTTACCCAGAACGTTGACATGTGTTTTAATGAGGTTTTAAGCTTATTGTTCATTTTTATCGTTTCTGAAGGTTTTAAATGGTTTTTAACACACCCGCCCACCAATAATGTCGTCATTCCATTCTTTTTTGCAAATCCCTCTTGAGCTTTTCCCCTACCGTCGAGTGGCATAGGAATTTCGTGAAATAAATAAATAAATGCAAAAGGGTGTCGAGAAAGTGGGCAGAAAGGTGTTTTTTCTCCTTCATTGTACCCGAAAACCTGGGATCATCCAACGAAGCTGACCGTCAGGATATTTAGGAGAGACAAAAAGGGACGCCGCGAGGCGGTCAGCTTAAAGCGGCTTTAGAAGGGGCTTAGACAGATCCACGGAGGATAAGACGTATCAGTGGCTCCTAATCAGTATGGCTGTATTACCTCTAGTATCAGAGGCCTGCGTCTTGCTCACGGGCTTCCCATCCACATCTGGCTGGGCCACGCGGAGAGCAGTGGCCATTGGGTCTGTCCCAGCAGGGCTTTTCCTTGGTTCTTCTTGGGTGTGCACAGATCTGTTTCCTGCAAGAAAAGAAAAAGGGCACAGGTTTCCGTGGCGCTGGCCTGCCTTCTGCGGAAACACCCCGAGGCAGCATTTCTTGCCCTTTCTGCACACAGGAGGTCTCTAACTCCCCTGCCTCTGCCACCGTGGAACTCATGCTGGTCGAGGACGTGACTGTGGTTCCGGATAACATCACCGTGTACAACCATCCCGACGTCAAGGTAGGAGCCAAGGAGCTGGGTGTGGGTCAGGTGGTGAGGAACCCTGCTCAGACCAGGGGCTCTTCGAGGAGAACTTTGGCAGAGGCAAAATGGGGCAACGGTGACCTTTGAGTAAAACAGAGCAGTCCCAGGTAAGCCAGTGCTCTGTGTGGCAACATTGAAATGGTTTTGTGGTCCTGGTGTGGTTATCCCGCCCCCCTTCTGCTTTGCCTAGGAAGTGTTTGCGCTGGTGGAAGGGTCCGGTTACTTCCTTGTCAACAGCAGTGCACAGGAGATGGTGAACATCACTTACCTGGAAACAGAGAGCGCCATACAGGTGAGTGTCAAAGTGTGCTGCTCTGTGAGCCTCTATGAGGAGAGACAGCTAGGGCTTCAGGACCTCCTGCCAGCTATTCTTCCCCTTCTCTTAATTTGATAATATATAGGCTAATCTTCCATATTATTGCTGTTGTTAATTATTTTTCTTCTTATTACTATTACGTTGTGAACTGCCCTGACATCTATGGATGAAGGGCGGTATACAGATTTAATAAACAAACCAAAAATAGTAAATATTATTAGGCAAGCCTACCCAGGCATAAGCTTTCATTGTGTATACTTGTACAGTGGTGCCCCGCAAGACGAACGCCTCGCAAGACGGAAAACCCGCGAGATGAAAGGGTTTTCCGTTTTGGAGGCGCTTCGCAAAACGAATTTCCCTATGGGCTTGCTTCGCAAGAAGAAATGTCTTGCGAGTTCCTGCGGGTTCCCCCCCCCCTTTTCCTAAGCTGCTAAGCCGCTTATCAGCTGATCCACTGATAAGCTGCTTATCAGCTGATCCGCTAAAAACCGCTAAACCGCTAATAGCGCTAATCCGCTAAGCTGTCAATGGGCTTGCTTCGCAAGACGAAAAAACCGCTATACGAAGAGCCTCACGGAACGGATTAATTTCGTCTTGCGAGGCACCACTGTATTTACATCTTACCCATCGTATCAGTTGTTGCTTTTGAACGATAAATATTTTACACTGTTTTGTGTAATCTACTTAGACAGCTTGTTTTCTTTCTTTCTTTCTTTCTTTCTTTCTTTCTTTCTTTCTTTCTTTCCTTCCTTCCTTCCTTCCTTCCTTCCTTCCTTCCTCCCTCCCTCCCTCCCTCCCTCCCTCCCTTCCCCTTCCCCTTCCCCTTCCCCTTCCCCTTCCCCTTCCCCTTCCCCTTCCCCTTCCCCTTCCCCTTCTCCTTCTCCTTTTCCTTTTCCTTTTCCTTTTCCTTTTCCTTTTCCTTTTGGTTTAAGCAGTCTATACATTTTGTAAAGCAAAGTTTTAACCCTGTTCTCCAGCCGAAAAATAGCTCTCGGGGGACTTGCAAGCATCAGTGGTAAGACTGGTTTAAGAGACAAGACACAAAAGGAAAAGGGACTCAGAGGGAGGAGGCAAAAAGAAAAAATCAAGCTCTGGCACAATTTCTTACTTTACGGAGTTCCTGTAGTAACCAAATTTATTTCAAAAGCCAAAGGATCGGGGACCTGCCATCTCATACAGCCTGACAAGTGATGTCGCCTTTACCCTGCGAGCGACTGCTCCTGTCACTTTCCCTGCAGGTGGTTCCTGTCCTTCCTGGCTCTTTGACCTTGGAGATCTACGACCTGTGCCTGGCCTTCCTGGGACCTGCTACAGCCTACCTTCGCATCTCCAATATGTACGAGTTGGAAGTGGATCTTGTTGATAAGGTATGATGAGTATGCGTAAGCTGGCCGGAGGGGTGTCAGAGGGCGTGAGCGGCCGCTGGCTGCGTAGCCTGGATTTGCAGAGATTTGTGAGAGAGAGTGGGTTTCCCTTTGCACAGGGCCGCTACAAAGGGAACACATACATCACCTGGCAGATAGATAAGATAAGATAAAACTTTACAGTGGTACCTCGGGTTACATACATTTCAGGTTACATAAGCTTCAGGTTACAGACTCCGCTAACCCAGAAATAGTATATTGGGTTAAGAACTTTGCTGCAGGATGAGAACAGAAATCGTGCTTTGGCGACGCGGCGGCAGCAGGAGGCCCCAGTAGCTAAAGTGGTGCCTCAGGTTAAGAACAGTTTCAGGTTAAGAACGGACCTCTGGAACGAATTAAGTTCTTAACCCTAGGTACCACTGTATTCGCATGAGCCAATGGCCATAGCAACAGTAAAACATTACAGTATACGCAGAAAAGGAAATTTGATATAAGAGCACAATTTAAAGTCCTGAATCGGCAGTCAGTGAGTGGCCCTTATTCTGATTGCCCCAGCTACGAACCTAGCAACCTTTGCTGTTATCTGCTCATCACCTGGCAGCGGGACGGGTAGAAACCCTGTAGCCTTGGGGAGCGCGGTCCCTGTGCCACACACACTGAATGTTACTTTGTCTGACTCCGCATCTCAGTCCTCTTGCTTTTCTGCTGGAGGGGGCTGGAGTCCCAACAAAATCTGGAGGGGCACTGGGTTATGTGTGAGAAGAACCGCGGCTCAGTGGTTGAGCATTGGCTTTGCACGCAGAAGGCCCCTGGTCCCATCCCAGTGGTATCTCCAGGTAGGGCTCTGCCTGAAACCCCTAGACAGCTACTGCCAGTCAGTCTACTGAGCTAGATGGACCAAGGGTCTGATGTGGACTAAGGCAGCTTCTGATGTGCCTGCTGTATGAAGAAGATAAGAAGGCCCCTGCTGGATCAGACCGTCTTGGTCTCACAACAACCAACCAGATTCCTCTGGAAAGCCCCCAGGCAGAATAATAATAATAATGAGCAGGTGGCGCTGTGGGTTAAACCACCGAGCCTAGGACTTACCGATCATAAGGTCGGCGGTTCGAATCCCCGCAACGGGGTGAGCTCCCGTTGCTCGGTCCCTGCTCCTGCCAACCTAGCAGTTCGAAAGCACATAAAAGTGCATAGATAAATAGGTACCACTCCGGCGGGAAGGTAAACGGCGTTTCCGTGCGCTGCTCTGGTTCGCCAGAAGCGGCTTAGCCATGTTGGCCACATGACCCGGAAGCTGTAGGCTGGCTCCCTCGGCCAATAAAGCGAGATGAGCACCTCAACCCCAGAGTCGGTCACAACTGGACCTAATGGTCAGGGGTCCCTTTAACTTTTACTAATAATAATTTATTATTTATACCCTGCTCATTCCAACAAAGTAGTACAGTAGTCTGTTAAACATTAAAAGCTTCCCTGAACAGGGCTGCCTTCAGATGTCTTCTAGACGTCTAGTAGTTGTTGTTCTTTTGGACATCTGGTGGGAGGGCGTTCCACAGGGCAGGTGCCGCTACCGAGAAGGCCCTCTGCCAACCTCAAGAATCAGCAGCTGGTATTCAGAAGCATCGCTGCCTCCAACCATTGGAGGCAGTGCGTCGCCATCATGGCTAGTAACCCTCGACAGCCTTCTCCCCCATGAATTTATCTAATCCTCTCTCGAAGCCATCCAAGTTGAGGACACCCTGGAACCCTCTGCCTTCTTCCCCAGATTGAGGTCGGAAAATCGGTGCTGGTCTCCGTGCGCGTCCTGGGACATCACCGGTACCCTTTCCGGAGTAAATACTTTGTCTACATGCGGCTCCAGCTGAGGGCAGCCTCCCCTATTGTCACACTGACGTAAGTGCCCTGCGTCTCCTGTGCTTTGACTTCTGCTTCTTAAGAGGTCATCTTTGGGATTGCAAGGCATTCTCCTTCCCTGCTCTCACACTCCACCCAAACAGTTGAAACCCACAAAACTGTCAAAACTTGTCAAAACTGCAAGGGCCGTAGCTCAGTCTGCCTTTTTTAAAAGTTAAATCCCCAATTGCATCTCCCGGCCGGGCTGGGAACGTCCCCTGCCTGAAACCTTAGAGAGTCCCTGCCAATCATTGTAGGCAATACAGTGGTACCTCGGGTTACAGATGCTTCAGGTTACAGACACTTCAGGTTACAGACTCCGCTAACCCAGAAATAGTACTTCGGGTTAAGAACTTTGCTTCAGGATGAGAACAGAAATTGTTCTCCGGCGGCACGGCAGCAGCGGGAGGCGCCGTCAGCTAAAGTGGTGCTTCAGGATAAGAACAGTTTCAGGTTAAGAACGGACCTCTGCAATGAATTAAGTTCTTAACCAGAGGTACCACTGTAGTAAGTGAGACAAACTGATTCCATATGTGGCATATTCCAACGTTCCTTTTTAATGCAGCTCTTTATTCAGAACTGTGAGGGATCTTACTTGATTTTTAGGAAGTCAGGCTAGGCATGTCTTCCGTCCGAAACTCCTGAGAACTGCTGCTGGCCACTGTAGAAAACACTGCACTAGATGGAACAGGGGTCTAAGATAGCATCCAATGCTCCTTTTAAAATCAGGTCATTATTCAAAGCCATGAGGTCTGGAATCTTGCTTTATTCTTTAAGAGAAGGAGCAGTACAGAAGGTCCCAGATTCGATCGCTGGTGTCTCTGGGATGGCTGTTGCATGTTTGACAAGCCCTTCCCATGGCAGCCACACTGAAAATGGCAGCGCTGATCCCAGGCAGGGAAACTCTTGTTGTCAAGCAGCCGATCTTTCTTTTTTGTGAGCTCCGTCATTTGTCTAGTGTCATGCCCAGGACAGTAGCTGTTCAGCAATGTGAAGATGGGTGCCAGAGACCAGCCTGAAAATCAGCATGGGCTGTCCTGGTGCCCAGGTTGGACAAAACGCAACCATACCAAACCTCTCCTTGCAGGCTAATGGAGGAAGTGGGTGACTATTCCGAAGTCTACGTCCTCCGAGCCATGGCTGTGGGGCAGACAAGTTTAGTGGCCGTGGCCTGGGACAAAATGGGAGTCAAATTCACCTCGGCGCCTCGGAAAGTGGAGGTAAGGAATTGCAGCCGCTGCGCTGTCAAAAAACCTAGGCACATAGGAAAAACGGTTTGCAAAAAACGTCTCCTGTGGTTTTAGAACCAGAGGTGTTAAGAACTTCATGCGCAAGTTCTGTGAAATGTTCTTTTGGCCCTGGCTGCAGATTTGAATGAAAAGATAATGGACTCTCTGGCACAACCTTCTCCCAGCCTGGTGCATATTATAGTTGTTCTTGAGTACAACTCCCAGTATCCCTGACCACTGGCCGTCCTGGCTGAGGCTGATGGCAATTAAAGTTCAGCAACGACAGATTGGGGAAGGCTGATCTTGTGTGTGTGTGTGTTTAAAGACAGCCTCAATTCCCACGTGGCCAAATTTGACTGCTGTTGTGTTTTGCCAGGTCTTCCCACCATTCAAGCTCATCCCAGAGAAAATAACCCTCATTCCACACAACATGATGCAGGTAAGTTCAGAGTATCAGTTGGATGAAACCATCCTATTGGCTATCTCCCTCCCTCTCTCCCTCCCTCCCTCCCTCCCTTCCTTCCTTCCTTCCTTCCTTCCTTCTTTCCATGGCATAGGTTACCCTGAGATGAGTCACTGCGCCTACAGGACCATGTCAGTCGATGCAATTCATGTTTCCACTGGAGGAGAGCAGATCCAGGCTCCATCTCTACTATATATTTTAAAAATTATTATACTCCTTAACACAGCTCCAAACAGCATTTTGGATACTGTGGTTTGTTAAGAGTGCTGAGAGTTCTTAGGCGACCCCCTGTTCTCCCTCACAGAGCTGCAACCCCCAAAGTTCCCTGAGTTAAGGGTTTGTTTGGTAAATCACTCTGGAAATTGTAGCTCTGGGAGGGGAAGAGGGGAATCTCCTAACAACTTTCAGCACCCTTAACAAATGACAGTTCCCAGGATTTTTTTTGAGTAAGCCATGGCTGTTTAAAGTACTGTGGTACTACTATAAATATATAGTGTAGACTGGACTACATTTTCAGACCTGTCTTCTTCCCAGTACCAAAGGTATTACCTTGGGGAGCTATCCAAGGTCCTGGAGAGCCTCCTTCTTTTTTTTATTTATTTATAAATATTTATTAAAGTTTTTGAATACAAATACACAAATAATAAGCAATCTTACTTCCAACACAACGTAGTTTCATCAATTCTTTGGACTCCCTCACGTCTCCCGCTCCCATTTACATCGTTAAAAGGTTTTTCCAAGCAAATTATCAACTTGTTTACGGTCTTATATCCAAGGTCCTGGAGAGCCTCCTTCTTGCCCCTCATCCTTGCTACTGGGTAATGAGCTTGATCCAGTGCCACCTCCCTTCCTTGGGAGCTCTCCCAGGTCCTGAAATGCCTCCTATACAGCGCTGCTACTACAAACAGGGATTGGGAGAACAGTGACCCTCCGGATACTGTTGGACTCCAACTCCTAACAGCCCCAGCCATTGGGGCCTGGAGTCCAACATCATTTATGGAGGGCCACATACTCCCTGTCTCTGCCTTACCTAGAACTTCCACTTCTCCTTTCTGCTTGTAAAGCAGAGTTTTTTCTGCCCTTTCATCACAGATTTAGATAACGTCACAGGGAGGGCAGGCCAGCTTGTTCTATCAGTTAATTCAGTTACAAATTCATTAGCAAACTGCCTAGAATTGATTTTGCATGATTAATCAGTTTCTCTGTTTAAAAATTGACCACTTTTATCACCCCTTCCTAGCCTCCTGTCATATCTGAAGCAAACAGTAGGGATTCTAGTACACGACATACATTAAAAGCACATTACCTCCCACAAAGAAAGTTTGGGACAGTAGTTTGTTAAGGGTGCTGGAAATTGTATGACATGGAGGGATAAACTACCATTTCCAGGACACTTTGGGGGAAGCCATGTTTCTTAAACATATGGTGTGGGGTGTGGGGTCTAATTGCCTCTTACACCTGGCTTTGATTGGTAGGTTGTGGGGTCCTAAGCAAAGTAGACCCCTCAAATCTGAGGTTTCCCCACTCCTTTTTTTTAAAAAAATAACTTGTTTATTCAAAATTAAAACAAAACATATTATCCAGAAACATATCATCCTTATTTCCCCCCATTTTTCCTCCCTCCCACACAAAACCCGCCCACCCCCCGACTTCCCTCAGTTCCAGTCTTTGATTTCTCTAAAAATGCTGTTTTCTGCATGTTACACAGTTGTATAGAACCTCGAACCATTTAGCTGATTATTATCAAATAAAAGTTTGTGAATGTTTATTCAAAACCAGCCAAGGAGTCCAGTTCGCTTTGTTGTGTCTTCAAACACTTTGTAAAGGGTTCCCGTTCATCTTTAAAGTCACAGTTATGCTTGTCCCGTAGCTTGTATGTCGGTTTTGCCAGTTCTGCATAGTCCATCCATTTTCTTGCTATGATTCTTTAGTTGGGGTTTCTTCAGTCTTCTATGCTTGTGCTACCAAAACTCTCGCGGCCGTTCTCACATACATGAAGAGGTTTTTCAGCTTTTTTGGTAGATCTTTCCCTACAATCCCAATAAAAAATGCTTCAGGTTTTTAAACAAATGTTAAATGGAACCTTTTCTTCAATTCGTTGTATATCATTTCCCAAAATTTTTCAATGACCTTACAATCCCACCACAGGTTTCCCCACTCCTGATGTAGGCCAGGATCCCCTCTGTGATAGACTGAGGGAGGGGGGCGTTGTTCCCAGCTGGTGGCAGGGTGATGCCAGGATCCAGGAAGCTTCTGCCTCCTTCTTCTGATCTGCTGCAGGTGATGTCAGAGGGCGGCCCACAGCCCCAGTCCCTCATTCACTTCTCCATCAGCAACCAGTCTGTGGCCACAGTTAACGGAGTGGGGCAGGTCCTGGCCAAGGCTGTGGGCACAGCCACAATCCTCGGGACCATTCGGGCTGTCAACGAAGACACAGGAAAAGTCATTGTCTTTTCACAGGTACTTCCTCCTCCTTGTTGACGTCAAATGTTCACTTGCTCCTCTGTAATCTGAAACTTACGACTGCTTTCACCATTTAAATTCTTTCCCCTCCGCTTGAAACCATGAGGCCCCTAGCACCTCCCTCAGTCTCTATAGGTCCCACCAGTGCCAGATTTAGGTTTGATGAGGCCCTAAGCTACTGAAGGTAATGGGGCCCTTTATATGTCCAGCTGTCCTTTGTCAAAAACAAATTGTCACTGTTTTTTTTGTGTTGGATATAGTGGGGCCCTAAGCTATAGCTTGTTTAGCTTATACGTAAATCTAGCACTGGGTCCCACCCTGTGTCCTGTTCCTTGACCACACTGAGAATCGGACTGGCCTGAGTCTGGCTTCCTTGATTGTTGGGAATGAGCAGTCAGTGCCTTAAGGAAGTGTGAACATTTCATGACTGTGGGTGGTTTCCTGGGTGAGCTGTTCATTGGCTGAATGGTGTGGGTTCTGAGGTTATTGCTATGCTAAGGTGAGTGAGAAACAGCAGCTTGGAACTTGGATTATTATTGTTTATTAAATGTATTAGCGGCTTCTTTTGCCTTAGCAACTCAAGCGACTTACAATATTTTAAGCAAAAAAACATAAAATAATACCAGCATTAAAAAATCCAAAAGGCAGTTCTATTTTTTTTAACAAACTACATTAAAACATCTCTCCCACACAAAAAGAAAGGGATATGAAACCTTTTCTTTATTGGTAACTTCCTGGGGACTGTATTTCAGTAGGAGGTGGGGCCAGAAGCAAAAGTGGGCAGAACAACGAACACAAATTACAGTGGTACCTCAGGTTACGAACTTAATTCGTTCCGGAGGTCCGTTCTTAACCCGAAACCCATTTCCATTCTCATCCTGGGGCAAAGTTCTCAACCTGAGGTACTACTTCTGGGTTAGCGGAGTTTGTAACCCAAAGTGTTTGTAACCCGAAGCGTTTGTAACCCGAGGTACCACTGTACATCTTTTTGTACAGCAGGCTAGTTTCTACACACACATACACCCCCCTTCCTATTGGTTGCTCCATCCAGTGTTGCTTCTGGCTCTGCCCACCGCTGCCACAAGATCCCCAGAAGGTTGCCATCAGGCTGAAGAAGCATCTGATTCGGCCAGACGCTCCATAGCGTTTTTTGTTTGTTGCTCCTGGAACTTCACAGGTCCCAAGTGTGGGGTGCACATGGCTCCCCCAGCGGCTGCCAGTCCACTTGTCAGCCTGCCGCAGAGGAGCCCCCAGCTGGGTAATCTTAGGCAAACTGGGCCTTTTCTTCTGGTCTCCCTTCTGCCTTTCCCCCACAGGACCAAGTCGACCTGGAAGTTGTTCAGCTACGAGCAATAAGAATCCACGCTCCTGCCACCAGGCTCATTACGGGGACCAAGGTAGGTCTGCCCTATAATCACCAATGGGCATCTTCTCTGTGGATATATAAGCCAACTAAGTTCTACTCAGAGTCACGTCTCTTAATGTCAGTGGCCCTCCCCGGCGTAGGACTCGCATTGCATGCAACCGAGAGATAGGCATGGCTGACTTCTCCCTCCTGAACTGAGCCCATGTTAAGGATCCCACCCCAATTTGTTTTATTTTACTTCAACAAATTGCATATTGCAAATTGTAGTTGTCTCTAAGCGGTGTACAGGGGACCCAATACATGTTTTTTTTAAAGAGTTTAAACTGTAAAATCAGAATCCAGTTAAAAAGCTTGCTGGAATTAAGTTAAACAAGGGGGAGTAGAAAGGCTGATCTCCTGGAAGGAGAGCTCACCGCTTCCAAAGTTATCCTGTTCCATGTTAGTGATGGTTCTAGGGGTTGCTCGTGCGTAAATCGGCGCCACACCTGGCTGGGTTGCCTGAGTGAACCTTTTCTGTCCGGACAGCCACTCGCCCGTGGCTGTCTCAGTCGCTGGCAGAATCCGTCAGTGGGTGTTTCTTGAACTTCTTCCAGCAAAGAAGCTCTTTGACGCCTAGTCTCCGCCTACTCTCCCTGCGCGAAAGCCTTCTGCGCAAGGAGGGTGTGGGCAGCGGAGGACCCGTGCTCTCCCCACTGGTCCCCGGCGAGGAGTCGTGGGACCGCCTCGCCGACTCCCCCATCTGCCCCCCTTCTCCACTAGTGCTACGCTGATTTCCTTCCCCAGAAGATTGGCTGCTTCTCCCCATCCCGGGACGCTCTCCGGAATCCCTCTGGAGCCCTCCCTCTCCCTCTGGCTCCGATGGCAGTTCCCTGACAACGTCATACGTCTCTTGTATGTTAGGACAGTCCTCCTAATGTTTATTTCATTTATTTCAACTACCTGCCACTTAATTGCAACCATCTTTAGGTGCTGTACAGGTAAAACAACAATACAATAACTAAAAAAGAAGAAGTTTCATTAAAATGCCTGCTGGTTGTTAAAAAGAAAAAAAAGATTTTGGTAGGTGCTGGAAGCTCAACAGAGGAGGAGGCCTGTCTGAGCTGCCTCTCAGCTGAGAGGGAATTACAGAGAATCGGGTTCCACAATACTGGGTGCAAGGCTGCTGGTGAACATGAGCTTGTGCATCTGACCCATGCAGGGACCATAACAGTGACTCCGCCCCAAGAGCTCTGTGATTGGGCAGGGATATAAGGGACCAGGCATCCCTTGAGGCAGCATACATGTGTTGGTCTCCGTGGTAGGACACGTCTCTTGCCCTGAGAGGACCAAAAGCTGGGAAGTAACGAGTGACGCTTTCCTTTGTAGATGCCTGTTTATGTTGTTGGCCTGACCAGCACTTTGACTCCATTCTCCTTTGGGAATGCCGACCCAGCGCTGACGTTCCACTGGGCGATGAGCAAGCGCGATGTCCTGGACCTCCTTCCCAGACACTCAGAGGTATGGATCCGTCCCTGGGGATGCACTTCAACTCTCAGCCACTGTGGGCTGCATCCAGCGTTGGTCCTACTGAACCTCAGCCAGTGCCCACTTGATATCATACCTACAGCAAACACAGGGGGCGGGTGCTCTCCCGGGCAGCAGCTTCCTCCTCCTCCTCCTCCTTAGTCTCACTGTTGCCCTTGTGGAATTCAACAGAGAGCAGGGCGGAGGACAAAACTAGAATGAGTTGGTGTTGCCTCTCATTGCCTCCAGCGCCACCTACTGGCCAGCTCCTTGTCTTCCACCCCACCATTCTCAATGGGCACTGGGCACCGCTGGATCCTCCCATCCCTTCTCTCCCGGAAGCCTGCAGCTCCTTCCCTTCTCTCTCAGGTTTCCCTGCAGCTTATTCCGGAAAGTAACTTTGCCATGGTCCTGCACACGAAGGCAGCTGGGCGGACGAGCATCCAAGTCACGGTTCAGGCTTCGGATCCGGATGCTGGGCAGTTTGAAGGACACCTCTCCGAGCTCTCGGATGAAGTACAGATACTAGTAAGCGCCCCCTTCAGGCAGCCTCGTCCTTTTTCACTGCTGCCAGTCCTCTGCTGCGTCTGGCCATGCCAGCCGTTAACGTTAAAAGCAGGGCCCCTTCCTTCCCAGCCCTTCCTTCCGCCTGCAGGATCCTTGCTCTGTCCCTTACAGGTCTTTGATAAACTGCAGCTCTTCTCCCCGGAGTGCTCCGCAGAGCAGATTCTGATGTCCATGAACTCGCAGCTCAAGTTACTCACAAACAGGTAGGGCAGGGAAAGGGGGGAAGTGGCGGGTGGGTGGTAGCGATGATGATGGGGAGCAAAGACAAAGACTCCACTATTAACTTGAAGAAGTAGAAGCACTACAGAGATGCTAATTTGCACCTAATAATAATAATAATAATTTATACCCCACCCATCTGGCTGGGCTTCCCCAGCCACTCTGGGCAGCTTCCAACAAAATATTAAAATACAGTAAAGCATCAAACATTAAAAGCTTCCCTAAATCTTCTGCTTTCAAATTGTCTCCAGTATGGGGGGGTCGGTCAGTCAATACTCCATCATTTTTTTGCTTGCCTTAAGGCAAGGGGGTGCGGGAGACCTCCCTCCTCCACCTGCAGGCCAGATATAGCCCCAGCATGATGTTATCCACCCCTCTCAGCGATCCTGGCACACACTGTCTCTCTCTCTGCTGGGTAAATAATCCCACCTTCCAGCTAGGATTGAGTAAGGTGATTTTGATTGATTGGTTGGTTGGTTGGTTGGCTGGTTGGTTGATTGATTGCCTCCCCCCCCCCCACATATATATATATATATTTATATATATATAAATATATATATATATATATATATATATATATATATATATATATATATATAAATATATATATTATATATATAATATATATATATAATATATATATTATATATTATATATAAATATATATATATATATATAAATATATATATATATTTATATATATATATATAAATTTTTATTAACAGGCCAATCACATCACATTATTCAAATCACATTGGTTCCAAATTATACAGCCAAATTTTAAATTTTTAAAGGTACCCATATATCAAGCTCCGCACGAGTCCAAAATTCCGGATAAGTCCAGACATCACTTATTTTACTGCATTAATTGATCAGTTCTATCCAGTTCAATCCGGATAGTCCTTTATTTTTTCCCATCTTGTTGTAGTCGTACATTCCTTTCTTTGCGATCTCTGATGATGATTGCCTTCCACATATATATCTGAAGGTGGTGTGCAAAACACAATAAGCACAGCCGAAAAACTGGACAGCAGCAGATAGATTTAAAAGCAGTACAAAGCGGACCCCCCATGCCAATCCAGTTGGCAAAGCTTGGCAGAACAAAATGTTTCCCAGCCGCTTCTGGAAAGTGCAGATAATGGGATGCCTGCCGAAATTGCGTAGTCCACCCTAAATTTGACAGCCCCTCCATCCTTTATGGCAGTTGCCTTCTAGCCTGTGCGCCCACCTTGGGCTATAAAACATAACTGGTCCAACCCCCTCCACCTGCCAGCCTAAAGAGAAGGGATGGTGACTTTTCTTTTCTCTCCTAGGGACGGGGCAGCCTTTGTGAACGCTCAGATCCTGCAGTGCTTCCCCAACTCCTCTGTCATTGAGGAGAACAGGCATGGCCTCCTCAAGGCAGGAGCTGTCACAGGCACTGCGGTGCTGGAGGTGACAGCCCTGGAACTCTTCGGCGTCAACCAGACTGTCATCACTGGAGTGCGGGTAAGGGAGGCTCTGGGAAGAGGTGGTAGTGGCTGCTGTGGATTCCGCGAATGCTCCAAGGTAGGAGGTCCCTGAACGTCATGGGCAGGGGCTGGAAGACTGAAGGGGAGAGAATGCAGTGCTGGATAAGGAGGGTTGCTATGCTCTACCTCCACATTTGGAGGTGAAATTTCTGAAGGCCAGTTGTTGGAAACTGCAGGAAGAGAGAGTTGCTCATGTGTTCGGGTTCTGCTTTAAGGGCTGGACTATAGATAGGCCATTGGCCCAATCCGGCAGGCTCTTCTTATATTATAAAGTTGCCAGGGAGTGAAGCAGATGGCAAGACAAGGTACACGTCTTGCGAAAAGAATGTCGCACTAAAGCGCTGGAGCATCTGTCAGCTTGCTTAAAGAGGACCGCTTACACCTGGGACAGGGAGCTTGCAACCTCCAGATGTTGGTAGGTAGGACAACAGATGGAATAGTAAAGAGTGCTGTTTGTCTCCAGTTCAATCCTCAGTGATATGGAGAAGATCTTTTCTCTGGTTCGGATCGGTCTGCAGTGCTTAATGTAGCTAAATTCGCAGTGAAGGCTGCTCAGCTTAGACAAGACAGTCTGGCCTCCCTTGAGATCTAAGATTCTGCTTTTTCATTGTATTGGTCAAACTTCTGTTTTTATGAGCAGTTCTTATGTTTATTTTTATGTCCGCATCTATCGGTTCGGCTACACCTGGCATTTGCTTTCCTTACAAGTGTATTTGAGATGAATCAGTTTGAAGTCTCCAGGTGTGGTGACTGAAAAGGAAAAAACTGATACATCCTTTCCTTCCCCCCCCCCTCCCAGGTGGCCCCGGTGTCCTACCTGCGCTTGAGCAGCGCCCCCAAGCTCTACACGGCCAGCCGGGTGCCCCTGCGTGCGTTTCCCCTGGGCATGTCCCTCACCCTCGCCGTTGAGTTCTACGACAGTACCGGGGAGAAGTTCCACGCCCAGAGCACCCAGCTTCACCTGGCCTTGAACAGGTGCGGCTCAGGAAGGCACGCTTGGGAAAGGGCCGCGTGCCACATCGTGAACATGGCTTGCTTGGAAAATTACCACTCTCCATCTTGTGGAAAGTCCTTTTGGGAACTTGAACATTGGCCACTTCTGTGGTCCAGGATGTGTTCATGCAACAAAGTAAGCAGGCGCAGTCATCACAATGGTCTGGATAAATGTCGGGATGACATCTTAAGTCATAACAAAATAAAAAAATTCCTTCCAGTAGCACCTTAAAGACCAACTAAGTTAGTTCTAGGTATGAGCTTTCGTGTGCGTGCACACTTCACATGAAAGCTCATACCTAGAACTAACTTAGTTGGTCTTTAAGGTGCTACTGGAAGGAATTTTTTTATTTTGTTTTGACTATGGCAGACCAACATGGCTACCTATCTGTAATCTTAAGTCATATCCAGCCTATATGACCAGGGCTTCATCTGCTCAGTACATTTAAAGGAAACTGTCATGACTTCCCCCAAAGAATCCTGGGAGATGTAGTTTGTTTAGGATGCTGAGAGATGTTAGGAGACCCTGCATACACACACACATTTCCCTCCCAGAGTGGTTTAACAGTCTGTCCTTCTGATCAGGGAACTTTGCGAACTGTAGCTCTGTGAGGGGAATAGGGGTCTCCTAGCAGCATCAGTGCCTGTAATGGTTCTAGGGGTTGCTCGTGCGTAAATCGGCGCCATGCTTGGCGGAGTTACCTGGGTGAACCCTTTCTGTCCGGACAGCCACTCACCCGTGGCTGTCTCAATCGCTGGCAGAATCCGTCAGTGGGCGTTTCTTGAACTTCTTCCAGCAAAGAAGCTCCTTGACGCCTAGTCTCCGCCTACTCTCCCTGCGCGGAAGCCTTCTGCGCAGGGAGGGTGTGGGCAACGGAGGACCTGTGCTCTCCCCGCTGGTCTCCGGCGAGGAGTCATGGAGCCCCCTCGCCGATTCCCCCATCTGCCCCCCTTCTCCACTAGTGTTACGCTGATTTCCTTCCCCAGAAGATGGGCTGTTTCTCTCCCTCCCGGTACGCTCTCCGGAATCCCTCTGGAGCCCTCCCTCTCCCTCTGGCTCCGATGGCAGTTCCCTGACAGTGCCCTACAGTTCCCTAATAATAATAATCATCATAATCATAATCATAATAATAATTTTAAACAATTTATTATTTATACCCCGCCCATCTGGCTGGGCTTCCCCAGCCACTCTGGGCAGCTTCCAACAAAATATTAAAATACCGTAATGCATCTAACATGAAAAGCTTCCCTAAACAGGGCTGCCTTCAGATGTCTCAAAATCCTTTGGGAGAAGCCATGACTGTTTAAAGTGGCACCATAGTGCTTTAAATGTATGACACGAATGTGGCCCAACTGAGGCGACTTTTAAGTACAGGATACAACCACTTTTAAGTTGAGGTGTCCTGCTGTGCGGTCGTTTAATAAACCGCGTTCTTACTGGATCTCTTGGGCTTGTTATTTCTCTTGGTTCGGGGTTTTATTTCAAACACGTTCCCTCACCTGGGTAAACGAACAAGCGGTGTAGAAGTAAATTCTTGCCGCAATAATGACCACGCTCACACCATACATTTAAAGCGCAATGATGCAACTTTAAACACCCACAGCTTTCCCCCAAAGAATCCTGGGGACTAGCTAAGGGTGCTGAGAAGTGTTAGGAGAGCCCTCTATTTGCCCCGCAGAGCTCCAGTTCCCACGGTGGTTTAAAAGTCAGTCCCTCTTCCCAGGGAACTGTACTCTGTAGGCAGCCCTATAGAAAGTAAATTTTAGTGTTCCAACTGAACAACTTGTGGCTAGACAACCCAGGAACATCTGTAGCTTGTGAACTAGCCGGAGGTGTGATAAAGTCCTTTGCGCCACTGAGCCCACCTGTTCCTACTGGGAATGATAAATCCTTGTCAGAATACTTCATATCTCTTGGATATACACGAGTAGGCCCTGATATGTCCCCACCCTGCTTTAGAACATACTCATTTTTAAAAAAAATAATGTACCACTCTAGCGTATTCATTCAAAGTCCCAGCCCACACAGGCTCCATCAAATTCCTAGCTGATCTCTTGGTGGTCCACAGAGCAGAAGGCACCACTGACCGTGTTGGCCAAGTTTGGGGAACCCTACCCTGCAGTATCCCTGCTTGGCATACTCCTCACGGGGTCAATTTTTTTGCTTTGTTCCCCCAGAGATGACCTGCTGCTCATCCGACCTAGCAACAAGAATTACACCTACGTCGCCCAGGCTGTGAACAGGGGGGTGACCCTGGTGGGCATTTGGGACGAGAAGCACCCGGGCATGGCGGATTATATCCCTGTCCCGGTGGAGCACGCCATCGAGCCAAACCTTTCCGAGCCGCTTGCCATGGGAGACGTGGTGTGTTTCAGCACGCCTCTCGTCAACCAAGAAGGTCAGTGGGCTGGTCTCCAGCCACCGTGGCTGCCTCCTGGAAGTTAAAGAGAATCATAGAATCATAGAGTTGGAAGAGACCACAAGGGCCATTGAGTCCAACCCCCTGCCAAGCAGGAAACACCATCAGAGCACTCCTGACATATGGTTGTCAAGCCTCTGCTTAAAGACCTCCAAAGAAGGAGACTCCACCACACTCCTTGGCAGCAAATTCCACTGTCGAACAGCTCTTACTGTCAGGAAGTTCTTCCTAATGTTTAGGTGGAATCTTCTTTCTTGTAGTTTGGAACCATTGCTCCGTGTCCGCTTCTCTGGAGCAGCAGAAAACAACCTTTCTCCCTCCTCTATGTGACATCCTTTTATATATTTGAACATGGCTATCATATCACCCCTTAACCTCCTCTTCTCCAGGCTAAACATGCCCAGCTCCCTTAGCCGTTCCTCATAAGGCATCGTTTCCAGGCCTTTGACCATTTTGGTTGCCCTCCTCTGGACACGTTCCAGTTTGTCAGTGTCCTTCTTGAACTGTGGTGCCCAGAACTGGACACAGTACTCCAGGTGAGGTCTGACCAGCATTTTCCTCCTCATTTAATCCCAACACAACAACCCTGTGAGGTAGGCGAGGCTGGGAAGCAGCAACTGTTCCAGGGTTGCCCAGCGAGCTGAGAGGGGATTTGAACCCTGATCTCCCAGCTCTACTCTAACCACTACACCACACTGTCTTATTCTGAGTTGCGGCGGCAGCTCTGAAGTTGGAGCAAATGAAGAACATAACCCCTCTCCTCCCTTGCACATCCCAGTAGACTGGTATTCGCTGACCCAAGGCTAGAGTGTAAGAAGAACCCTGGTGATTCTGAACTAAGGTCCATTGACCCCAGTATCCTGTCTCCTACAGTGGTAGTTTGGATCCATTGCTCCGTGTCCGCTTCTCTGGAGCAGCAGAAAACAACCTTTCTCCCTCCTCTATGTGACATCCTTTTATATATTTGAACATGGCTATCATATCACCCCTTAACCTCCTCTTCTCCAGGCTAAACATGCCCAGCTCCCTTAGCCGTTTCTCATAAGGCATCGTTTCCAGGCCTTTGACCATTTTGGTTGCCCTCCTCTGGACACGTTCCAGTTTGTCAGTGTCCTCCTTGAACTGTGGTGCCCAGAACTGGACACAGTACTCCAGGGGAGGTCTGATCAGAGCAGAAGTTGAGGGCAGATGAAAAGAAAGCCCTTCTTCACACAAGCGCATAGCTGAACAAGGGAAGGTGCTCCCCGCAGGGTGCAGCGATGGCCGCCAACGTGGGTTGCTTCAAAAGAGTATTACACAAATATATTTACAGTGGTACCTCGGGTTATGTACTTAATTCGTTCCGGAGGTCCGTTCTTAACCTGAATCTGTTCTTAACCTGAAGCACCACTTTAGCTAATGGGGCCTCCTGCTGCCGCCGCGCCGCTGGAACACGATTTCTGTTCTCATCCTGAAGCAAAGTTCTTAACCTGAGGCACTATTTCTGAGTTAGCGGAGTGTGTAACCTGAAGCGTATGTAACCTGAAGCATATGTAACCCGAGGTACCACTGTATTATTATTTACAGCCGTACCTCGGGTTACAGACGCTTCATGTTGTGCATTTTCGGGTTGTGCACCGCGCCGAAGCAGAAAGTACCAGAAGGGGTTACTTCTGGGTTTCAGCCCTTGCTCATGCGCAGAAGCGCCGAATCGCAACCCACACGTTCACAGACGCAGCGCTGCGGATTGCGAACGTGCCTCCCACATGGATCACGTTTTCAACCTGAGCATCCACTATATTTAATGTCTATACCGCCCTATACCCGAAGGTCTCAGGGCGGTTCACATAAAATATCAAATACATAAAATCAAAACAAAACCAGCAACCCAATAAAAAAAACCCCCAAACAGCCAGCATTTTTTAGAAAGGGTATAGGATGTAGATCAAGTCAGACCTGGTTGAAAAGGAACATTTTTGCCTGGTGCCTAAAGGTGTATAATGAAGGCACCGGGCGAACTTCCCTGGGGAGAGCATTCCACAGATGGGGAGCCACTGCAGAGAAGGCCCTGTTCTTGTGTTGCCACCTGCCTGACCTCTTGCGGAGGAGGCACACGAAGAAGGGCCTCAGAAGATGATGTAGGGAGGATGAGGATACCTTCTGCCTCAACGGTCAGTAATGCTTTTAACTAGCAGTTACTGGAAACCCCAGGAAGGGATTGTGACTCTTGTGTTCAGGTCCTGCTTGCGGGGTTCCTTTTGGATCATCCGATTGGCCACTGAGAGAGCCGGGTGCTGGACTAGATTAAGGTTACCAGACGTCCCCGTTTCCCAGGATTTACACATCAGTCCCCATAGAAAATCCATTGAAGTTGGAAAGTGTCCCCGGATTCATTGAAAAAAAATCTGGTAACCTTAGACTAGATGGGCCACTGGCCTGATCCAGAAGGGTTCTTCTTGCATTCTTAAGAAAAAGGAACTGAAATTCAGCAGGAATTTGATTAATTTGTTAACCATATAATATGCCTTTTGCCGAAATGGCGATTTTTTAGTTGCTGTTTAGTTCATAGGTTTTTATAGATCGTTTCATTGATGGTTTGTTAATTATTTTACATGATTCATGCAGTCTTTGTGGTGTTATGTGGTTATTGTTATTTATTGTTTGTAAGCCACATTGCGATTCATCTGAATGAAAAGCGGCTTAGAAATAACTCAGTCAAATGGACCAGCCTTCTCCCAACTGCCAGAGCTCCGCTTAGCTGAAAGGTCTGCCCTTTGACCTGGAACTGCTTCTGACCCCATCTTCATGCATGGACCTTCATTGTAATTGCACCCACAGAACTCTTCTCTCGCTTTAACAGTCCTGGAGAATCTGGGACACTGTATTTTCTTCAGGGTGCAGGGATTGTAACTCTGCCTTAACAAACCACAGCTTGTCCACTAGCCGTTCTGAAACAACGCAGGGATCTGAAAAGAAAGCCGACCTTCAGGATCTGGCTTTTCCAAACCTTGCATTGTGGCGAGGTGTCCAAAAAATGGAAATAGTAGCGTGAAGCATGTGCATATTAGTGAAAATAACAAAAGGAGCATCTCCACCCCCATCATCCAGCCCGGACACTGAGGTCTAGCACCGAGGGCCTTCTGGCGGTTCCCTCCCTGCGAGAAGCAAAGTTGCAGGGAACCAGGCAGAGGGCCTTTTTGGTGGTGGCGCCCGCCCTGTGGAACGCCCTCCCACCAGATGTCAAAGAGAAAAACAACTATTTTACTTTTAAAAGACAACTGAAGGCGGCCCTGTTTAGGGAAGTTTTTAATGTCTGATGCTGTATTGTTTTTAATATTTGGTTGGAAGCCACCCAAATATAAAGATGGGCGGGATATAAATAAATTATTATTATTATTATTATTATTATTATTATTATTATTATTATTATTAAATTGTATTGTTTCAGGGAAAGTTGCTTTGCAAAAGAGAAGAGTACCTTAAGCAAAATTGCATACAAAATGTGTATCAGTAGGAGAAAGTAGCACTAAAATGATAGTGGATTTGCATGAGGACTTTCCCCCCCCCAATTGTGGGGAACTGAACTTCAAGACTGAAACTGAAATGGATGGATTAGCCCACCCCTGCCTGGAACCGAGCAGGGCTCCCCTTGGCTGCGTCTCAAAAGAAGCCTCATCTCATCACCCCCAGTCCTGCTCTCCCATTGCTGATTCCCACCACAGTCCTTTACTGCTTTCCCATCTATGCTTTGCAATGGGGCCAGGGCAGCCAGGCTTGGGGGGGGGGTTCCTTTTCTCACTGCTACTCTTAAAAGGCCTTGATGCATAATGGAGGCAGCCTCTGGTTCATCGGCTGCTGTTTTATGGCCGCTGTGCCTTCAGCAAAGCACCGCAAATTAAGCCTCGGTCACGTCTTCAGGACAAAAGAGTAACCCAGAGAGCATCTGCTGGAATGCCAAGCATCCCTTCTCCCCTCCTATAAAAACACCCACCCACCCTGGACTCTCTCTCTGTCTCTCTTGTCTCTCTCTCCCTCCTCGGTGACCCTCAAAACGGCCCCATGCAAACTTCGGAAGGGGCTGCTTTCAATGAAGAAACACAAGCTGCATTCTTTGCGACGTTATGCGTAAAATGGCTTAAATATAAAGCACCCTTCAGTCCCGTGAGTTTGTCCACAATCTGAAGGAGAAGGAGAAATCTGCCTGAACCCATCTCTGACAACCCAGTACTTATCGAGATACAGTGGTACCTCGGGTTAAGAAATTAATCCGTTCCGGAGGTCCGTTCTTAACCTGAAACTGTTCTTGGAACCTGAAACACCACTTTAGCTAATGGGGCCTCCCGCTGCCGCCACGCCACCACCATGCGATTTCTGTTCTCATCCTGAAGCAAAGTTCTTAACCCGAGGTACTATTTCTAGATTAGTGGAGCCTGTAACCTGAAGCGTCTGTAACCCAAGGTATCAGTGTCAAGACAGTCCTTCCAGTGGTGGCTTCAACCATGGAAAGCCATGTGTGACGGGATCCGACATGAGGAAGCCAAGAGAATAATTGTGATGCCCGGGACTGGTCTATCAGGGCTCCTTGTCAGTAGCAAGTGATCCAGGGATCCTAGCTTCCGGCACAGAGTAACTTGTCAGTTTGCATCTTCCTTTTAGCACTGTATTTGGTGGTGGTGAGAAACATTGCCCTATCAATTAACGCATGGTGGTTTCATCCATCTTTCCTATAATAGAACACATTTTTTACATCCCATGGATTGGGAAATTAAAGCGATTGTAGCTCATTTGATGGCAGCTGTCTTCGCTTTTATCCGCTGTGTAAAATATTAGAGGACTGCTTACTTGCATTTTAGTCGGTAGAGCATGAGACTCTTAATCTCAGGGACACGGGTTCAAGCCCCACGCTGAGAGAAAGATCCCTGCATTGCAGGGTTTAGACTAGACGCTTGTGGCCCCTTCCAACTCCACAATTCCTCCGGGCCATTAACACCATTTGCTTTTGAAACAAAATGAAGACTCGACCATCCCAGAGTAAATTAAATACAGTGCTCAGCGCAGAACTGTTCCCTGAGAAACAGTGTTCGAGTTTCTTTTCCTCTTCCCTCCCAGTTCTTTTTTCCTTTGGTGTCATGGCTTTTAGTTTGTATGCCCCAGTCATACAAAGAAGTGTTTTCCTTGAGAGAGTAAAAGTTATTTAATTTGACCTATCTCGTGTCCATCTTCCACTGTCTCCGCTCGCTGCTTCATATTCTGCCTCGTGTTTTTATTTCTTTCTGGGATGGATGAATAAAAAAATAAAGCAGGTTTGTAGGTTTGCAAGAAGTTTTGTGAGGTGAATAATTTGAATTATTTCAAAATTGGATAAAGAGGAGGATTGTTAGTTAAGATAATTAAAGGCAATATGAATTTATTAAATGCAGAAGAAGTGATAAAAATGGTGGATCATCAGAGGTGCTGATGGAAGTCCAAAAGGATTGTATAAGTTTTGTGGTATCTATGATAATAGATTGTATAAGTTTTGTGGTATCTATGATAATTAATATGTTCAAAAATTAATATAAAATTATTTTAACAAATAAAAATAAAGCATTAGCTTGGAGCCCTGACCAACTGGGCCAACATACCTTATTCTTCTCACAGAATCCTTGAACGCAGATGCAACAGCATTTTTTTTCCTTTCTTTAGGGGAACCCGGGACATGGCAAATCACTCCAAGCGACCTCCTTGAGATGGACACGCTGAGCGGAGCGGCCTTCGCAAAGCA
The DNA here is from genome assembly GCF_964252035.2 of Podarcis erhardii. Classification (NCBI taxonomy): domain Eukaryota; kingdom Metazoa; phylum Chordata; class Lepidosauria; order Squamata; family Lacertidae; genus Podarcis; species Podarcis erhardii. The sequence continues at coordinate 8,630,331 of NC_138505.1, read as the reverse complement.
CGCTGGGAAGGCCACCATCTTCCACGATATCCCAGGGATAGTGAAAACTTACCGAGAGGTAAGAACCAGAAAAACAAGGGAGCGCCATCACACAGGCATCATGGGAGTTATTTCTAGCCAAGAGAGTAAGCGTGGGAAGAGGGAACAGAGTCATTTCAGGGAATAAAAGACCTTTTCGGAGCATGGACTTAAAAACTGAGAAGCCATTGATTTGCCACTCGAGCTGATTTGACAACATGCACTGCCCAACTGCTGCTTTTTAAAAATCAAAGTTAGGCAGAGTTAGGCCCAAGCCACCCCACCTTGCTTGGGCAGTGAAGTCCCGCTAGCAAACAGCCGCTTCGGAAACCCTCCTGCAGTCACCATTTTGCTCTTTCCAGGTTGTCATCGGGGGCTCCTCCAGACTCAGCCTTCACCTTGGTCCCAAACAGTACCTGACCAACACTCCAAACTCCTCCGAGTTCCGGGTTTTCGTCAGCACAAGCGGCACTAAAACAACCCTCCGAGGTAGGGCGGAAGGCGCAGCCGCTTCACCCCCACCCACTGTTAATGGGGCGCACGCTGGGAAGGGCAAATGCCCAGTCTAAGTAGAAAAATGAATCTGTCCACCCTGGCTGGATTAGAGGTGACGTTGCGAGGAGAAGCCGCGTGTCCCCTCAGCCACCACTCATTCTCGCTTTTGAAAGTGCCGGTTTCTTCCCTCTTTAAGGGGAGGTTTGCTGGGTGCCCAGAGGAATGTCCTGTTACAGGATAAGCAAATTCCTCCAACAGCAGAGGGGGACACACAACCATTGCGGCCAGCAGCGGTTGGTACCATGAACCCCCATGGTGTTGTCTCATCCTGTGTTGAAGCTGTCCAGCCGTTTCTCCTTGTGGAAGCAACTCCCGTAGTCTTAACTGCGCGCTGTGTGGAAAGGATCTTGCTTTTGTCTTTCCTGATCTTCCAGCATTCAGCTTCATTGGACGGCCCCCGAATTCTAGTATGATGAGGGAGAAAAGCTTTTCTAGCTAATTACAATTTTGTACGCCTCTTCCTCTCTTGGGGATCCCCCTCCCGCTTCAGAACGTAGCAAAGGTATGGCTTGTCCTCCATTTCCAGTACTGCTTAGGCAATAAAAGAAAGAGCAGATCTCCCCTTTCCAATTTTTAGGTTTTTGCTTCCTTCAGTTGGGCTCATCCTCATCAAGTCTGGTTTCATGCCAAATTGTGCATGGTTCCAGCTTCTATTTCCTGACCACCACCAGCCTGAGGACAGTTCACAGGGCATCATGTCCCTTTATTCCATCATCACACCCTTGTCTCCTTTTATCCCTTCAGGTCCTTGCAGTTCCATCCAGCTTCGTGCCATCACAGACCTGCTTTCCCCAGAATCTCACCTGACCTGTCAGGTGGAGTTCAGCATGATTTTCCCAGACATCCCAGCGCAGAGGATCTTTCATGCCCAGGCTGCGTTCTATACTGATAAAGGTAGCGGAGGAAGCGTCAGAGGCACGGCATCTCCTCTGGCAGTAACCCGGCCAGTGTTTTTATCTCGCCATTTAAAATCTTTTCAGCTTTAACAACCTTGCACACATCCACCCCTGTCCCATAAGCTCTAACAGCGAGGTGAGGAAGCTGCAGCCTTCGAGATGCTCCCATCATCCCCAGCAGGCGTGGCCAGTGATCAGGGGTTATGATGATGGCAGCTGGAGTCCTGCAGCATCTGGTGGAGCAAAGATTCCCTACCCCACTGTAAAGTCAATCAGTATTATTCCCCTCCCCCCCATATTTCAGATGTCATGGGAGACTGAGAGTTACTTACCGTATTTTTCGCTCCATAAGACACACTTTTTTCCTCCTAAAAAGTAAGGGGAAATGTGTGTGCGTCTTATGGAGTGAATGCAGGCTGCGCGGCCAGCACAGCAAGAGGGAGAGCTGTGCAGTGCCTCTTGTTGCACTGCCTTCCCAGTGAAGCAGGATGAGGGACGGAAGGGAGCCCTTACGGAGCCCCTTCTGTCCCTCATTCTGCTTCGCTGGGAAGCCAGCAGAGCAAGAGCTGCTACGCAGCTATCGCTCTTGCTCTGCTGGCTGCGCAGCTTGCTCTGGCTTTTCAGGGAGGTGGGAGAAGGCATGGAGGGCAGCCTGTCAGTCCCTTCTCCCACCTCCCAGAAAAGCCAGCAAGAGCCGCTCTATCTTTAAAGAGCCGCGCCGAGCGAGCGTGTCTGCGGCTCTTGCTGGCTTTTCTTGTTTTCCTCCTCTAAAAACTAGGTGCGTCTTATGGTCAGGTGCGTCTTATAGAGCGAAAGATACCGTGCCCAGGGCCCTGTAGTGAGAATTTATGCCCCAGATTTGCACCAGGGACTTCCCAATCCTAGCTCACTACCATCGCCTCTAACTCTGTTTTGCCCATAGGAATTTATCATAAGTTAAAAACATTCTCAGGCATACTATAGCTTAGTGCTCTGCATGTGCTTGGCATGTAGAAGGTCATAGATTCAATCCTTAATGGCACCTCTAGGTAGGACTGGGAAAGAACCCCTGTCTGAAGTAGCCTGACTCAGTATGACAGCTTACTGATTTCCTACTTAAATTAGCCCTGTATTTAGAACATTGAGGACTGGAACCTTAGAAGGGCCACAGCCCAGAACATTTGCAGAAAGTCCCAAATTCAGTCCCCAGCTTCTCCAAGAAGGGCTGTGAGTGTTCCCCATCTGAAAACCTGGAGAACTGCGGCTATTCAGTGTAGACTAGTGGGGGGAGAGGGACCTGTAGTGTTCCAAATGTTGCTGAACTACAACTCCCATCACCCCTGGCCACTGAGTCAATCTTGCAGGGGCTGATGGGAATCGTAGTTCAGACCAAGGTTCCCCATGCCTGGTGTAGACAATGCTGAGCGAGGTGGACCAGCATCCTGAGTCAGTACAGGGCAGCTCCCTATCTGGTTTCCCTCTTCCCAAACTCAAGGTCTCTACGCCTGCATCATCACTGTGAAAGACCAGCCGGAAGCCGACCTGCTGGCCCTGAGCACTGCTGGGGGCTCGGTGCACGTGACGGCCTCCCTCCTCAGCGATCAGAGCCCAGAGGGGACACAGAGGCTCTCGGTGCCCTTTCTGCCTGCCTTTTACATGAACCAGTCCGAAGTGGTCTTCAGCAGCACAGAGCTGAGCAGGGAAATCGTGGTGCTGGGGGCAAGGCGAGTGACTGAAGAAACAGAGGCAAGTCAAAGGCTCAGGATGTGGCTGCCACATAAAAGCCCTGCTCCAGATAACTGCAGCATTGGCTTCTGAGATCTCTGAGACGTGCAGGAGAGGCTCTTCCATAGACTGCAGCCATCTCCTGGGTGTATAAGGGATGCTTATAGCATTGGTCCATGCTACAACCAGCCTTTGAATACGGGGTCCATTTCGGGATAATAAGGTTCCCCACGCCTGGTCTACGTGTGACGTTGTGAAGAGCAAGGAGTTGCATGCATCATTTCAATCATCTCAGGCCCTACGAGCCAACAGGAAATTGCCCAGTTAACCCTGACCCATTACAGGGCCTTCTTACTGGTGGCTCCCCCTTTACACAATGCCCTCCCTGGTGTGGCATGTCAATCTACCTCACTTTTTAACGTTCAAAACACTCCTGTTTACCTAGGCATCTGGTGGCTGAAATACACTTTTCCCGGCAACCTTGAAATCAATAGTTGGGAGTTTATGTGACCCTTTCAAAACATTTCTAGATGTTCTTAATTCTGTTTAAAGGGTGTTTTATATTTAATTCTGTTTGCCGCCATGCGCTCCTTGGGGAGGAAGCGGCAGGATAGAAATTGGGAAGGTGGATTCAACCTGTAGCAGTGATATATGGGCTGGTATCCAGCTAAGTTCTACCCGGAGCAAACATTATTTAATTGAATGGGCTTAAGTTAGTCACACTGATCAGTTTCTATGGCTCTACTCTGAGTAGGGCTGACACTGGATACAAGCCATTGGTTTGGGAGCATGTACACCTTATTTGAAGCAACAGGAGGCTGGTCATTCCTGGACTATTAAGGAAACAAACCTGTTGCTCAGTGGCGGCAATTGTGTAGAGCTTGCAATTAAAGACTTCTCAGGGCACCTTAGAGACAAGCAGATCCATCCCAGCTTTGATTTTTCAGTAGACAAGCAGTATTGTAATAACCTGCTCCACTGAGGGAGAATGCAAGATATGCAGAGACAGCTTGCCAAGTGAGAACAAAGGTCCTTGTGGCTGCTTAAGGCAGATCTAGTCCACAAAAGCTGATCCTGCCTAGATCCTGGTCTGTCTCTTAAGGTGCCACAAGCCACTGTTGTTGCTGTGACACAGCAGCAGACCCCTTTGGATTGCAGCTGTTATTTTCCTAACGACTCAACTTTCCCTCCGTCCTTCCTGCCAAGGCCCAGCCCAGCTCCCCGGTGATCCAAGTGGGACGCCCCTTCCATCTGGTGGACATGCCCGGGCTTGTCGTCTTCCCAGTCAGCGTGGTCAACCTCACATCCCTCCAGCAGATGGCAGCACCCGTCTTTGTCAACCTCTCCTGCACTCTTACAGGCCAGAGGGCTGCCGTGTTAATGCGGGCACTGCCAGGCAGGCACCTGTTTGGTAAGGACCATAGCCGTCAAGCCAAGAACGGAGGCCTGTGCCTTCATCTGGACGGCCACAGGGGATAACATCCTGCACCAGCCCAGAGCAGACAGGTCTTGTCTCTCCTCCTAGATCAGTGTGCTGAAGCAGGCCTTGTCAAGCAGCTTGTGGGCTCCTACCAGGTCCTCCTCTTCACCATCTTCGCTGTTTTAGCATCCACCATGGTCATCTTTCTCAGTAAGTGGATTTGCAAAGGCAGGCACAATCTACCCCGGAGGAACCAGGCCTTTCTGAAAGAGCAAGTGGGGAACCAGCAAGCCCACATGCTGTGCCCTTCAGCCCCAACCCTTCTCTCCCCCGCCCCCTGCCCTTGCAGGAATACTGGCCTGCCTCAAAGCTGGATGGGAAGGATTGCAGAGATACACACACAAGGGAAAGCAAAGACATGCTAAGGTGGTTGTGGGCTCTCTTCCTTGGAGGTTTTTAAGCAGAGGCTGGATGGCCATCGGTCATGAATACTTCTAGTTAAAACAAAAAATTCCTTCCAGTAGCACCTTAAAGACCAACTAAGTTAGTTCTAGGTATTAGTATCTAAGTTAGTTGGTCTTTAAGGTGCTACTGGAAGGAATTTTTTGTTTTGACTATGGCAGACCAACATGGCTACCTATCTGTAACTTCTAGTTAAGTGTCCTGCATGGCCGGGGATTGGACTGGACGAGCCTCGGAGTGCCTTGCAACACTGATTCTAGGACTCTGTGCTAGTGACCATCTTTATATGCATTTATTCGCTTGAACTCCCATGCTTCAAGTGGAATAGCCCGCAAACCATAAGCGGAGTCAGCTAAATTATGTGAAGGGTGTTGCTGCCAGTGGTTCAGAAAAGGGCAAGGGTGGAACTAACCTTGACGTGATGCTTTGACCCCCACAGCCTACAATGCCTTCCTGAGCAGAGTACAGGCAGTCCCTGTTGTGTACGTTCCCACATCAGGCATGGTACAGACAGGTGAGTTAAAAGGAAGGAGTTGCATGCCCCCAATACTTCCTGCATTCATTATCAAATGATGTTTATTCGAAAGTATGTTTAGGGTGTGGTGGGGCGACCTTTGGAATTATTTTGGGTGGTTAGGTCACCAGAATGTGGACTCTGGACAAAACATTTCCAGAGTCCGCCCTCGCATTGCCTGGCTTATCAGACCTCTGATTTGTCATCTTTGGGTTTTTTGGTCCTGCTGCGCAACCACCCAGAGGGTTCTCTTGCAGCAATCAACATGGCATTTCACAACATGGTATTCAATCAGCCACACACAGCAGCTGGATAGTCTTCCAACTGGCAAACCATTTCTGAGCATTATCTATAGGTAGCTTCAAACAGCTCTTTCTCTTCCCACCCATTTTATTTCCAGGGTACCTCTCCTCTCCACCCAGCATGCAAAATCACTATTCCAGTGTCAGGAACAGGACTCAGGCCTGGCTTTGGAGCGTTCGAAGATGACCATCGCTGGACACGGAGGCACCTATAAGCCATGTGTTAAAAAGTAAACTGGTGGAAACTTGTGGCAGCTGTCTTCATTAAATAGGAAGGGCAGGCATGGTTAGAAGAACTTGGAAAAGAACATGGCAATCTGTTCTAAAGACCCTTTGGCCTTTTCACTTGGGACAGAAGCCCCTTTCAGGCAGTGGAATGCACAGAAGTTGCTTTGTTGCATATCTGCTATGTGCTGCCCATTTCCACATTTTACAACAAGGTAAAGCTATTAATCTGTTCTATTTTAACCCTGTAGCTAGATCCAGAGAATCTCAGGCAGCCACACTGGCTCAGCTCATTTGGACTCAGCAACCAACTCTCAGCCCCCAACACATGCACACACTACAGAAAACAAGATTCTGTCTTTATATCCAAAATTTATTGAGTCAGATGGGTGAGGCTACAAGGACAGTGCGAAAGCCATCTTTTGCTCTCCTTATTCCAGAGGCAGCAGCAACAGCTGAAATCCTCAAGAGCCACACAGTTGCAGCTCACATCTCACTTGTGTCGGGACTCCCACCGTCCATGCTCTTGAGATCCTCCGCACCGGAGCCGACGACTGTGCACATAGCCCCACCCATCCTGGACAAACATCTGCTTAATTTAGTGCTGCTTTCGCCTGAAGGAGCATCCTGCAAACAGGGTAGCGTGGAAGGCCACACAGTGAACAAAAAGAAAAGAAAACACAGCAGCTCTTATTACACGTGACTTCTCGACCTCCTGAGCACAGCATCCGGGAGAGTTGAAATTCATCATGGCTCGTTTAAACAAAGTCTTAAAGAAGGCTACTCCAATTATGTCACACGATTAAAAGCAAAAAACAGAGCCACCCTTCACTCCCCTAAGATTCTATCCGTAATACCCAAAATCTTAATTACTGGAAGCATGTCCCCACACCCAAAGTGGTCGCTGCAGAAAGTGATAGCTCCAGATCTTCCCTTTTGTTACCTGAACCCCAGTGTGTTTTGTTACAAAGCCTGACATAATATTTACCCAACTTGTGAATTTTAAAAGCAAAAGAAAACCGGCATAGTGCCTTAGGGCACCCATTTCCAGATTCCACCTGCTCTAAGCAGCTTTAACCATCCATCTCTACAGAAGAGAGGGGGGAAAGGTTACATAATAACAGGGAAGGGGTGCAATTAAACACACACTGCTTAAATGCCGCAATAGAAAATGGCAAAGGAACAGAGGAGATAAGGCAGAAGTGATTTGCTCTAAGAGCAGGTCTTTAAAAACAGCCAATTAAGCTCCCTGCTTACCTTCTGTCAACCTTGCCTTTCCCCCAGTGGGCTGGCACAGCACAGTTGAACAGCCGACACACAGAACCACTGTTTGAGCGTGACTGAACACAGTGGTGATTTTGTAGCAACCTGAGAGAGGGAAAAGAAAAAACATCACTTTGGATCCACTTCAAAGAAATGGAAGAGGGAGCCTCTCTAAAATGTATAATGCCTAGAAAATTGGGAAATGTAACCCAAAAAAAAGTGCTAAATGGGATAAATGCTAGAATTCTGTTTCAACCTTGGAGACAAACCTACACCACCCCATCTCCTTTTAATCACCTGTATTGCTTCAAATCCTTTATATGGGCTAAAACTGCAAGATGCAGTTAAACCTGTGATTTGTTTGCTCCATATCCCAATTTTTCTATTTGTACATAACCAAAACACCTTAGCTTAAGTAAGGTCTTTACCAACTATTTGGGAAGGCCATAGTTCAGTGGACAGAACATCTGCTTCATGTGCAGCATGTGCCAGGTTCAAATCCTGGCATCTCCAGGAAAGGCTGGGAATGTCCCCTGCCTGCAACCTTGGAGAGCCGCTGCCAGTCAGTGTTGACAACACCAAGCTAGATGGACCAATAATATGACTCGATGTAAGGCAGATGTTCCTGAAGAGGGAAAGGGGGAAGCCCAGCCCAACCTCAGTGCCACCAGCATAAAGGCCATGACTTTCTTTACTTGCCTGTCAAATCACACACGTGGGTATAGCCTTTCCAAGGCCAGGTATTTTACCACAGGAGCAACGATTTCCGAGGTAACGGTATTTCTTCTTCTGTAACCCCAAGACAAGAGGCCTCATTTCCTACACAGACACCTTCTGCCAGTTCACATGCCTGAGCAAATGGCGAAGGTTTCCCCCCTCCCCATATGAGCTCCCAGCAATGCAAAGCAGCGAACTACAATGGAGTGAGAAAAAATGTAGAACTATGTGACTGACAGCATACATGATCCAGCCCCTTGCCCAAAACAAGTACAGTGGTATCTCGGTTTTCGAACGCCTCCCTAGTTGAATGTTTCAGAAGTCAAACGCCAAAAACCTGGAAATGCATCTCGGAAGTCAAATAGGAAACACAGCTTCAGTTTTGAGGCTTCCGTTTTGAGTTTTCGAACACTTCGGAACTCAAACGGACTTCCGGAATGGATTACGTTCGAAAACAGAGGTACCACTGTATATACGAGTTGCAGGACAAAAAAACACGACCAGCCTCGTTTTAACACACTACTCCTCCCTACCTGGACATTTCACATCCATGAAGTAAGAGTTGGGACTCTGGACCAGGCGCTTCTTCTTATGTTTCCTCTTCTCCTCCTCAGGGGAGGGATGCAAGAGATCCTTTGCGAGCTGCAGAGAATGCCCATAAACCAAGGACTTTAGAATGAAGAACAAACCTCTCAATCCCCCAACACGTTTAACTCCCAAACCGCTAACAAAGTACTCGTGTACATATTCATGTTAAGTAGCTAGTGACTCGGTTAGGAAAACCTGGTTGAGGGGGGTCCATGCCTACCAGATCTTAAAAAAAAGTAACACTGATCCCTTAACCCCCTTCCTCAAAACCCCCCTTTTCCATGAAGCACAGTCTTTTATTGTTGGTTAATTTATTCATTTTATACCCCACCCTTCCAAAGTAGTTCAGGGCTGAACACAAGTGAGAAAAACATCTTTAAGAACAATTCCAGCGCAGATGCAGACTGGGGAAGATCGCCGTTTAAAAGGTCTGCTGAAAGAGAAAACTTTTCAGGATGCACTCATAAGTCAAATAAAGGAAAGAACTCCAAAGGCCCAAATACTATATTTTAAGATCCTCTGGTAGTTTTCAAGTGCCATGAACGCTTATAGCATACAAACAACAACTATGTTTATTATGTGGGTGAGGAACCAGTGACCCTCCATCTGTTGGAACTCCCATAACCCCAAACCATGAGCAGTGCTTTGCTGGCATGGAGGACAACCACCTCTAGACGGCTAGTTTAGCAGTTGTTGTTGCTCAAGCCCCCAGTTCAAATATGATCAAGTGGCCTCCAAGAACCCCTGCAACTGAGGGCACGGGCCAACAATGCCCCCTGCCTATTAACCAACCAGGACTGTTGCAAGATTTCACGGAAGTATAGTGTCCACAAACTTGCTTTGTTTTTGAAATCTCCAAAGCCATAAATATGTTATCTAAATAGACATGGATTAACTTTGCAACGTAGAGAGCTATTGTGGTGTATGGTCAGTGTCAGGCTAGGACCTGGGAGAGACCTGAGTTCAAATCCCTGAATCGTGAAGCTCACACAATGCCTCTCAGCCTAACCTACCTCGTAGGGTTGTTGTGGGGCATTAAAAAAAAAAATGGGGGGGGGGGGAATCATGTACGCCACCTTGAGCTCCTTGGAGAATAAGGCAGGATACAAATGCTACATACGTAAATACATATACATATATACATACACGCCCGCACACATACATACCGACTAAAATAGGCTCACTTTTAAACAAAATAACGCAGCGAGACCAGATGACCCTCAGCTGGGGAAAGTGGTTTCGCTGGCACCCGCCTCCCAGGCTGCTCTGCTCCTCCTTTCCCTTCAAAATCAAGTTACTATTCATCTAAATCTCTTATTAACGGAGAACATTTTTAAAAAGCGGAGGGAGGGGAGGAGTCAGAGAAGTAAATATCTCCCCTCCCTCCCCAGGCCGCCATTTTGAGCCTCCCATCCCGGACCAGGGAGGTGTGAGGGAAGGGAAGGGAGGGCGATGGGGCGCCTGGAGAGGGATAAAAGCCCAAGGCGACGACCACGAGCGACCCCCTTTCCCCAGCCGAGGAGGCCGAGCCGGGGAGGGACGGGGCACCAAGGCCTCGCCGCTCCGCAGGCGCCCAGACCCAGCAAAGGACTCACAGGCATGTTCGCGTGGAGGCAGCTACGGCCGAAAAGGAGCCAGACCGGAAAGAGAGGGCGCTATATCCGCTCCGGGGTTTCCTCGCACGGGCGGAAGCCGAGCCAAAAAGGGGGCGTGGCCACCTCGACCTTCCACCCAGCCTGCGCTCTCTTCCTTCGACGACGCCACGCTCTGGAGGAGGGGCGGGGGTGCTCCTCTCAGCCGCCATTTTGGAAAGGGGATGGGGATGGGGCGGGAACGGAAGTGGCCCTGGTTGGAAGCGGATTGCGGGAGGGAGGGCCGCCATGATGGGAAGGTCGGAGTGAGACGAAGAGAGGGACTGGCGAGGCGGCCTTCTTGAGAAGGGCAGCCGTGTTGCCAGGCTGCCATTTTGAGAGGGTTTCATGAAAACAAGATAAATGAGCCAAGTAATAGAGGGATATAAAGGTATTTTTCTCTATTCCCGGCATATTATTAGTATTATTATTATTAATAATAATAATAAGGACCTGCCGTTCACCTTCAGGCCTCAGAGCAGGTCACAACATGAAAATATAATATAATATTCTAGTTAACCCTTCCTTCTCCCATCAAAAACACACATTGAAAATATTTGAAAAACAACTTTGAATCAGTTTTAAGCAACTTACAATTTACAGCTTAAAACCATTCACAATTGCATTTAATCATGCCTCGCTTTTCCTCCCAAGTTGCACAGGGTAGTGTAGACATGCCTCGTTTTAGCTTCACAACAACCCTGTGAGGTAAGCTAAAAAAGGTAAAGGGACCCCTGACCATTAGGTCCAGTCGTGGCCGACTCTGGGGTTGCGGCGCTCATCTCGCTTTATTGGCCGAGGGAGCCAGCGTACAGCTTCCGGGTCATGTGGCCAGCATGACTAAGCCGCTTCTGGCGAACCAGAGCAGCGCACGGAAACGCCGTTTTCCTTCCCGCCGGAGTGGTACCTATTTATCTACTTGCACTTGGACGTGCTTTCAAACTGCTAGGTTGGCAGGAGCAGGGACCAAGCAACAGGAGCTCACCCCGTCACGGGGATTCGAACCGCCAACCTTCTGATCGGCAAGTCCTAGGCTCTGTGGTTTAACCCAAAGCGCCACCCGCGTCCCTATGAGGTAAACTAGGCTGGCTCAAATTCACCCAGTGAGCTTCATGGCTGGGTGGGGATTTGAACCCAGGTCTAAACTCACCCCGCACCTTCAAATACACCAGAGTGGCTCTCCACATTAGACATCGCATCCTGCCAGCCCCATCTGTGGGGTGGTTAAGGAGTTTATTTGTTATTTGTTTTTCTTTAAGGAGCTCAAGGTGACATGCATGGTTCTCTCCTCATCTCCTCCCCACAACAACTCTGTGAGGTCGGTTTGGCTAAGGGGCAGTGACTGGCCCAAGGTCACGCAGCTGAGTCAGCATTTGAACCCGGGTCTCCCAGATCCTAGTCTGACATGGCAGCCCCACCACTGGCTCTTGGACTAGGACAAGGGAACCCAGGGTTCAAGTCCCCAGGATACCTGAAGGAGCGTCTCCACCCCCATCATTCTGCCTTGACACTGAGATCCAGCTCCGAGGGCCTTTTGGCAGTTCCCTCCCTGCGAGAAGTGAAGTTACAGGGAACCAAGCAGAGGGCCTTCTTGGTGGTGGCGCCCGCCCTGTGGAACACCCTCACATCAGATGTCAAGGAGATAAACAACTATCTGACGTTTAGAAGACATCTGAAGGCAGCCCCGTTTAGGGAAGTTTTTAATGTTTGAAGCTTTATTCTGTTTTTAGTCCTCTGTTGGGAGCTGCCCAAAGTAGCCAGATGGGCTGGGTATAAATAATAAAAATATTACTATTAGGCCCTTGTCAGCCTGATCTACCTTACAGGGTTGTTAGAAGTATAAAATGGGAAGAGAGCCACAGAGACTGCTCTGAGTTCCTTGAAGTAAGATTTGACTAGTAGTAGCAGCAGTAGCAGCTGTAGTATTTGTAATAAAACAGTAAATTATGCTGCTTTGGGCTGAAGTTTCACTCCGATGAAGCATTCAGACATCGCTGTTGGTTTTCCTGAACCCACCTCTATACATGGAGATGTTGAGGTGGCCACAAAGGGCATCAGTCACCTTAGGCTGCTTCACCAGCTCCAGCCTTGTCTAGAAAAAAGAGGCCTCTCCTCAAATTGCACACATGTTGGTCATGTCTGGGTTGCACTACTGTAATGCTTTCTACAGGGGGCTCCCCTTGGAGACTGCTGCCAAAACCCGACCTACATATTTCGCCTCTTGCTTCACTGACTCAAGTTATCTCCTGATTTCTGGGCTCCCATTCAAATGTGGGTATTCACAAGTCAAACCAAAATGGTTTGGGTCCCAGCTATTTGAAGGACCACTTGCACATCTAGGAACATGCCTGGGTTCCCATATCCACCTCAAAAGCTGGTGAGTACCAGGGACAGAATATTTTTTTTAGTGATGGCCCATCCTCTCTGGAACTGCCCTCCTGTTTCTTGTGGTTTTCAAACCACCACCACCAAGCATTTCATTGAACTTATTGTCAACTTGTCTAATTTTGATAGGACTCCATTAGGGTTTTTTTTAAAAAAAATAAAAAATATATTGTCATGTTTTAAGCCTGGTTCCTGTTTTGTAAACTGCCTTGTGATCCCTAAAAGGCAGGGATCAAAATAACTTGATAAATGAATGAATGAATGAAAAACCCCACGTGGGGAATGGAGTGACATCATCCTGGTATGACATCATCCTGGTGTGAACCAGCTCTTCCATAGGCACTCTGGGCTATGGAGGCAGATGATGTCATGGCAAGGGTGATGATGATGATGCCAGCACCATAACTCTCTCTGATGTTACATAGCCCATTACAAAATGGGCTCCTGCCTTAAATCTGTGTCCCACCGCAAATTGCAAGCCTTGGAACCACCAGTGAAAGCTGTGGCCTTCGCCTGCTGCCAAGTGGTTTTTGGGTGCAAGATTTACTTTTTTATTTCCGTTTTATTCATTGGCTATATTTCTGCCGTGGCTCATTATCCAAGATGAGAATGAGGAATGATGGATCAAGCAATCCCATAGATACTTACTCAAAATTAAATCCCGTGAGCACAACTGGATTTGCTCCAGAAGTGAGTACAGTGGTACCTCGGGTTAAGTACTTAACTCGTTCTGAAGTTCTGTTCTTAACCTGAAACTGTTCTTAACCTGAAGCACCATTTTAGCTAATGGGGCCTCCTGCTGCTGCCTTGCCACCGGAGCACGATTTCTGTTCTCATCCTGAAGCAAAGTTCTTAACCTGAGGCACTATTTCTGGGTTAGCGGAGTCTGTAACCTGAAGCATATGTAACCTGAAGCGTATGTAACCCGAGGTACCACTGCATAGTATTCCAACATTATTTTTATTTTATTTTTTAATCCAGAGGAAGCTAATAATTGCCACTGCCTATAGGTCTTGCTTTTAAATCAGCTGAGAACTCCAATCCATTGCAAGAGGCAAACATTGCTTATTAACAGTGCAGACCACAAAGCGGTAGAGGCTCCCACCTTGTGGGAGAGCATTTGATTTGCATGCAAGAAAGCCGCAGGTTCAGTTCCTTCCAGCATTTCCAGTTGGGCTGGGAAAGAGTCCTCCCTGAAAAGCCTTGGAAAACTGCTGCCGGTCGGTGTAGACAATACTGAGGGTTCTGTTTAGTTATAATAGGTACTTCCACCCCAGGAACATAAGAAGCTGCCATATATTGGGCTGGAATCCTTGGTCCATCTTGGCTCAGCACTGCTCGCACTGACTAGCAGCAGCAGTCCAGGGGTCTGCGCAGAGGTCTCTCTCCCAGCCCTACCTGAAGATGCCATTGAGGATTGAATCTGAGACCTCCTTGCAAGGCAGATTAAGCTCTACCCATTGAGCTAGGACTCTTCCTCTAGCCTAGATCTATCCCCTTCCACCCTGCATGTATCTCATCTGACTAGTAATCATCATCATCACCATCAAGAAAGCAGAATCTGCAACAAAATATTGCAGCATGGAAAGCTGCTGCTCTGGCTGCCATCCATCCATGCTGTTTTCCAGGATATTCCATTCCAGTCTGACTGCATCCCATCCCAGATTGCCATTCCCTCACCTGAACAATCAGAATTTTCTGCATCGTTGGCCTATTCAGTCCTCATTGTGCTATAATAGTGGTGCTGGAGGAGAGTCCCATGGGCTGCAAGAAGATCAAACCTATCCATTCTGAGGGAAATCAGCCCTGAGTGCTCACTGGAAGGGCAGATCCTGAAGGTGAGGGTCCAATACTTTGGCCACCTCATGAGAAGAGAAGACTCCCTGGAAAAGACCCTGATGTTGGGAAAGATGGAGGGCACAAGGAGAAGGGGACGACAGAGGACGAGATGGTTGGACAGTGTTCTTGAAGCTACCAACATGAGTTTGACCAAACTGGGGGAGGCTGTGGAAGACAGGAGTGCCTGGTGTGCTCTGGTCCAGGGGGTCACGAAGAGTCGGACACGACGAAACGACTAAACAACAACAAAGTGTCTATCTGTTGTTGTTGTTGTTGTTTTCTAAACAGCCATCCTAATGGATTTCACCCAACCCCAAACACACACACTATTGCAAACCTTGGAATTCCTCTCTTCATATTTATTTCTTCTTTATTTTACACATTTATAAACCGCTTCAAAGCCTGAAGCCATCCAAGTTGTGCATGACAATGTAAAATATGATAAAATAAAAAAAAGAGACTACAATTTCCAAAAGCAATAACTGTAAAACCATTCCCACAGACTATAAAAATCAGTGAAACCATTTCTACAGATGAATTCTGCATCACTGGTGCAGTTTCTCGGAGAACTGAACCGCTATCAGTACATTATAGGGTTCTTTTTATTTAGGAAATGTATAATATTTCTTTACAATAATCATGAGCAGTAAACAGATTAAATTCTATATAAAACATGAAATACACAGACCAATTAAAAATGAAAATTAAAAGCATCACTAAAAAATAATAATTAAACACATTTAAAACAAATAACTAAATGATGTGTTTCTGGAAAGGGTTGCTGAAACAATAATTTTTTCAGCTGGCATCTAGAATGGTATTGTGATACAGCAGAATCAGCATTGTTAATGGCACCCTAAAGAATCATACGGGTAAAAAATAGATCCCTGCCCTCAAGGACTTTACAGTCTTAATAAAAAAAATTAAAAAGGAAAACACAAAAATCACATCTAACAGTGTAGGTGGTGACCTTGAAAGCCCTAAACAGTCTCGGCCCAGTATACCTGAAGGAGCATCTCCACCCCTATCGTCCAGCCTGGACCTGAGGTCCAGGTCCCAGGGCCTTCTGGTGGTTGCCTTCCTGCGAGAAGTGAGGCTACAGGGAACCAGGCAGAGGGCCTTCTTGGTAGTGGTGCCCACCAGATGTCAAGGAAATAAACAACCATTTGACTTTTAGAAGACATCTGAAGGCAGCCCTGTTTAGGGAACTTTTTAATGTTTGATGTTTTATCACATGATGATGATGATGATGATGATGATGGGAGCTGCCCAGAGTGGCTGGGGAAACCCAGCCAGATGGGTGGGGTATACATTCATTCTTCTTCCTCCTCCTCTTCCTCCTCCTCCTCCTCCTCTTCTTCTCTTTCTCCTCAGTGCTATGCCTTGCAGTGCAACAAAATAAAACACTAAATCGATCCTACAGACCTTCACCATATGTATAATCAATTCCTGCTTCTGACATTCCACGTTCTCTCATTCTGTGATCCAAGCATGTCTTACAAGCCAGGATCCAAATATGCATTTGGTGAGCCATTTATTAACTTTTAACCATGTATTTTCACGGTGGTAGTGCTTCTATTTCCACTCTCCTTGGATCAGGCTCTCACCCACTGAGGGCTCCCAACCTACCAGTTGAAGTCCGTCCGATATTTACTGGATGTAGCCAGAATACTGCAGTCAGTGCCGGCAGTGTCGTTTTTGGTGATTTCCCTTCAAAAATTGTTCGACGGCTTTTGTGTCTGGATTTTCACTTTTTTTAAAATATGGCAACTAAAAGTTTATTTATTCTTTATTATTCTGATTTCTTCTGCAACTCCCTGATCAACCCCAGGAGTTTTTATACAGTCTAAAAATATCTAAGCCAATTGACCGTTTGCCGGAATCCCCTGCTGTTAACTCTACATGGTGCGATTGAAGTCAGTGGATGGGAGTAATGGATACAGACAGGCCATTGTTTCCTCAAATCGAGATGCAGGATCACACCCTCTTTTCCTGGTGTGCTTAGCAGACCAAAATCCTGCGCCTTTCCTCCGCTAGAAAACAAGAAACGAAATGGAGGCTTTTCCTGGCGTAAAGAAGAAATGGAGGGGAGCGTTTCACGTGTTGAACCTCTGCCTGTTTCTCCAGCAACTCTCTGTCCATTACAGATAATAAAAGATGGAAACTTTTGGTTGTTTTTTAATATAGTAGGTTAATGTTGTGAACCTCTTTGGGAACTGTAGTTTGTTAAGGGTGCTGGGAACTGTAGTTCTGTGAGAAGCAAACTGCAGTTCCTAGGATCCCTTGGAGTGTAAGCATGTACGGTACTTTAAAGTATGGGCCATATGCCAGCTTAACACGGGCGCATGTGCATGAGGTGTGAAGGTCGCTATACAGCAATTCAAGGACTCTGCTAACCCAGAAATAGTTCCTCGGGTTAAGAACTTTGCTTCAGGATGAGAACAGAAATCGTGCTCCAGCGGCGCGGCGGCAGCAGGAGGCCCCATTAGCTAAAGTGGTGCTTCAGGTTAAGAACAGTTTCAGGTTAAGAACGAATTAAATACTTAACACGAGGTACCACTGTATAATAATAATAATAATAATAATAATTTGTTATTTATACCCCGCCCATCTGGCTGGGTTTCCCCAGCCACTCTGGGCGGCTTCCAGCAGAACACTAAAATACAATAACCTATTAAACATTAAAAACTTCCCTAACAGGGCGGCCTTCAGATGTCTTCTAAAAGTCTGGTAGTTGTTGTTCTCTGACATCTGGTGCGGGTGCCACTACCGAGAAGGCCCTTTGACATCTGGTGCGGGTGCCACTACCGAGAAGGCCCTTTGGTACTTTGCACATGCTCAAGAACACTCTCAGAGGTCAAGCGCCTTGCGAATGGCTCTTACTTAGTTCTGTATCGCGTTTCTATCCCACTTTTTAGTGTTGAAAAAAGGTGGGATGCCTGGCTCTCTCCCATCCCCCTTACAACAACCCTGTAAGGTAGGAGAGACGGGCAACTGGCTCAAGGACACAAGCTTCATGGCGGCCTGAGCAGGACATTACAAACCCTGCCCTCTCCCCGGTCCCGGAACTCTAACCACTGCACCGCACTCCCCCAGGCGTCAGGTCTCCCTTTGGGGGCATGAATGAGCAGCAGCGCCAAGTTCATTCATGCTGCCCGGGGCGCGCGGGGGCGGGGGAAGAAGAGCCCATTGAAGAAATCCGCTCCTCCCGGGGCTGAGTCAGCTCAGACTTTTCAGCCCTGCTGGCTTAACCCCTCCCTGCCCGCGGGAGGGGGGGGGCAAGCGGCTTTTCTCCCTGGCCTTCCAGCGAGGAGGAATGGGGGAGTGGTCTGAGCCTCCCGCTGGCTGGGAAGAAGGAGGAAGAGGAGGAAAAAAAAGGTTACTGGGCGAGAGGAGGAGTTTGGGTTCCACCTCGCAACTTCTCATCCCTTCCCCCCCTTTAAACTTTTCTGATTTTCTTTCTTTCTCTTCTATTTCTTTCTTTTCTTTCTTCCCAGGAAAGAGGGGAAAAAACCCAAGTTTGCAACTCTCCGGGGGCCATGGCCAAATCTTACGATCACCTCTTCAAGCTGCTCCTGATCGGAGACAGTGGAGTGGGGAAGACGTGTCTGATCATCCGCTTTGCAGAAGACAACTTCAGCGGGACCTATATCAGTACCATCGGTGAGAGGGGTTGGGGGGCGGTGAGGGGGGTTCCAGGGGAATGGGGTGGGCGGTTGTGGGGAGATCTGGGGAAAGGGAGGGGTTCTGTCACCCCCTTGCACCTCAATCTTCAAGGCTTCGCATCCTCCTTCTCCCAGTCCGAATCCCCCAAGACATTTGTTTGTTTATCCATCAAACACATCGATATCCCACCTTTTGACGCAAGGGCACGATTCTCTCCACATTTAAACCCCACAACAACCCTGAGAGGTAGGTTAGGCGGAGAGGCCAAGTGAGATTTGGGCTGAGTGGGGATTGGAATAAGGTTACCAGGTGTTTTTTTTTCAATGAATCCAGGGACACTTTTCAATTTCCTACTAAATAGATGGGGACTGATTTGTAAATCCGGGGGCTGTCCCCGGGAAATGGGGGCATCTGGTAACGTTAGAGTGGAACCCTGGTCTCTCCCAGATCAGAGTTTGACACCCTGACCCATGGGCAGGCAAACTAAGGCCCGGGGGCCGGATCCGGCCCAATCGCCTTCTCAATCCGGCCCCTGGACGGTCCAGGAATCAGTGTGTTTTTACATGAGTAGAATATGCCCTTTTATTTAAAATGCATCTTAGGGTAATTTGTGGGGCCTGCCTGGTGTTTTTACATGAGAAGAATGTGTCATTTTATTTAAAATGCATCTCAGAGTGATTTGTAGGGCATAGGAATTCGTTCTTTTTTCAAAATATAGTCTAGCCCCCCACAAGGTCTGAGGGACAGTGGACCGGCCCCCTGCTGAAAAAGTTTGCTGACCCCTGCATTACACTGCCAGGAGGAATGGGACCCCGCCCCGCCCCCCCCCCCGCTAGCGGCAGAGTTGCACTGTGTATTTAAAGTGCATTCAATGCACATTTGTTATTATTTATGAAATTTATAGGCCGCCCTTCGTCAAAAGACAGCTGGTCGGTTTGCAACGCAGAATGCATAACATTGTATTGAGACAGGTTAAAAATCAAACACAATTATATTTTATTTATTCCATAAAATTTATACGCCATCTAATTATAAAAAATCCCTAAACAAAATGCCAAGAGGTTTACAGAAAGAATTAAACATCATATCGAGGCAGGTTAAAAATCAAAACAGCAATATAAACACAGTTATATTTTATTTATTCCATAAAATTTGTACGTCATCTGATGATACAGACCCAAACGAAACTCAAAGCCGGTTTACAGAACAAAACTACAAAATCATCGGTGAAAAAGTTAAGAGCAACTGTTTTCAAACATTCCAAGAAATAATTGAAAGCTTAAAACTAGATTTTAAAAATGGTTTGATGTGTTTGGATGGGCTTGCCTAAACAAAGAAGTTTTTGGCAGGTGCTGAAAAGCGTGTGGCGAAGGCTTGATACCAATGGGCAGGGAGTTCCAAAGTGCATGTGCTTCCATGCTAAAAGATTTTGAATTCTGACAAATGCAGAAGAGGTATTATTAAAGGTACCTGTAACAGTGTCAGTTCCATTGATTGAATCGGTTAATGGGGCATGCATGGGGCAAGGTGATCTTGCTGATAAACTAAGAAGATAAAGTGGTTAAGGGCCTCATGTACTAATAGTAACAGTTTGAACTAGTCTTGTAGAAGAAACACAGAATAAAGTACGTATTAGAAGTGCAAGTATACCTGGAGCGTCTCCTCCCCCGACATTCAGCCTGGACACTGAGGTCCAGCGCCAAGGGCCTTCTGGCGGTTCCCTCACTGCGAGAAGCCAAGTTACAGGGAACCAGGCGGAGAGCCTTCTCAGTGGCGGCACCCGCCCTGTGGAACACCCTCCCACCAGATGTCAAGGAAATAAACAACTACCTGACTTTTAGAAGACATCTGAAGGCAGCCGTGTTTAGGGAAGCTTTTTAAGGTTTAATGTTTCACTATGTTTTTATATATGCTGAAAGCCACTCAGAGTGGCTGGGGCAACCCAGTCAGATGGGGTTTTTAAAATAAATTTATTATTATTATTATTATTATTATTATTATTATTATTATTATTATTCTGCATAACAACAACAGCATAAAACATACAGAGGGAGAAAATGAGCAGCATTGTATCTAAAACCACAGCCCACCCAAGGGCGCAGATACGAAACCTCTCTCTCTGTCCAAACATCAGGCATAATCTTGGCCACCACAGAAAATGGCAGGCCTTCCCAGCCGTCACCCGGGAGCTTCTCTTTCCTCTGCCTGTCTCCCACCCTGGGAGATCTTCACCTCCCTGCTTCTCATCCAGGGTCCTTCCACCACCCACCCACCACTTGAAAGCACATGACTTCCTTCAAAGTATCTTGGGAACTGTAGTTTGTGGAGGGTGCTGGGGATCGTAGCTGCTTGAGGTGGGAACTCCAGTTCTTGGGGTGCTTATTATGAGATGGGTGTTCCTTGGGTGTGCAGATCTTTGGCAGAATCCATGCGACAGGGCGCTCGATTGCCGAGTATGGGCTTCTCTTAAAAATACTGTATTTTTTGCACCATAACACTCACTTTTTTGCTCCTAAAAAGTAAGGGGAAATGTCTGTGCGTGTTATGGAGGGAATGCCTATGGGTGGCATGCCTACGGATTTTCCTCCTCTAAAAACTACATGCGTGTTATGGTCGGGTGCATGTTATAGAGCGAAAAATACAGTAGTTTTAAGATTCCAGTCCTCATGGAACTGAATAAACTGGAACTTGGGAAGTAGCCTTTAGTAGTCGTCGTCTTCTTCTTCTTCTTCTTCTTCTCCTTCTTCTTCTTCTTCTTCTTCTTCTTCTTCTTCTTCTTCTTCTTCTTCTTCTTCTGCGATCCCTCGTAGCCAAGTAAGATTGTCTTCCGTAAACACGGTTTTAACAATGAGTCTGTAAGGGACTGTGGAGGCCAGGCATAGGCAAACTCGGCCCGCCAGATGTTTTGGGACTACAACTCCCATCATCCCTAGCTAACAGGACCAATGGTCATGGGTGATGGAAATTGTAGTCTCAAAACATCTGGAGGGCCGAGTTTGTCTATGCCTGGTGGAGGCCAATTCTGGATCCACACCTCCTTCCACGGTGGGGACATTGGTTCCCGGGCGGGAGTTGATCATGGGGTGGATTTGCCAAGTGTGCCTTCCTCTTAGCACGTTTCTCCCTTTCATTCTGAGTTCGAGTGTCTTAAAAGCCCATGACACCTTTGGTAAAGGCTGTTCTCCAACTGGAGCGCTTGCAGGCCAGTGTTTCCCAGTTGTCAGTGTTTATATTATCTAGTACAGTGGTGCCTCGCAAGACGAAATTAATCCGTTCCGTGAGGCTCTTCGTATAGCGGTTTTTTCGTCTTGCGAAGCAAGCCCATTGACAGCTTAGCGGATTAGCGCTATTAGCGGTTTAGCGGCTTTTAGCGGATCAGCTGATAAGCGGCTTAGGGCTTAGGAAAAGGGGGGGGGGGGAACCCGCAGGAACTCGCAAGACATTTTCGTCTTGCGAAGCAAGCCCATAGGGAAATTCATTTTGCGAAGCGCCTCCAAAGCGGAAAACCCTTTCGTCTAGCGGGTTTTCCGTCTTGCAAGGCGTTCGTCTTGCGGGGCACCACTGTACAGTATTGTCCACACTGACTGGCAGCAGCTCTGCAAGGTTTCAGGGAGAGGTCTCTCCAGGTAGGGCTGGGCTGTGTCCTGTGTTCCTAAGAGATGGATGGACACCTGTCATGGATGCTTTAGCTGAGATTCCGGCATTGCAGGGGGTTGGACTAGGTGACCCTCGGGGTCTCTTCCAACTATGATTCTGTGAGCCTATATATGTGTGTGTGAGTAGCTTGACTCCATCTTCCCCCTATCTAGGGATCGACTTCAAAATCCGGACAGTGGACATTGAAGGGAAGAGGATCAAGCTGCAGGTTTGGTACGTGCTTATGGTTCAGCGCAAACCTTTCATGAGTCTCTACCCCCAAGGCGCTTGCAAATCTACATTTTGACAGCAGAGCAGGAGACAGGCAGGAGTCTCCAAATGAGCAGAGGCAGGGAACTCTGTGCTTTTGGTTTATCTTTAGTCGGGAGATAAAGGACTAGGGAGTTTGGGCTTCGGGGGGAAAGTCGAGTTTCAGACACAGGCATTTGAAGAAAGGAGGTCTGGAAAAGCACCCTCTGGGTTGAGAAAGGAAGAAGAAAAGGGCTAAAATGGGGACAGGATAGAGCATGGGTAGGCAAACTAAGGCCCGGGGGCAGGATCCGGCCCAATCGCCTTCTAAATCTGGCCCGCAGGCAGTCTGGGAATCAGCATGTTTTTACATGAGTAGAACATGTCCTTTTATTTAAAATGCATCTCTGGGTTATTTGTGGGGCATAGGAATTCGTGCATCCCCCTCAATATAGTCTGGCCCCCCACAAGGTCTGAAGGACAGTGGACCGGCCCCCTGCTGAAAAAGTTTGCTGACCCCTGGGATAGAGCTTTATAATGCAATGTGTGGTGTTGGAAAAGTAGAAAGTACAGTGGTACCTTGGTTTAGGAACAGCTTAGTTTATGAACAACTTGGATTAAGAACACTGCAAACCTGGAAGTAGGTGTTTTGGTTTGTGAACTTTGCCTTGGAAGCAGAACATGTTTCGCTTCCAGTTGAGTGAGTTCCATTTGTAAATTGGGTTCCCCCGCTGCTATGGGAAAGCACGCCTTGGTTTAAGAATGCTTTGGTTTAAGAACGGACTTCCGGAACGGATTAAGTTCATAAACCAAGGTACCACTGTATTTTTAAAAAATATTTCTCTCAAAATGTACATTTCATCCAAATGAAATTGATCACCTGCAGATTCAGGCTGAACAAAAGTCAGGAGATCCCCTTGCTACCCCCAATGTGTAATTAATTTATTTCATATTATATTGTGGTGCCTGTGATGTGGGTTTGATAGCTGGCTCGTCATCCCCTTTGGGAGTGATGCTTCGCTCAAGCTCAGATGCTCCCAGTTTAACTGGAAACACAGCTCAAAATCCAGCCTGTGTCCAAGATCGGAGGGGAGCAACAGTTTAAAACCAGCGTCCCTCCAGATGTGATTGAACTATGATTCCCATCATCCTCAACCAGCTTAGCCTGCTGATGAGGGATGATGGGAATTGTAGTCCAACCACATCTTGGGGACCCGAGAATGGAGGATTTACTGGTGAAAGGGGTCCGAGCATCGCAATGCCTTCAAAATCTGTGGCAGAGTTTGCTAATGTTAGGGGGCTTCCTCTTTAGATAAAGATTTATATGTATTACTTAAAGGTAAAGGGACCCCTGACCATTTGGTCCAGTCGTGACCGACTCTGGGGTTGCGGCGCTCATCTCGCTTTACTGGCCGAGGGAGCCGGCGTACAGCTTCCGGGTCATGTGGCCAGCATGACTAAGCCGCTTCTGGCGAACCAGAGCAGCACACGGAAACGCCGTTTACCTTCCCGCCGGAGTGGTACCTCTTTATCTACTTGCACTTTGACGTGCTTTCGAACTGCTAGGTTGGCAGGAGCAGGGACCGAGCAACGGGAGCTCACCCCGTCACAGGGATTCGAACCACCGACCTTCTGATCGACAAGTCCTAGGCTCTGTGGTTTAACCCACAGCGCCACCCGCATCCCACATGTATTACTTAATTTGAAAAGGGATCAAGACAAATTCGTGGAGGAGGAGAAGTCTTTAAAAGGCTATCAGCTAGACGAGTTAAATGGAACCTCCTGGTTCAGAGGCAGTCTACCTCTGAATATGAATTGCTCTGGGGGGGAGGGGATAAACAGTAGGGAAGATCTGCTCCTGTGCTTCCCAGAGGCATCAGATACGTTGCTGCGATGGACAATGCTGGACTCGAGGAGCCTTTGGGTTTGATTCAGCAGCAAGGCTCTTCCTTTGTGCGAACAAGACCTTCGGAACGGGTGCCGATGGGAGGAGGTTTCAGATAACGGTCCCCGCCTCTTGCGATTTTGGACTTCTTTCTCTTGTAGGGACACGGCCGGCCAGGAACGGTTCAAGACCATCACCACAGCGTATTACCGGGGAGCCATGGTATGGAATTCCAATACCCAGCATCCCCTAGCTTCTTGGCCAGGTTGGAATGTCATTATGCGACTGGTGTCAGAAGTGGGATCTTTGTAGCCGGGGGGGGGGGGGCTAACATATGGTCAAAAGGGCCAAGATGCAACAAGGAAGGATTTTGCCATTGGGGAGAAGCTTACGGCCAGTAAATATGTGTGTGTGTGTGTGTGTGTGTGTGTGTGTGTGTGTGTGTGTTAATTGGAATTCTGGGATAAATATACAAACAGCAGGTTTCTTTATTTTTTTTGAATTTGCCTTTTATTTATTTGTTAACATTCGTATATTACATCGGTAAACGTTGTCATTTTACATTACAGGACTTACTATAATTTCCAATATGTATTCAAAAATTATATACAAATTTTATATAGCTAGAAAGAAAATGAAACAAACTAAAAAGAACAAAGAGAAAAAACAAAAACGACCCCCCCCAAAAAAAAACCATATACATACCAACACACTAGACTTTCTGTCTTTCCCATTGTATATTCCTTTTTTACAAATGAATGTACTCTTATTATTGTATATTTATTTACATATTATCTAATACATTCCTATATTAATATGTACTCTTAGTCTTATTTCTCAACTCAGTCTCACTCCAACGTCAATCAAATGCTAGCAGGTTTCTGCAACTTGACCTTGATGTTAGATGGGTAGATTTTTAAATGTGTTTGCTTGCTGCGTTGCCGTTCGTTCTGTTAAAATGCAAGCCAGTATTAACACCCGGTTCCTTCCCAGGGGATTATCCTTGTGTACGACATCACGGATGAGAAATCCTTTGAGAACATCCAAAATTGGATGAAGAGCATTAAGGAAGTGAGTGAGCATGAGGAAAAGAGTGTGGTGGGTGTGGGATGGAGAGGGTCTGTGGCTGGCATGTGCCCACCCTGTTTTCTCGTCCGCCCTCTTGCCCACTGCCCTTCTTCCCCGGTACGGATCCGACATCGCCTTGCGGTAGACGGGGGGGGGGAGGCAGGAGGGCAATGGCACTGTGGGCACGATGACTGTTCTCCCTCCATGGCTGCAGGCAGTGAGGTTGCTGGGAATTGCAAGGAGGGGGAGAGTGTTGGGATGTGTCCTGGGAGACGGGGGCAATTGGCAAGCCCCCAGCTGGCTCCAGCCCACTAGCCGGCAGCCGGGCAAACTCCGGTTCTCAGAACAGCAATGGAAGGGTGGACAGAGGCATAGGTAAAGGCATAGGTAAAGGTAAAGGGAGGGGCTTCCTCTTTAAAGATTTATATGTATTACTTAAAGGTAAAGGGACCCCTGACCATTTGGTCCAGTCGTGACCGACGCTGGGGCTGCGGTGCTCATCTCACTTTATTGGCCGAGGGAGCCGGCGTAAAGCTTGACTAGGCTGCTTCTGGTGAACCGAGCAGTGCATGGAAATGCTGTTTACTTTCCCGCCGGAGCGGTACCGATTTATCCACTTGCACTTTGACGTGCTTTCGAACTGCTAGGTTGGCAGGAGCTGGGACCAAAGAACGGGATTCGAACCGCCAACCTTCTGATCAGCAAGCCCTAGGCTCTGTAGTTGAACCCACAGCGCCACCCGCGTCCCTATGTAAGCATATTTAGAAGCATTTTATTAAGCATCAGGACAAAGGAAAAACATGTCTGCTCCTCTTCGTGTCCAAGCAAAAGCATAAGTGAAAGCTATACACAACGGAAGTTCCCAGCAGGCTGTGCTGGAAGTAAACAGACATGTGACATACAACAATCCACACATCTGTTTTAAGGTGGAACGGAACATCATAATCCTAACAGAGAGCAGGTCTTGCGCCCGGATCCTGCTGGTGGACTTCCCAATGGGGCATCCCCGTTGACCACTGGGAGAACAGGATTCTGGACTAGATGGGCCACTGGTCTGATCCCGCAAGGTTTTTCTGATGGTACGGGTGGAGGATCAGGGTGGGAAAACCTGAAACCTGCCTGGTTGATGTCTGGATCTCTCTGCCCCCCCTTTCTTCTGCAGAACGCTTCGGCCGGCGTAGAGCGCCTCCTGCTGGGGAACAAGTGCGACATGGAAGGCAAACGCAAAGTGCCCCGGGACCGAGCAGAGAAGGTATCTGATGTAGCCAGAGCAACAAATTCAGGCAGGGCAGAGAGGACGTGGTGTGGCGGGGAGGAAATGGCGCATTGGGACGGGCACTTGAAGGTTTGAGTGCTGAGCTGAGTGGTTTTCTGGAGCAACTCACCCCCTCAGTTAAACCTTCCTGCACTTGGATTTAATGGTGAGGTTGGGGAGCTCTTCACAGAGTGATTTGCTATATGAAGCACTTAAACAGTTTGCCTGGGCTGCCTGCCATCCTGCGTTGGTGCTGCCACCTCTTGGTGGTCACATAAACTGCAGCGTGATGACAGCCTTAATTTTTAATGTATATAGGTGTATATCTCCACACCCACACCTATATACATAAAAAAGTAAGGTCATCACGCTGCTTGCTGTGTGTGTGTGTGTGTGTGTGTGTGTGTGTGTGTGTCCATCTATCTCTCTGGGTGGGTGTAGGTTTTTCAAAGATGAAGCAATCACCAAAGTAACCATTAAGAGGGTCATATGTAAAGAAGTATCAGGAAGCCCAAGTTATGATGTGATCATCCAGGAGGGAATATTAAAAGTCACATTCATTCACCCAAGATAATCTTTCCATGAGTTCCTCTGATTCCTTCCCGCTCTTGCACTTGAGCAGCTGTTCAGGTTTTGTAACAAACTGTGTGTGACGGGGGAAGGTTTGTGTGTACCCTTTCCTTGCTGTCAGTCAACCAAGCAAGTCTGATGCCTGCCCACCCCTCTTCTATGGGGTCAGGAGAAGACTGAGATGGGTTGTGGGGTGGGTGCAGCAAGCGTTGCCAAAGACTTGGCGTTAGGACAGGTTCCCCGCCATTCCAAACATCCCACTTCTTTCCCAACAGCTATCCAAGGAGCACGGGATCAGGTTTTTTGAGACGAGTGCGAAATCCAGCTTGAACGTAGAGGAGGTGAGTGGCGGGAAACTCTCATTTATTTCAGCATTTTGCTGCTGCGTTTCAGGGCTACATCACTGCAGCTTCTGCATAAAAGAAGTGTGTGTGGTGTCTATTGAGTCGGTAGCAGGAAATGGGGACCCTGAGGTCCTCTAGGTGTGGTTGGACTCCAGCTTCCATCATTTCTGACCATTGGGCCATGCTGGCTGGGGATGATGGGAGCTGTAGTCTTAACAACACGTTTTCTGCATCCCTGCTTTGTTATCTCCGTAAGTGCATTTGGTGCGTGATCCCTGATTGGTTGGGATGTGATTGGACCCAGGGCACAAGGGAAGGAGCCTAGATCCCTACAGCTGTTTCTAGCAGATCACAGCTCCCATAATCTTTGACCATTGACTGCGCTGGCTGATGGGAGTCCACCAACAATTGGAGAGCTGCTTAGGGGGCCACCCCACACTCCCAGAAACACAACACAAACATCGATATGTGCTACATTCATAAGGCACCTGGTTTTTCAGGGGCACAATTGCCCCATTCAGGACCAGGGAGTCCTCCATACTGACCTGCCCCACCCCCCAAAACCAGTACTTCTGTCTTGTCAGGATTCAACCTCAATATGTTAGCCGCCATCCATCCTCCAACCGCCTCCAGACACTCACACAGGACCTTCACCGCCTTCACTGGTTCTGATTTAAAAGAGAGGTAGAGCTGGGTATCATCCGCATACTGATGAACACCCAGCCCAAACCCCCTGAAGATCTCTCCCAGCGGCTGCATGTAGATGTTGAAAAGCATGGGGGAGAGGATGCAACCCTGAGGCACCCCACAAGTGAGAGCCCAGGGGTCTGAACACTCATCCCCCCCAACACCATTTTCTGAACACGGCCCAGGAGGAAGGAGCGGAACCACTGTATAACAGTGCCCCCAGCTCCCAGCCCCTCTAGACGGTCCAGAAGGATGTTATAGTCAATGGAGGGCTGCCCTCCTCCCAAAGAGTGACAGGCTTTTTAAATGGGAGCAAAGGAAGGCCTACCTCACAGGGGTGTTGTGAAGGCCAATTTTTTTTTTTGCATGTTAAAATAATAAAATAATAAACGAATGGAGACTCATCTCAGTTTCCCCCCTCCAGGCTTTCAGCACATTGGCCCGGGACATACTTCTGAAATCAAGCAAAAAATCGGTGAGGAGTCTGTGAGAAAGAGGCCGGGGTTTGGGCGGGGGAGACTTCCCTGAGCAGGGGTGTGATGGTTCAGAGTTTGGAAACTAGCCTGAGGAAGGAGGGGAAGAGTGGATGAGAAATCTGAAGTCACTGGGTGGCTGGGGCCTATCAGAGCCAGTGGTAGACTTGGGTAATAGATTAGGGTTACCATATGTCCTGGGGACAGTCCCCAGATTTGCAAATCTGTCCCCGGGAAACGTGGCAGTGGCAGCCTCAGCAGCCCGGAGCCAGCCTGGTAGCACAGTTGGCTCTGGCTGGCTCCAGGAGCTGCTCGCTGCCATGGCACCTGTCATTTTTCCTTGCTGAAACTTCTGGCGAGGAAAAATGGCGGACGCCACGGCAGCGAGCAGCTCCTGGAGCCAGCCAGAGCCAACTGTGCTACCAGGCTGACTCCAGGCTGCTGACTGCTGCTGCCACTGCCGAAGGGGAACCGGGGGATGTCTGGTGGTACAGATCTCCAGTGCCCTCCCCCCTTTGTTTTGACTGATCGGGGGAGGTTCGGGAGTTGCAGGCGGGCGGCCATAGCCCAGTTTTTAAAAAACTCTGCGCATTTTTGTCTCACAAGGTGCGAAAGGTTTGCACCTTTCCTGGCAGAGAAACCCTGCGCCTCGCACCGCTCCTGGGCAGCGGCTGCCTGCCCACGACTCCCAAGCCTCCCCCCATCTGTCAAAACAAAGGGGGAAGGGGGAAGGAGATCAGGGAAAGCTTGGGAGTCACGGGCAGATGGTGTGCCATTGCCCAGTTTTTTAAAAACTCTTTTCATTTTATGTTTCACAGGGTGCGAAAGAAGGGCTTTGCACCTTTATACGATATGCATGTGTGCTTGGGCCCAGGGTCTTTTGCCTCACCATCCCCACTACTGACTCCCTGTTGCTACTCAGCTTCAAAAAAAAAGTGTCCCTGGATTCATTGGAAAAAAATCTGGTAACCATATAATAGATGCCAAAATTTGACACTCCACATTGTGCAATCTTCCCAAAGCTAGCTAAGAGAGGCACCAGACTTTGGGAAGGAGGAAGGAGGGTCTGGGGGGGTCCTAGAGCCTACCTACCTTCTTCCCAAAGCTGGGAAAATGCTAACTAGGCTTTGAGAAGGAGCAAACAGGACAGTATGACCCTGTCAGAGCCTCGCGCCTCCTTCCCAAAAACCATGGAGGGCAGAGTGCAGCCATTGTGGCTAGCAGCTGTTGATAGCTTTTTCCTCCTCCTCCTCCTCCTGTGGATTTGTCCATTGCCATCCAAGCTGGTGGCTGTCCCCACTTCCAGTGGCAGCGAGTTCCACAGTTCAGCGATGTGCTCTGTGTAATAGTACTTCTTACCCTATTGTCCGTCTCTCCTCTCCTCCAGGCTCAGCACGTCAAGGGCCCTTTGGAGCTGAAAACATCACAGAAAAGCAGCAGTAAATGTTCGGTGGTGTAGCAGCGACTGTCCCGTCGCTCCTCTGCCTTGTCGCAGGATGTAGCCCTTTCGCCATTTACGCTCCAAACGCCTCCGCTTTCTTCCACGAAGCTCAGAAACCCTTCCGGGCAGGACCCCGGGAGTGGGGGCTGACGGCAGGTGGGGCTCGCAGGCCGAGACCTCCCTCTCTTCCCCCTTTAGTGTCCCCACCTTCCTTGGCCGTAGGGAATATTGACCATTTGGAAGGGATCTTGCCCGAGGGATGTGGGTCTACGGTTGCCAGAACTCCTCCGGGGGTGACCCCAATTCTCCAGGGTTGCCTGGGCCCCTTCCAGGCAGCAGAGAAGGCCTTAGATGGGCGATAGTGCCTTTAAAAAAAATAATAGCTATTTCTTAATTCAGAAAACTACGTGTGCAGCTTCCAAGTTTCAGCTTGGCAGGAGCCAGCTGCAGATAATTGCATATTGCTCCCAATTAACCTCCGTCTCCAGGGCTCAGTGGTGGAAGTGCAGAGGAAGAACCCCCAGGGCCCGTCCCTAGGTCTCAGGTTTAGACCCTGAAATATTAGGGTCTGGGATGCTCCCAACCTGGCAATCCTCTGGGGGAACCACTACCAAGATAATAGAGGGAATTACATTTTGGGGGTGGGGCTGGGGGCTTGGCTGCAGTGGAGTCAGAATGCATTGGGGCTGCCATGAACCACAGAAGGGACTCAAAGGGTCATCTATGTCCAACCCCTGGATGCCGACACTTTCCCCATAACCAGCCTATTTCCGGGATAATGTGTTCACCCTGTAATGCGACTTCTTGCTCGTAAGAAGGGCTCTTATCGCCCCAGCCCAACATCCCGTGAGGAAGAGGGGTTGCCTTACCCTCTGCCCCCACAGGGCCCCCCACATTACGCAGCAGCCTGGAAATGTGCCCCCAGAAACTCCCCCTCCAGAAAAGACCCACACAACATTCCACGTGTGCCTCTTAGTTATTAATTTTGTTCGGGAACTCTTTGAACAGTATTAAAATGTTTGCCGTGATTTCTGAACGTCTTCTGTACTAAATGTGGCAGGCTTTGTAAGTCAGCATGCCTGGTGGGGAGGGGGGGGGGGAGTGCCTTCTGTCACATGGCATACAGAACCCGAGAGATTAAAAAGTGGGTGTTCTTGTGGGGGGACGGGAGCTTTGCCGTGCCCCTTGAGAGGTGCCACGTACCGCATGATCAGCACTTGGAAGACTTCAAATCTTGCAGCACTTACATTTTGGATTTCCCTGCCTCTTTTCAGGCACTGTGCTGTTTTGGGCGCCAGCTAAAAACATTTTTTTTAGACTCGCGGCGGTTCTCAACCTGTGGGTCCCCAGATGTTGTTGGACTACAACTCCCATCATCCCTGAGCTCTGGCCTTACTAGCTAGGGGTGATGGGAGTTGTAGTCCAACATCTGGGGACCCACAGGTTGAGAAAGGCCGATTTAGAGCATTGTACCCAGATATGTAGAACACTGCTGCATGTTTCAATCTTTTTAGTTTATTGCCAGTTTTAATTTTTTTAAGATTGTTTCAAACACTGTACTGCAGTTGTTTTTAGCTTTTTTAAAAAACCGGTAATCTTTGTGAACCTCTTTGAGGTTTATTTTACAATCAAGCAAGTGTATAATTTTTTATGAAAGGAGGAAATAAAAAAAATGCATCTTTAGTCGTAGCCACACTATATATTCAAAGCTCTTGCAGTGCACATGGAATGCATATGACTTCTACAAAAAAATAACAAAAATTGTGGGAATTATAGTTCACCCCCACAGAACTACAATTCCCAGCACCTTTTAACGAACTACAGCTCCTGGAATTCTTTGGGGGAACGCCATGTGTTGAATGCACTTTAAATGTATGGTTTGGGCATGATGCCCGTTCTCTATCCTGTTGCAGTGACTTTTCCGAGGCCTTTCCCACAGGTATCCCATTTTTAAATCTCCCATGTTTTTAATTCTCCATGTCCCTGAGGACAGATGTTCTTGGGCTCCAACTCCCATCTGCTCCAGCAAACATGGCCAGTGATCAAGGGGCCATAGACATGCTCTCACCCACTGAGCTATGGAGGGATGGTGTGAGTTGTGGTTTGGCAACACCAGGAGGTCCACAGGTTCCTCATACCTGTCCTCAGCCAAACGGGGATGGTGCATTAATGCATTTGCGCAGGTGTAAGACAGGGACGCGGGTGGCGCTGTGGGTTAAACCACAGAGCCTAGGACTTGCGGATCAGAAGGTCGGCGGTTCGAATCCCCGCAACGGGGTGAGCTCCCGTTGCTCAGTCCCTGCTCCTGCCAACCTAGCAGTTCAAAAGCACGTCAAAGTGCAAGTAGATAAATAGGTACCGCTCTGGCGGGAAGGTAAACGGCGTTTCCGTGCGCTGCTCTGGTTCGCCAGAAGCGGCTTAGTCATGCTGGCCACATGACCCGGAAGCTGTACGCTGGCTCCCTCGGCCAATAAAGCGAGATGAGCGCTGCAACCCCAGAGTCGGCCATGACTGGACCTAATGGTCAGGGGTCCCTTTACCTTTAAGACAGGGATGGGGAGCCTGTGGCCTTCTAGATGTGGTTGGAGTCCGGCTCCCATCTTCCCTTTTCTGCAGTGGCTCCCGTGAGCGAAACGCTGTCCCTGGAGAGGCCTGCCTGGCACTGTCATTGCATGTCTTTAGGAACCAGGCGAAAACAAGGAAGGAGGGAATGGAGTACCTTGGGAAGGCTGCAGCTGGCTGGCTGGCACCCGGAAAGGAGCAGGCCACATACTGCAACATTTCTTGCATGCCCCACATACATTCCACAAAAGAAATGGTGGCATTACTGAGTCAGACCACTGGTTCGCCTAGCTCAGTACTGTCTACACTGACCGGCAGCAGCTCTCCGGGGTTTCAGGAAGGGGATCTTCCCAGCTCTACCTGGAGATGCCATTGGGAATCGAACCCGGGACTTTCTGCATGCAAAGCAGATAACCTACCACTCAGCTCCAGCCCTGCCCTCAAATATAATACAGTGGTACCTCGGGTTAAGTACTTAATTCGTTCTGGAGGTCCGTTCTTAACCTGAAGCACCACTTTAGCTAATGGGGACTCCTGCTGCTGCCACGCGATTTCTGTTCTCATCCTGAAGCAAAGTTCTTAACCCGAGGTACTATTTCTGGGTTAGCGGAGTCTGTAACCTGAAGCGTCTGTAACCCAAGGTACCACTGTAATATGATTGTAGTCCACATGGTTCTGAGTGAATACAGTGGTGCCTCGCAAGATGAAATTAATCCGTTCCGCGAGGCTCTTCGTATAGCGGTTTTTTCGTCTTGCGAAGCAAGCCCATTGACAGCTTAGCGGATTAGCGCTATTAGCGGTTTAGCTGCTTTTAGCAGATCAGCTGTTAAGCGGCTTAGGGCAAGGGGGGGAAAAAACCCTGTAGGAACTCGCAAGACATTTTCGTCTTGCGAAGCAAGCCCATAGGGAAATTCGTTTTGCGAAGCGCCTCCAAAACGGAAAACCCTTTCGTCTAGCGGGTTTTCCGTCTTGCGGGGCACCACTGTAAAGGGCTGATTTAAAGAGGGGCATAGCAATTGCCCCCTACTGAATGGGCCATTGGTCCATCTTGCTCTGAATCATCTACACTGACTAGTAGCATCTCTTTGATGCTTCAGACAGGAGCTAGGACAATCAATCAATCTTTATTATGGTCAAAGACCAGACAGCAAAGTTAACAGCAGCAGGATGTCCTTTCCCAGCCTGACCTGATGCTACAGGAGGCCTTGTGCTGCAGATTTTAATATCCAGGCAGCTTCTGCACGAGACAACTTATAGAGAGCATTTCACCAAGCAGAGGATGCTTGTACAGTGGTACCTCGGGTTAAGTACTTAATTCGTTCCGGAGGTCCGTTCTTAACCTGAAACTGTTCTTAACCTGAAGCACCACTTTAGCTAATGGGGCCTCCCGCTGCCACTGCCACACAATTTCTGTTTTCATCCTGAAGCAAAGTTCTTAACCTGAGGTACTATTTCTGGGTTAGTGGAGTATGTAACCTGAAGCGTCTGTAACCTGAAGCGTCTGTAACCCAAGGTACCACTGTATGTTCATTCCCAAGCTTGCCGTTCCCAATGCCCAATCGCCATATATAAAAGGATGTCACATAGAGGAGGAAGAAAGGTTGTTTTCTGCTGCTCCAGAGAAGCGGACACGGAGCAATGGTTCCAAACTACAAGAAAAAAGATTCCACCTAAACATTAGGAAGAACCTCCTGACAGTAAGAGCTGTTCGACAGTGGAATTTGCTGCCAAGGAGTGTGGTGGAGTCTCCTTCTTTGGAGGTCTTTAAGCAGAGGCTTGACAACCATATGTCAGGAGTGCTCTGATGGTGTTTCCTGCTTGGCAGGGGGTTGGACTTGATGGCCCTTGTGGTCTCTTCCAACTCTATGATTCTATGATTGTTTAAGGCAGCTATTTTGCCTGCTGCGTTTTGAAATGTCTTGGCCCAAACTAGTTTATCGGTGCAGTGTTTAAAAACTAGCCATAGTCAACAAGGATCCACCAACAGCATACAAATCAATGTGCTTTACTTGACCCAACAATCCATCGAGAGCCAGTGTGGTGTAGTGGTTCAGAGCAGTAGACTCGTAATCTGGTGAACCGGGTTCGCTTCCCCGCTCCTCCACATGCAGCTGCTGGGTGACCTTGGGCTAGTCACACTTCTCTGAAGTCTCTCAGCCCCACTCACCTCACAGAGTGTTTGTTGTGGGGGAGGAAGGGAAAGGAGATTGTTAGCAGCTTTGAGACTCCTTCGGGTAGTGATAAAGGGGGATATCAAATCCAAACTCTTCTTCTTCTTCCCCCCAACTCCAAACATGCAAACAAATATCACTGCAGTTAACCAAAGGCAATCAACCACGCCCTGCCCCCCGCATCTCTCACTCTATTATTTCAAATAAACAAACTAGCCAGTCAATCTGAGCTGGGACGGCCATCTTGGGGAAGCGTCTCTTGCTAATGTATACAGAAACGACAAGATACAGAGGGATGCCATATTTTGAAGAGCAAAAAAGAATACACATTTCCTGACTTCTGTCTTTAACTACGGATCGCTATGACGACTCTCATTTTCAAATAATAGTAATACAAACAATCGAAGTGGTTATAATCGAATACGTAACAAATTGTGAAAGTAAATGTGCTCAAATTACAATAAAAAAGTAGAACATGTGTTTCAATACATCGGTACGCTGTATGAAATTCCTGAAACACTTTCAGAGGCACTTCGTTCTTCTGTCCGACGCTGTTTGGCCCAAGCGTATTTCTCTGTAGATCTGATCTTGTTCAACAGCTGCTTATTGCTTAAGAGATAGGCGTGAAATTCCTTGCAAGTAACGTGCTTGTAATTATATTGCAGTAGCACCATGCTTCTCAGCGAGTCCAAGGATAAGTTGCTCCTCTCTTTGCTCAGGGAGAAAGAGAACCCCGCGTTTGCAGGATGCGACGCGAGGGCAAAAAAACCCTGGGCCATCTTCAAAAGTTCCGAGTGGCACATAACGTTTTTGGAAGTCTCAAAGTACTTGGTCCATTTCTGGTGTGCCTGGAGCTTAATGAACTCGTTGTCACCTTTAAACTGATCCACAAACTTCTCAAGGTTGCAGAATTGATCGAAGCACTTCCCCTCATCTATGGACACATCCCTGTCCAGGAGATACTTTATGGAAGGTCCTACTTTGTCCCACTCTAACGACTCACTAAGAGACATCCACATGAAGCATGAAAACTCCTTCATGGGCTCCATCCATTTTTCCAGATACTCTATGCAGCTGTCATAGAAGCTATTAACCTCTGCGCAGAATTTGTCACACTCCGCGCCGAGACCCGCCTCACGCTTCTCTTTCAGAAGGCTCTTGACCTTGAGGGACATGAAGCTGTTTCTCCTGCGTTCAGCGAGCATGTTTTGGACACAAAGCAGAACTTGCAGAATCTCCACAACCGAATTATTCTCCCTTTCGAGTTCTAAAACGTAGGAGTGAAACATACTCATCAGAGACTGCAGGTGCAATAAGTAAGCCTCGCTAAGCTCATGCTCAAAAAACTCCTGCAACACTGTTGGCGGTTTATTCTGCGAGAGGAAAAATGCCTTTACGGCTGGAAACACTTGAATGAGTCTAGTGATGCCCGGAAAGGACGACAACCAGCGTGTTTTGCTGTGGGACAGCAGCTTTTTGTATTCAGTGTCCACAAATTCACAGTACTCCTTTAACTGCTCCGTCTGGACTCTATAGATGTGAAAGTACTGGTATAACTTGAAAATGATGCTCTCAACGTCGACGTCCAACGTGTCTGCTGCCTGATGGACACAGTTATTCAAAATGTGCGCTGGACACCCCACACCAAGTGAAGTTTTGTTATCCAGCTCACTCTTCGACTTTGCAAACACACTCCTTCCTTCTGAATCCTGCTGTGTCCCTCCAAACATTGTGTTGCAGTTGTCACCTGTGAACGCTATGCATTTCTTTAGCAGTCCTTTACTCTCAAGAGTTTCCTTCACGTACGAAAAGATTGTGTCTGCGCTCTCATTGGGTTGGCTTTTCATTTCAATTATTTTGGACTGCAAACCGCCACTTTTCCAGTCAAAATACTGAATAACTATTGCAACCACCCTGACCGGACCATGGTTACTCGCGTCAGTAGAAACGCCACAATAACCTATTTCGTTTTCTTCAAGGCTTTTCAGAACGCTTTCCAAACAATCAGGAGCCAATACAGAATTTACAATTGCCTCTGTCTTGGTTTTTGCACTTGAAAACTTCCTTGCAATATCGGAATCCGGGAACATCGTCTTCAAGAGGCCTGATGTGCATGTCATCACATTGTAACTGTGGTGGTGTTTGACGGTGTGAAAAGCGAAAGTCCCTTCTGCTGCGGTCACTTCATCTTCCCATTTGCTGTTACAGGGTTTTACCAAAATGTTTGCCAATTTTGCGGAAGAAGCTTCTCCTCGAATTGCTATTTTGTGTTTCTCGGAGTCCATGTGTGATTGCAGGTCACGTCCTCCTTTATGTGCCACAGAGACAAA
This sequence comes from Podarcis erhardii, assembly GCF_964252035.2. NCBI lineage: Eukaryota > Metazoa > Chordata > Lepidosauria > Squamata > Lacertidae > Podarcis > Podarcis erhardii. The sequence goes on along the minus strand of NC_138505.1, from coordinate 8,593,475 downwards.
CGTACCCGGTCTACAAACCAAGCATTCACCTTCGAAGTCATCTCTACCTCTTCTGAAACAGGTATACTTCCTCTGCAGCTCGACAGAAAATCTACATTTTCTTTTCGGCATTTTGTCACGCAGAAGCACAGAATGCAGATAAAACCGTTAAGAAAGATGGCGAAAGACTGAACGGAACTTGGAACTGGAAGTTAACACGGTACAGCATTGCCTCCTATAACAGAGCGAAGAGCCCTACAAAAGAATACAAAACAGAAAATTAATTACTTGAGCAAGTCGTGTATCCTTCAGAAAAAAGACTAGAACCCTCTATTGGGTACCTTCATAAAGAATTCAGATGTGTAGTATTATTTTTCACTTTTATATCCCACCCTTTCACCAAAGCATTCACTGTGGTGTGGATGGGTAAGGGAGCAAACCTGTGAGGAAGGCTGGTGCATGGTCATGTGTAGAGCTTTGAAAGGTACAAATTCGCTTCTTCCCAGCACATCTAGGGATCCAAGGGTGAGGACGCCTGGCCTAAAGAAACCAAATACATAATTTAAAAAGGGGGAGAAAACAACCTAAAAACCTATAAAACAGCAAAAGAAAGGCACATAAAGGTAAAGGGACCCCTGACCATTAGGTCCAGTCGTGACCGACTCTGGGGTTGCGGTGCTCACCTCGCTTTAGTGGCCGAGGGAGCCGGCGTTCAGCTTCTGGGTCATGTGGCCAGCATGACTAAGCCACTTCTGGCGAACCAGAGCAGCGCACAGAAACGCCGTTTACCTTCCCGCCGGAGCGGTACCTATTTATCTACTTGCACTTTGACGTGCTTTTGAACTGCTAGGTTGGCAGGAGCAGGGACCGAGCAACGGGAGCTCACCCCGTCGCGGGGATTCGAACCGCCAACCTTCTGATCGGCAAGTCCTAGGCTCTGTGGTTTAACCCACAGCGCCACCCGCATCCCTACAAAGGCAAATACAATCAAATAAAAGAGAAATCCAGAGGATTCACACATGTAAAACAGAGTCCAATCTTATGGGTCTGGGAAAGCCTGGCCAAAAAGATAAGCTTTTGCAAGACATGTGAACCAAATGATGGCTCCTTCTTCGTGAATGGCAAAGGGAAGGGCATTCCACAATCCAGTGACAACAGCATAAAAAACACGACCTGTCATTCAGCTAAATGGCCTGCATCACAATTTTCCAAACTTTTCATGTTGGTGACACACTTTTTAGACGTGCTTCATTTTGTGACACAATGAATCAGTTTACTACCAAAGGGGGGTTAAACAAACCCCTTTTTGCAGGGAGCATTCACGCGACACACCGACACACTGCAGCCGACACACTAAAGTGTCGCGACACACAGTTTGGAAAGCTCTGGCATACATATATGCCGATCAAAACAAACTTGGTTCTAGACAGAAACATCTTAAAATACACCACCACTTCACGCACAATGCTGTGGACCTAAACTTGCCTTGCTACAAACTTATCTTTGGCAACACGAGGCAACGTATCATCATCATCATCATCATCAGAAGAAGAAGAAGAAGAAGAAGAAGAAGAAGAAGAATAATAATAATAATAATAATAATAATAATAATAATATAGTATTTATTCCCCACCCATCTGGCTGGGCTTCCCCAGCCACTTTGGGCGGCTTCCAACAGAACACTAAAATACAATAACCTATTAAACATTAAAAGCTTCCCTAAACAGGGCGGCCTTCAGATGTTTTCTAAAGTCAGATAGTTGTTTATTCCTTGACATCTGGTGGGAGGGCGTTCCACAGGGCTGGTGCCACTACCGAGAAGGCCCTCTGCCTGGTTCCCTGTAACTTGGCTTCTCGCAGCGAGGGAACCGCCAGAAGGCCCTCAGAGCTGGACCTCAGTGAACAATGGGGGTGGAGACGCTCCTTCAGGTATACTGGGCCAAGGCCGTTTAGGGCCGTCTGCCACTGGGTGGCATAGCATAGGCATGCACCCCCAACTCCTCCCCAGCTACTGATGAACCCCCTTAAAAGTTATAGCTGTCCTCTATGTAATGCCACACATAGGGGCAAGCCCCATTCTACTGCCAACCCCATTCTACTGCACCCACCCCCTCAAGAACAAGCTGCTGAACACCACCTGCCTTGGCCATGCTGGTCTTAGCACCCTGGCCCATCACCTTCCCAATTCCCAAGAGGAGAGGTGCTGGGGGAGGGCAGGGCAAAGAATCCCACCTCCCTCTCTACGGTTGCCACCTGTCCTGTATAATACAGGATTGTCCCGTATTTCAGTGTAAAACGCTGTGTCCTGTATGGATAGTTTTGTCCTGTAATTCAGCTCTTTTCTTCACCAAGTTAGGGATCCCCTCCAAATGCACATTTCTGAAAAGGTGTGTGTAAAGTCATGTATTTAAGCTCTGGGTAGCCAAGCACAGGCATATTTACAAATCCGCATCTATGCGCTGTGACAAATTCCAAAGGGGCCATCCTGTTAGGCTACAGTGGATTGTAATGGGTTGCTCTGAAATCACTTCAGCACCAGATTTTTTTGGGGGCGGGGGATCAGGGCCAGATTTAGGTTTGATGAGGCCCTAAGCTACTGAAGGTAATGGGGCCCTTTATATGTCCAGCTGTCCTTTGTCAACAACAAATTGTCGCTGTTTTTCGTGTTGGATATATGCTATATGGTAATTTATGGACCTAATAGGTATCTAAAGCCATTTGCACACAACAAAATATGTATTTTATCAAAGTAATTGTTGAACTGAAATACAATTAAGAATAAGTATACGAATAGTGAAATACAATTAAGAAGTATATTAATAGTGAAATAATTATTAAGCTCTAACTTAAAATGATGTACAGTGGTACCTCAGGTTAAGTACTTAATTCGTTCCGGAGGTCTGTTCTTAACCTGAAACTGTTCTTAACCTGAAGCACCACTTTAGCTAATGGGGCCTCCTGCTACTGCCGCGCTGCCACGATTTCTGTTCTCATCCTGAAGCAAAGTTCTTAACCCGAGGTAATATTTCTGGTTAGCGGAGTCTGTAACCTGAAGCGTCTGTAACCTGAAGCATATGTAACCTGAGGTACCACTGCAGTTACAGGTAGGTAGCCATGTTGGTCTGCCGCAGGCAAAACAAAAATAAATAAATAAAAATTCCTTCCAGTAGCACACAAAAGCTCATACCAATAAAGAACTTAGTTGGTCTCTTAAGGTACTACTGGAAGGAATTTTTTATTTTTTATTAAAATGTTTCATTCATAAAAAACTTAACAATGCAAACACATTGGCATTTGGCAATCACAAAAGTTCCTTTAGAAACACGATTTACAAAGACTCATAATTTTTTTTGGAGGGGGGCGGCCCAAGAGAGTGGGGCCCTAAGCTATAGCTTGTTTACCTTATACGGCACTGTAATATCCCCTCCCCGGACCGCACCTCCCTGTCCTGTACAGTGGTACCTCGGGTTAAGTACTTAATTCGTTCGGATCTTAACCTGAAACTGTTCTTAACCTGAAGCACCACTTTAGCTAATGGGGCCTCCTGCCGCTGCCGCGCAAATTCTGTTCTCATCCTGAAGCAAAGTTCTTAACCTGAAGCACTATTTCTGGGTTAGCGGAGTCTGTAACCTGAAGCGTATGTAACCCGAGGTACCACTGTATTTTTCTGGCAACCCTACCCTCCTCCTCCTCGGAACCCCACCACCGCCCTCCACCTCTTCATCGTCCCCGCCATGCATGATCGTAGCCAGGATTTTTTTTTGGGGGGGGGGGCAGAACCTCTGTCTGCTATGTCTTTTTATTGATCTTTATTGATTTGGGGGGAGGGGCAGCTGCCCCTTCCCACTCCCGCCCCCCCCCCAGCTAATCCGGGGCTCCAGCCAGCCCTTCTTCACCACCAGCCCCAGCCCCGACCCACCTGCCCACCTCCGCCACCCGCCGTTAGAGGCGCCATCGTCACCCCTCCGCCGCCGCCGCCGCCACGTGCAACAACAGGACCCCGCGCGCTCGCAGCGGCGCCTCCCAGAGACGTCATTTCAGCGCGACTCCAGAGGCAGCGGCGTCCGCCTCGACGTCGGAAACGCGGCGTGAAATAAGTCGCGGGCGGAGTGAGAAAAGTCCCCGGCGGAAGAAGGGCCATTTCCGCTCGCAAAAGAGGACGGGCCCAAGGGAAACAACACCTAACCGTGGTTTGCTTGCCTTACCTCTATATGCATTCCACTTCTGTTGTGGTTTAGTCGTGTCCGACTCTTCGTGACCCCCTGGACCAGAGCACGCCAGGCACTCCTGTCTTCCACTGCCTCCCGCAGTTTGGTCAAACTCATGCTGGTAGCTTCGAGAACACTGTCCCACCATCTCGCCCTCTGTCACCCCCTTCTTCTTGTGCCCTCCATCTTTCCCAGCATCAGGGTCTTTTCCAGGGAGTCTTCTCTTCTCACGAGGTGGCCAAAGTACTGGAGCCTCAGCTTCAGGATCTGTCCTTCCAGTGAGCACTCAGGGCTGATTTCGTTAAGAATGGAGAGGTTTGATCTTCTTGCAGTCTATGGGACTCTCAAGAGTCTCCTCCAGCACCAGAATTCAAAAGCATCCATTCTTCGGCGATCAGCCTTCTTGATGGTCCAGCTCTCACTTCCATACATCACTACTGGGAAAACCATGGCTTTAACTATACGGACCTTTGTTGGCAAGGTGATGTCTCTGCTTATTAAGATGCTGTCTAGGCCTGTCATTGCCCTTCTCCCAAGAAGCAGGCGTCTTTTAATTTTGTGGCTGCTGTCACCATCTGCAGTGATCATGGAGCCCAAGAAAGTAAAATCTCTCACTGCCTCCATTTCTTCCCCTTCTATTTGCCAGGAGGTGATGGGACCAGTGGCCATGATCTTCCTTTTTTTGATGTTGAGTTTCCGACCATATTTTGCGCTCTCCTCTTTCACCCTCATTAAAAGGTTCTTTAATTCCTCCTCACTTTCTGCCATCAAGGTTGTGTCATCTGCATATCTGAGGTTGTTGATATTTCTTCCGGCAATCTTAATTCCACTTTAGCATTATCTAAAAGGGTGGATTTACACCAGGCATAGGTAAACTCGGCTAACATGACTAGTGGTCAGGTATGATGGGAATTGTAGCTAACAATGACTAGTGGTCAGGTATGATGGGAATTGTAGTCCCAAAAAACATCAGGATGGCTGAGTTTGCCTATGCCTGATTTACAACCTCCAGTTTCTAGGCTTCACAAGTATATCATGCCTCCACACACAAGACTTAGCTTGGCAAGTTAAACCAGTTTCACTGTATGTTTGGAAGGGTTTCCAGTCTCCTTTCTCCCGCCTTTTTCCTTTTACCTGTTCATCTGTCTCCCTCGCGGGAGGAGGCATTTCAAGAAGGTCGCACCTGCAGATCTGCAGGCAGATTCGGGTCTTCGCAGGAGTTTGTTTAATTCAGGCACCCCCCAAACTCTGCCCTCCAGATGTTTTTGGGACTACAATTCCCATCATCCCTGACCACTGGTCCTGTTAGCTAGGGATGATGGAAGTTGTAGTCCTAAATTGACTGTCTCAAGGCAAATCTTAAAAATGTAGTATAAACACTGACAACCAGGAAACACTGGCCTGCAAGCACTCCAGTTGGAGAACAGCCTTTACCAAAGGTGTCATGGGCTTTGAAGGCACTCGAACTCAGGACACAAGGGCAAAATGTGCTAGGAGGAAGGCATGCTTGGCAAATCCACACTGTGATCAACTCACGCCCGGAAACCTATGTCCCCACTCTGGAAGGATGTGTGGATCCAGAATTGGCCTCCACAGTCACTTACGGACTCATTGTTAAAACCGTGTTCATGGAAGACAATCTTACTCAGCTATGAGTGATCGCCAAAAAAGAAGAAGAAGAAGTCCTAAAACATCTGGAGGGCCGAGTTTGGGATGCCTGGTTTAATTCATTTATTGCAAAACAATTTACATAAAACATAAACCAAAAAGCAACACAAACAAACCATAGACACTAACAGTAACAACATATCGTTTAACATTACACACACTGACTTCTGATTCACCTTATTGTACTTTTTACGCATTGAGGGTCTATACGCACTTCTTGTTGTTTTTTCCTGTTGCATATCAAGAGAAATTTTTGCTTTTACAATTTCCTTGTAATTCAAGATTCAGTCTGAATCTGTCAGGAGATTTGCATTGTCACAGTACTTTTTAAGATATTCTTTAAATATTATCCAATCCTTATTCACTTTCTGGTTTGATTTCCCTCTTATTCTCCCATTTATTTTCACAAGTTCTAAATATTCTATCATCTTCCCTTGCCAGTCAATTTTTGTGGGGATTGAGTCACCTTTCCAGTTTTTTACTATTAAAGTTATAGCCGCTGTGGTTGCGTACTGTTAAGTTGTGGGTGAACATATTAGAAGACACAGCAATTCTTCCAAAGCAGTGGGTGAACATATTAGACGACACAGCAATTCTATGGGTGAACATATTAGACGACACAGCAATTCTTCCAAAGCAGCTCTTTATTTGTAAGCTGAAACAGAACTGAACTGAAGGGCTCAGTCAGCCTGCTTATATAGAGCTCCAGTACCTTGTTACTGTAACAACTTTCTAAAACTATCCAATCATTGAACGTCACTTTCGATCCTTCATTTGCATAACTATCTACAGTATCCCCCTGCTGGCCCAGGGTGAGAACTTCAGTACATAAAAGGTAAAGGTACCCCTGCCGGTACGGGCCAGTCGTGTCCGACTCTAGGGTTGTGCACCCATCTCACTTAAGAGGCCGGAGACACTTCCGGGTCACGTGGCCAGCGTGACGAAACTGCTCTGGCGAGCCAGCACCAGCGCAGCACACGGAAACGCCGTTTACCTTCCTTTTTTAAAAATAAATATTTATTAAAGTTTTTGAATACAAATACACAAATAATAAACAATCTTACTTCCAACACAACGTGGTTTCATCAATTCTTTGGACTCCCTCACGTCTCCCGCTCCCATTTTCATCGTAAAACGTTTTTCCAAGCAAATTATCAACTTGTTTACGGTCTTGTATCCACTCATTTAAATATAATCTAGCAATTCTCCAAAAAATTTATGTTTTCTTTAATCTCACTTATCATCGAATTCAAATCTAGTTTAGTGGTGGCCAATTTTTTATAATCTAGCATCCTTCTTAACTTTCAACCAAATTACAATGTTTTTGTAAATACATCTTAAATTTCTTCCAATCTTCTTCAATCCTCTCTTCTCCCAGGTCTCCGTTTACCTTCCTGCTATAAAGCGGTACCTATTTATCTAGTTACAGATAGGTAGCCGTGTTGGTCTGCCATAGTCAAAACAAAACAAATTCCTTCCAGTAGCACCTTAAAGACCAACTAAGTCAGTTCTTGGTATGAGCTTTCGTGTGCATGCACACTTCTTCAGATACACTGAAACAGAAGTTTCCAGACCCTTCTATATAGTGAGAAGGTGGGGAGGGGTATTACTCAGAAGGGTGGTGGGAATGGGTGATTGGCAGATAGCTGTGATGAGCCTGTTGACGACTCTTAACGACTGCAATAGGTCTTACAGGAAAAAGCAAGGGGTGAAAAGGTGAAAAATGGCTTTGTCATGTATAATGAGATAAGAATCCAAGGTCTTTGTTCAGACCAGGTTTCTCCATGGTTTTAAGTTTGGTGATAAGTTGTAATTCAGCAGCTTCTCTTTCCAGTCTATTTCTGAAATTCCTTTGTAGTAAAACAGCTACTTTGAGCTAAAAGCTCATACCAAGAACTGACTTAGTTGTTCCTATTTATCTACTTTCACTTAGGGGTGCTTTCGAACTGCTAGGTGCGCAGGAGCTGAGACCAAACGACAGGAGCTCACCCCGCCGCGGGGATTCGAACCGCCGACCATGCGATTGGCAAGCCCTAGGCACTGAGATTTTACCCACAGCGCCACCTGCGTCCCAGTACGTAACACGTACATTAAAAAAAGGTTCTAAAGTTTTTACGCTCCCTAGGCGCGAGGTTAGAGGACCTGATTATTTGAAACCCCCGCAGCAAAAGAAAGTGTCTCGTCCTCATCACTCTCATCATTTCACTTCCCAACCATTTCCTACAAACTCTCAACAACCACTCTTTGCCCCGCACATGGCGGCTCCTCCCAGCTGCGGCAGAGGACCGGAAATCACTATAAAGGCATCATAGAGACTGGGCTGAAACCTCTTTGAGGCAGAACTGAACTCCTCCCCTCCCCGGAATCGGCCCGCGCGTGCGCAGTGCGTGCGTAAGAGGCCAACAACAACCTTCTTCCCAGAATGCCCCGCGTGAGCGTTATGAGTGAGGCGGAAGTAGGTGCCAGGAAGCCCCGCCTCATAACAAGATGGGGCCAAGATGGCGCCTGGCTATAGCTGCGCTTGTGGGCTTCGTCGTTGCTGCCCCCGGGTAAGTTGCGAGGGGCTAAGGGTGGGTGGAGGGCCTCGGGCATTTTGGGGGAAGGGGAAAGTGGGGCTTCCAAGTGAATGGTGGTCACCTGAGCGCCGCAAGGGTAAGTCCACACTGTACCTTTAAATCGCTTTTATACCATTTTGTATGGCTTCCCCGCAAAGAATTCTGGGAGATGTAGTTTGCTAAGGGTGTTGAGAGCCCTTAGGTGACTCGCCTATTCCCCCCCCCCCAGCTACAATTCCCGGAGTGGTTTAGCAAGCACTCTCTCTTCCTTGGGAGCTCTGGAAAATGTAATTCTGGGAGAAGAATTTGATAAACAAATAATAATAGAATTATAGAGTTGGAAGGGTCCCTGGGATTCATCTAGTCCAATCCCTGGCAATGCAGGATTGGACATTCGTTTGAAATGTTATAAATACCACCGCCCTGACTCTGGGGTGGGGTTGCAGTTTTGCGAAAAGTTTCGACTGTAACCTATTGCTTTGCAGTAAACAACAATGGACTCCTAACTCCTCTTGACTCTCGAGTTGTATTGGCGTAACTCAGAAGATAATGGGAAGTGGATGGTGCTGTGGGTTAAACCACAGAGCCTATGGCTTGCCGATCAGAAGGTCGGCGGTTCGAATCCCCGTGACGGGGTGAGCTCCCGTTGCTCAGTCCCTGCTCCTGCCAACCTAGCAGTTCAAAAGCACCTCAAAGTGCAAGTAGATAAATAGGTACCGCTCCAGCGGGAAGGTAAACGGCGTTTCCGTGCGCTGCTCTGGTTCGCCAGAAGCGGCTTAGTCATGCTGGCCACATGACCCGGAAGCTGTACGCCGGCTCCCTCGTCCAATAAAGCGAGATGAGCACCGCAACTCCAGAGTCAGTCATGACTGGACCTAATAGTCAGGGATCCCTTTTAACTCAGAAGATAAGCCATTTTTGGCTTACAACATTAAGATTAAGCGTCTGATGCTTTGCTGCAAGTCATGTCTAAGAAACAAAACGAGAGGAAAATGACCCTCTGCACCTGACAAGGTATTTTATCTTAGGTGCATTTCTGAAGGCAGCAACCAACACTAAATATTCTCTAAATGTATTTGCCTGGAACCATGTTCACACCATACATTGAAAACAGTGAGATATCACTTTAAAAAGTAATGGCTCCCCCGCTTACCCCCTAAGCTACAAAGTCTCAAGCCTTGTGCTTTTGCGGAAGCTGTGTGATTCTTCTTCACCAAGATTTGTTCTTTGTATCTTGCAACGTGATCTTTAATTATTTTTTCCACCAATTTAACTGGAGCTGACTCTGTTAATCAGATGATGGGGACAAACTTGTGGGAGAGCTGTGGCTTTTCTGCCCTACCTGTGGACTTCATTGGAGCAACAGATTGGTCACTGTGAGAAACGGCACTAGATAGGCTTTTGGTTTTATCCACCAGGACTGGCCACAATCATCTTTAAAGTGACAGATTAGCCTGTTGTCCCCATTACCTCTCATTTTAATCTCTCTGCAATGTTCTCTCTCTCTCCTTCTTCTTCTGTCCTGTTTGCAGGTTGGCTGAAGTGGCTTTGGAAAGTGATGGGAAAAACCCAGGTGAGAGAGGATAATTGTATCTGTTTTGGCTATGTGAGTTTGTGTTGTAGTTTGCTTTCTAGTTGTTGTTTTTTTGTCTGGAAGAACCGAGATGGAGTGGAGGGCAGGAGACGTATCATAAAATGGTGCTGAAAAAGATCTGAATGCGTGTCATTTCCCTGGCTGTGTAGCCCTTAATTTTCTCAAAACACCCTTGAGTATGATGCTCAGCAGAATGTAAGGAGAGCCCTATGGCTGGATCAGGCCAGTGGCCAATCTAGTCCATCATCCTGTTCTTACGGTAGCCAACCAGATGTCTTGGAAGCCTGACATCAATAGTTCTCTGCCCACCTTCAAAATTCCTAGCATATAATGCTCTAAAGTATTGCCGCTACTGACAGTAGAAGCAGAACGTTGCCATTGTGACTAGTAGCCGTTGATAGCCTTTGTTGTTGTTGTTTAGTCGTGTCCGACTCTTCGTGACCCCATGGACCAGAGCACGCCAGGCACTCCTGTCTTCCACTGCCTCCCGCAGTTTGGTCAAACTCATGCTGGTAGCTTCGAGAACACTGTCCAACCATCTCGTCCTCTGTTGTCCCCTTCTCCTTGTGCCCTCCATCTTTCCCAGCATCAGTCTTTTCCAGGGAGTCTTCTCTTCTCATGAGGTGGCCAAAGTCTTGGAGCCTCAGCTTCAGGATCTGTCCTTCCAGTGAGCACTCAGGGCTGATTTCCTTCAGAATGGAGAGGTTTGATCTTCTTGCAGTCCATGGGACTCTCAAGAGTCTCCTCCAGCACCACAATTCAAAAGCATCAATTTTTTGGCCATCAGCCTTCTTTACGGTCCAGCTCCGTGAATGTGTCTAATCCTTTTTTGAGGCCATCCAAATTGACGGCTATCTCTGCTTCCTGCAGGAATGAGTTCCGCAGGTTAACTGTGCGCTGCGGAACAGGCCTGAATCTTCCAATGTTCAGCTTTATTGGATGCCTACGAGTTCTAATGTTATGATAGAGGGAGAAAACTAAGAGCAGTTCTGCTGGGTCAGGCCAATGGCCTATCTAGCTAGTAAAAACACTGATAGCATTTTCCTTCATGGATTTGCCTAAGCCTCTTTTAAAGCCATCCAAGTTAGTGCCCGCTGCTGCCGCTTGCGAGCGTGAGTTGTGTAGCTTAACTCTGCGCTGCATAAAGAGCTGTGTGTGTCTGTTTTGTTGAAGCTGACTCCTGATCTCCTCTTTGGCTTCCTGCAGCCAGTTTGCCTGGGGCCACGCCGTGTTGGCAAAGCGAGGATTTCGTGGTGACCCAGCAGTGCGCTCCCTGCCAGAGTTTTCAGGTGGTAAGTGAACCTCCCAACAGGAACAAAAAGTTGGGCAAGGGTAAAAATGAAACACCTTAACTGCTTGCTAAAATATGTGCAAAAGAGATTGATGTTCCCACTTTCAAACATATCTTATCCACTGTGGCGTTTAATGCCACAAAATAAGATAATGGACACAGAAGCTTCAATACAATAATAACACAGAAGGTAGAATGATGTCAAGGCCAGTACTGAGCTCAGTATGGTTTACACCAGGGGTAGGCAACCTAAGGCCCGGGGGCCAGATCTGGCCCAATCGCCTTCTAAATCCGGCCCGCGGATAGTCCGGGAATCAGCGTGTTTTTACATGAATAGAATGTGTGCTTTTATTTAAAATGCATCTCTGAGTTATTTGTGGGGCACAGGAATTCGTTCATTATTTTCCCCCAAAATATAGTCCAGCCCACCACATGGTCTGAGGGACGGTGGACACGCCCCCTGCTGAAAAAGGTTGCTGACCCCTGGTTTACACTGACATGTCCACAGTTCTCCAGGGTATCAGATGGAGAATCTTTCCTAGCCCTACAGGCAGATCTCAGGCCTTGAACCTGGGACCTTATGCATACAAACCAGATGCTTTTATCACTGATCTATACTGTATTCCTTCCTTTAAAAATAAACGTGCTAGTCCTCAAGATTCTGAATAAAAGGCTAACTTAAATAGGAAGCTGCCTTAACAGTGACTCAGACCAGTGTCCATCAAGCTCATATTGCCTTCAAACTGACTGGCAGGAGCACTCCAGGGATTCAGGCAGGGCTGTCTTTCAGCCCCAGAGATGCCATTGCGGGTTGAACCCGGGTCCTTTGTGTGATGCAAAGCCAATATTCTATTAAACCAGAATGGGGAAGGGGTGGGTTCCCCATGCCCCGGTCAGAAGTGATCAGCTCCTCGGTTGGTTATTGCAACAGCTTTTCCGAAGCACTGAATCGCATGCGCTTGGCAGCTGTGTTATTTAAAGAAACATGTGCTCTCGGTTGTAGAAAACGATGCCAGAATGCAGCGTGACGGGCTTCATTGAGCAGATCAACTGCAGCGCTTCCAAGAAGGGAGAATACAAGAGGTGAGCTCACTGGGAGGAGAAGAGCAGTGTGCCTTGCCACCTGGGGTGCTGCCTCTGACAGTGGCCAGCAGCAGACCCTGCTGGAGCAAGGGGTGCTTACTAATGTCGCAGATCAGTTACACAGGAAGGCGGTGAAGGCGAGCCTCTGGCAGTGAGAGGCGGCCCTCCAAAGCTTTCTTATCTGGCCCTTAAGGCTCTCTTCAGGCCACACACCTCACCAGCCCTGATTCATAGCCTCCTTGGCTGTGCCTGGCTGGCATGTGTCCCTGAAGTCCCTGATCTTGCCTCTTGCCTGCAATCTCTTGCCTGCAATTCCACTGCCCTGCAACCCCTACTGTAACTGATCCGCCATGGATGCTTTAGCTGAGATTCCCACACTGCAGGGGGTTGGCCTCGATGGCCCTCAGATGTGCTGCTAACAACTTCCTACTGAAGCAGGAAGAGCCCTGTAAGCCTCTGGGTTAAATGGGGGGAAATCATGGCAGTCTGAAAGCTGAGAAGCAAGAAGGTTTTTCTTCTCTTCTCTTCTCTTTTTGAATACCCCTGCCCTGGTGACAGCCAACCAGCTCTCCTGTCTCTCTGGAATACTCCTTCCCATTCCTACCCTCCCGCTGGTTTTCTGTTCCTCCTGACAGACAGCATTCCATGGCCGCTGAGAAGGCTTGTTTTGCAGGGGGAACTAATCCCTGAAGATCCCACCCAATATTTGTTCTTCTGCAAACGCCAGAGTTTCCATGAGCTAGCTTTCATCTCGTTTCAGTACGTTTCTGAGCACAATTCAAAGTATTGGTGCTAACCTTTAAAGCCCTAAGCGGCCTCTGCCCAGTATACCTGAAGGAGCGTCTCCACCCCCATCGTTCAGCCCGGACACTGAGGTCCAGCGCCAAGGGCCTTCTGGCTGTTCCCTCCCTGTGAGAAGCCAAGTTACAGGGAATCAGACAGAGGGCCTTCTCGGTAGTGGCACCCGTCCTGTGGAACGCCCTCCCACCAGATGTCAAAGAGAAAAACAACTACCAGACTTTTAGAAGACATCTGAAGGCAGCCCTGTTTAGGGAAGCTTTTAATGTTTAATAGGTTATTGTATTTTAATATTCTGTTGGAAGCTGCCCAGAGTAGCTGGAGAAACCCAGCCAGGTGGGCGGGGTATAAATAATAAATTATTATTATTATTCTCAGTCCCTCTGCCCCTTTCAACCTTTAGTCACATAGCCGCGGCACTTGGCTCTTCAGTTTGCCACTAGAGGGAGCAGCCAGCCTGTTTTAACTCACCTCTCTGATGCGTTCTGTGCTCCGACTCGCAGGTGAGGGGCCTAACCAACACCCCTTTCCAGCCATCCCTTACGCTGTTGTGTCGTGTGGGGCATCTTGGGATGGGAACGCACACCGCTCCCTTCTGCATGCTCCCTCCTCTGTGTCTCCATCAGCAGAGGGTCGTGCTCACCTTGCCTTCTCCTTGCAGCTGCCGTTCCATGGAGATGGAAGCTCGCATCTTCTGGAAGTTTGAGGGCGCCATGCTTGGCGTGGCGGCCGTCTTCGCCCTGCTGGTGGTATGTCGGCAGCGCATGCTCGACCGCAGAGCCTTGGAGAAAGTGCGCAAGCAGATAGAATCCATCTAATGGCACGGGGTCTCTCGCCGCTCTTTTCAGAACAGAACCTAGCGGCAGTGGTTGGGGGGCAGCGGTGGGAATGAATCTTCCATTGGACTGCGTGGAGGAGAGAACGGGCACCCCGTCCTCATTGGAAAGTATTTGCCCCCCATCACTTCTGGCCACTAGGGAATGCTGCTTCCCACACCTGGGACCTAAAGGCACTTGGACTGAAACTGTTGCATTGAAACATGGGCAACTTGCTTTGTTTTCTGAACACCCTGGGCACTTGTACGAAGAACAGTCCCGCTCCCCACATTGTCTGTGGTGCATCCTGACTTGGTTTGCTGCGTGGCCTCAAATCTGTTGCAAACTCCTCGGCCTCTCTAGACTGTGTTGGATTCAAAGGAGCAAGCCCGGCACCTCCCTAGTCATACCACTGTTTTATTAAAGACCAGAAACCCCAGCGAGCATCTCTAAATCTTGTAAGGAAAGTGACTGATCTCTGCCCTTATTCATGCAGTTCCAAAGCCCTTTCATTTTGAGGGTGTGGAAAATGTAGCTCTATTTTGGCTTTTTAAAAAAGCCGTCCTGCGTATTGTCTGGGGTGGGGTGGGGGGTGCCGCCAGAACTTTACTGTGGCTTATTTTAAACAGCCGTCCCTACAGGATTCCTCTGTAAGAAACCTCAATGTGATTAAAAGCACGATGAAGCTTTCCGAACGTGCGTGCTCTGCTTTGTAACCGTTGCTGGCAAATAGATTTTTCTTTTCTTTTTCTGTGCTGGCAGATTTGTGTGGCCCAGCAGAAGCCAAATGGGACAGAACTGGATCTGTTTAGCTTGGTGGAACTGAGGCCAGAGCAGGCAAAATTCTGCATTTGAAAAAAACTGGGGAGCAGAGATGGTAAAGGGAGGAATGGGGCACCTTGGTGAAACCTCTATGCCTTGGGTTTGGCTACAACCTTTGCATTTTGTCAGCTTGGCCTGCATACACACAGCACATTTAATGCCCAGGGCTCCCCCAAAGCATCCTGGGAGATGTAGTTTACCCACCACAGAATTACCCTTAAAAAACTACAGTTCCCAGGATTCTTTTTTGGGTGGGTGGGTCATGCCCAGAGCCCTGGGCTTGAGAGGACAGGGAATTTAGGCGTTCCATTGTCGTGGGGCGGGGCGGTTTGTGAGTGGGCAAGAGTGACAAAAAGCCCAGTGCCTCAAGCCCACCTCTCTTTCTGATTTTTTTGTGTGTGGAACACCCGTGAAATCAAAAGCAATGTGTGAAAATTTGCAGGCTGCACACTCGTCTTTGAGTGCAGAAGCTCTCGGGTTCACCTTCTGGCATCGCCAGGTAGGGCTGAGGGAGATTTGGAGGGACTCTACCTGTCAGTGTAGACAAAGCTGAGCTAGATGGAGCAATGGCCTGACTCGAAATGAGGTGGCTTCCTATGTTCTTCTGTGTTAAGAGGGGCCACTGGGAGTTCCTGGCACAAGAGCCCCAAATCTTTGAAACCCAAAGGCGGGTGGGAGTAGCTAGAAGCAAACTCCCAAGTGTCGTTTGCATTGTGAGGTTACTGATCCCCACTGGATGAAATCAAAGTCCTCTGTGTCACCCACAGCATCCTATTGCTTTCACTGACCAGCCAGAAGGTACTAAATAGCCAATACACAGGGCAGGAATTGAGTAGTCCTCTTCTGGGAATGTGCATGGGCACTGAGGGGATGTGAGCCTTCAAGATTAGGGTGGCTGGACGGTTTGCTAGCAGCTGCAAGCCTGACCAGGGCATCTCAACACAGACCTGCCAGTCTAGCATTTAATAAAACCATGAAATGGTTGTGAAGCACCTCTTGCTTTTTGCTGCTGCTAGTGATGTGGTGTGCATTCCTTGCGCTAATGTTCATCGTGTTCATTGTGGCTGGAGAAATGTACCTCTGCCGTCCAGGATCACAGCGCCAGGCAGGCTCCCTTGGTTATCTCCCGCTTGGACTACTGCAATGCGCTTTACGTGGGGCTACCTTTGAAGGTGACCTGGAAACTACAACTAATCCAGAATGCGGCAGCTAGATTGGTGACGGGGGGCAGCCACTGAGACCACATAACACCAGTCTTAAAAGACCTACATTGGCTCCCAGTACTTTTCCGAGCACAATTCAAAGTGTTGGTGCTGACCTTTAAAGCCCTAAACGGCCTCGGTCCAGTATACCTGAAGGAGAGTCTCCACCCCCATCATTCTGCCCGGACACTGAGGGCCAGCTCCGAAGGCCTTCTGGCGGTTCCCTCATTGCGAGAAGCAAAGCTACAGGGAACCAGGCAGAGGACCTTCTTGGTGGTGGTGCCTGCCCTGTGGAATGCCCTCCCATCAGATGTCAAAGAGATAAACAACTACCTGATATTCAGAAGACATCTTAAGGCAGCCCTGTTTAGGGAAGTTTTTAATGTGTGACATCTTAGTGTATTTTTGAACTTTGTGGAAGCCGCCCAGAGTGTCTGGGGAAAGCCAGCCAGATGGGCGGGGTACAAATAATATATTATTATTATTATTATTATTATTATTAATCTGAATCCTTTGTATTTTAAATATATGATTTCCCTTTTCCTGGTCTTCCAGCCATTCAGGCTGTGTCACCCACCTCCTTTAACCCGAATTATTGCCCCCTCCCTTTAGCACCCACCCATAGATTTCCAGAAAAAAAACCACTTTGCACATGCTCAGAAGCTCCCTTTTATTTCTTCCCCAGCCCGGTTCCAGGGTTCCATTGAAGCTTGCCCAATTCCCCAGAGCACCACCTGCCCCCTCATGGAGCTGGTGCGTTGCAATGAGGCAGGAAGCGGGAAGTCGCCGACACAGGTGGGGAGGGACAGGTGTGGCGCGAAATCCCATAATTTCACAAGCACTTGAGGAGGAAAGCATTGCAGGCTGATCCGCGGGGGCAGTTGCAGAGTTTGCCGATCCGGGCGCCTTTCCTGACGGCACACAGGTCACCGAAGGAACACTGTGAGAAAAGGATGGTTGAAAAAGTCAATCCCTCTTCCCAGGGAACTCTGGGAATTGTAGTTCTGGGGTGGGAGAGCAGGGCTCTCCTCCTGAGAACTCGGTGCCCATAACAAACTACAGTTCCCAGATGTCCTGACCATTCCTGGACCAATGAGGACAAGCGACTGGAATTTAATTTGAGCACCCCACAGTTCACCGGAAGCTGTTTTAACTGTTCCCATCGCTATTGAGGGCCTTCTCAGTGATGGCTCCGACCTGGTGGAATGCTCTGTCCCATGAGACCAGGGCCCTGCAGGGTTTAACATCCTTCCGCAGGGCCTGTAAGACAGAGCTATTCCACCTGGCTTTCAATTTGAACTTAGCCTGATCTTTTATTCCCCTTCCTTCCCTCCTCCTTCCCTTTTTATGAAGATTACCCACTCTGGGATCCCACAGCTAATTCTCCCCCGGTCTCCTCGCTGGCCCAAATAGGACTAATTTAGCCAGCCAGCCCTGGTGATCATCTAATGTTTATTGAATGGATTTCCCCCCCCAAATTGATTTTTGAATTCTGAATTTATTGTTCACATTTTATACTGTATTTTATGCTGGTTTCTGTTGCATCAATTAAGTGTTTTAAATTTGTTGTTAGCTGCCCTGAGCCCGGTTTTCTGAACCGGGAAGGGTGGGGTATAAATAAAAAATTATTATTATTACAGCCCCCTCCTTGAGCGGGGAGACAATGGCAAGGTGGGCTGGGCAGGCGTTTCTGAAGACCACCTCTGGGAGCTCCACAAGCTCTCCGGAACCTCCTAAAGCTCCTCTCTCGACGACGACTCCTTTCCCCCTTGCTCTGGCTGCACGGTCTTCCTGATCGTGACCCCCTTCTTCCTCCCATGATGCCAGCTGCCTCACGGGGGGGGGGCACAGAACCTCACTCCTCCCAGATCATCATCCCTCCCTGTCTCTTCTGCCCGCACATTCCTGCCCGTCTCAGGCTCCTGCCCATCCTAGACATCAGGATTCTTGGGGGCAGGGAGCCATAACTCTTTAAACCAGGCTTCCTCAACCTCGGCCCTCCAGATGTTTTTGGCCTGCAACTCCCATGATCCCTAGCTAGCAGTACCAGTGGTCAGGGATGCTGGGAATTGTAGTCTCAAAACATCTGGAGGGCCACAGTTGAGGAAGCCTGCTTTAAACTTTGCCCAGTGGTTTAATTCGTGCTGCCTTTGTCGAGGGAGGAGGAGAAGAGCAGAGCCAGGATTACTTGCCCCAAACTGGCTCTAGTTCCGTCAGCCATTTGCTCTGGCGCCACCTGCTGTTGGGCTCCCAGCTTCGCCCCCTATCAAGCCCAATGGGCACCGGCCTCCCCTGGGTCTTTGTACAAGGGGTACACCATTGTTAAGGGTGGAGGGCGGAGCAGTTTTGCTATTAATCCCTCTTCCCAGGGAACTCTGGGAATTGTATTTCTGTGAGGGAGATAAGGGTCCCCCCCTCACAATCCTCAGGGCCCTTAACAAACTACAGTTCCCAGAATCCTTTGGGTGAAGCCGTGCCTGTGTAAACTACAGTTCCCAGAATCCTTTGGGGAAACCTTGCCTGTGTGAAGTGGGACAATACTGGTCCAACATTCGCACCAATCCCTCCCTCCCTGGCCCTCATCCCCTGCATCTATCGGGCAACTATCCAGGCAGCGCCCGGTACCTTGGGAACTTGGTTGAATTTCTTCTCCCAAGTGGAGACCTTCTTATGTTGCAGCTTCTCCAGCACCTCCTGAAGTTCATCCAGCTAGAGAGGAAAGGAAGAGGTTGAGGAATTCTTAAGGTGTGAGAAGAGCGTCTGGCGTGATTCCTGCTTCCATAAGAGGCCAGAGGCGGCTATTATGGCTCACTATTGTGACCCACTTTATTCTTGGCTCTCTCACTATTGCAGGGGTGTGGTGGGGGACCTGTGGCCCTCCAGGTGTTATTGGACTACAACCCCCATCATCCCTGAGCAACGGCCATGCTGGCTGGGGCTGATGGGACGTGGAGTCCAGCGACATCTCGAGTTGCCAGAGTTGCTCCCCAACTTCTGCTGTAAGTAACGAGCACACATTATGGTCAAGTACTTGTAGGCCCCAATTGCTGTGTTGGTGTATGGCCAACAGTGTCTGGAGGACTTGAGCTATCCCATCCTTTTCCTAAGGACTAGAAACTTGATGGTTTTTGAAGAAAAAAATGCACTTAACTTTTTTTGCTGGAGGGTTGGATCTTCCAGAGATCCATTTCTATGCATTTTTTTTTTAAGAATCTCGTCCTCAAGTGGATGCCTTCTGTACGTTGTTGAGCCTCTATTTCCCATCAGCCCCAACCAGCACAGCCAGGGATCAGGGATGATGGGAGTTGTAGTCCAGTGACATTTCGAGGGTCAAAGGGTCCCTAACCCTGGCCTTCATCCCACCTAGTAAGAACTTGCATCTTCCCCAACATATTTTCTGTTGTCCATTTAGGGGTCTCTTAATCATAAGATATTTAGGCAATTAATGGGCTTGGTTTCCATAACAGTGAAAAAAGAAGAAGTACCAGTACAGTAGTACCTCAGGTTAAGTACTTAATTCGTTCCGGAGGTCCGTTCTTAACCTGGAACTGTTCTTAACCTGAAGCACCACTTTAGCTAATGGGGCCTCCTGCTGCCGCTGGGCCGCTGGAGCACGATTTCTGTTCTCATCCTGAAGCAAAGTTCTTAACCTGGGGTACTATTTCTGGGTTAGCGGAGTCTGTAACCTGAACCGTATGTAACCCGAGGTTACCACTGTATTCCAAAGGCAAGGAAACACATACAGTTTGTTCTGGAGAGCCACGGGGCATGTTTTTTTCACACAGTGTAGAATCAGCAGTGGTTAGTAATGTTATACTCTGGACTTAATGGTCTTGGGGGAGGGGTCATTAGATAGTAATGTGCATTACATTACCTCCTCCAAAATGTGCTCAGCCAGGCCTGGTGTATCAGGGGACCCTGGCTGCCCACTCCACTGAGTGGGGCCCTGGACTTCTGCCCCAAAGTCCCACTCTGATGGCGCCAGTGGGGGGGGGAAGTACCATCCACCTATCTTCCAAAATCCTGCCCTGTCAGCATTGCAGAGCATAATAACTGCACTCCACTCACTGTCACAACATCTGCTG